>NC_052233.1:9047364-9415168 GCF_013401445.1 Tripterygium wilfordii | reverse complement strand
CAATCAATTCATCTAACAACCACATTATAGGTTTTTAATTAGTAAAAATTATCATCATTTTATTATATTATTATGCTTTATGTGAAAATATTTTCCTATATTTGCAGTTATTGATGGCTATTGTTTATAAATTTTTCTCTTATTCACAAAATAATAAAAAAAGATGTAATATATATGCAGTCAATAGCTAAAATCATATCATGATGAAGGGGTTGCATGCATTGATGGAAACTTGAAGGTTAGGAATAATTCCAGTGAAAACTAGTTAGTGTTTGGTCAAAACAAGTGATAAATGTATACAATGAAGCTATAAGCCTATAACGGAAATATTTGGGTAAGTCAAATAAAGTGGGTGTACAATGCATCAAGATATTCAATTTTTGCGTGTGATGAAATACTCATGGGTGTCAAGTGTGTTGAGTTGTCTTATCCTGTTTGGGTTGTAGTTGAAAAAGATATTCAATTTTTATAATATGCATGTTATGGTGGCTTATAAACAAAACAAGTATTCGGAAGGTTTTTAATTCGATTTTCATTGGGAGCAACATTTTTGTCATGTCGTTAGATGAGAAATTTATGTATGTGCGGGCCTGATGATCGAGTTTAAATGTCTAATAAATTTGTATGGTTTGAATGAATGGTTCACATCAACTATTACCAACCAAAAAAAAAGTCCAAGTTTATTGCTTGAGGAAGATGAAACCATGTGTGGTCAAAAGCTCCTATAAAGTTCATTAAGCCCACAATGCAATCCATGAGAACATGATATATATCCACGTTTATTAAATTAGTTTAGTTCTTTAGTCTCCGACGAAAATTCCACACAAACAATTAATGTTACATACAACTTAGCTTTCCATATCTATTGAACAAGTACAAGTTCAAGATCTTTTGATTGATTTGTAAAAAATATAAAATTCCATGACAAAATAACAAAAAAAAAAATCACAGTTAAAGAAATTAAACCAAAAATGATAAAGATCGTAAAAGATATTATCCCAAAAACATCTCAACGGTCACACTGTTGGAATGTTTTTGGGTTGGAATGCTTTTGAGATGACAACTGTCGGGATGTGTATCACTTATGAAATTAAACACACCAGCTCTCACCTGTGATGATTTAATTAAAAGGCAGGTAATCATCTTTAAATATTTGTTTCATCCACAATTAATACAAAATCTAGGTACCAATCTTCCTCTTCCATTTGTTATATTTAATATTTTCTCCCTGGATTTTTCTTGTCCAACCTAATATTAATTAATACAATTAATATTCAAAACAGCCCCCCACCTCTCTCTCTCTCTCAACAAATCACTCTATATATAAATATAATACCTCTGCTTATATACAAACATACATAGCTAGCTCATACAGGTAAGTAATAGACTTATATAACACTCTTGTTTCTCTGAAATCTTCTATTTGGTTTTTCGTACTCTGTATTGAACTGTTACATTAGTTTGATATCTCTGTGTTTAACAGGGATTTAAAGATGAGTAGAAGAAGAGGAAATAATATTCCAAAGCTTGATTTGAAGCTGAATCTATCGCCGCCAATTGTGTTAAACCAGCAAGTCGATCGATCGACAAACTTGATCAGGGCTTCTTCATGGACAACATCGCCGGATGGTTCGTGCTTGTCGTCGGAGGTGGAAGATGCAATGAACTACTCGAGCAGCCCAGAAGAGGCGGCTTCGATGATGTTGGTGGGATGTCCTCGTTGTCTAATGTATGTCATGCTGTCCGAGGTAGATCCCAAGTGCCCAAGATGCAAGAGCTCTGTTTTGCTTCATCTTTTCAATCCCCATGAAAACAAAACCGGAACAAACTCAAGAAATTAGAATTTACTTTTTCCGAGAATGATAAATATCTCAGTTATCATCACGGCTGTTTGAGTTAGACGTACAGAATCCAAGAGAATTCGTGGGTTCCACATTTCTCACATGATACACATGAAATTCGATGCGTACAATCAATTGTTGGGATCTCTATAGTGACTAATTTTTTTCTTGTATTATCAAGCATATATAGGCATTTTA
Organism: Tripterygium wilfordii; assembly: GCF_013401445.1. Classification (NCBI taxonomy): domain Eukaryota; kingdom Viridiplantae; phylum Streptophyta; class Magnoliopsida; order Celastrales; family Celastraceae; genus Tripterygium; species Tripterygium wilfordii. Next base: position 9,413,129 of record NC_052233.1, on the reverse strand, counting down.
ATTTGTTCTTTTTTTAAAATTATTATTTTTTTATATATGGTCTTCTTTCTTTTTTAAAATTAACTTGAATCCAGTGATTTTGTTTACCATCTTTGTTTGTTCTTGCTGGTCTTATTTGGAGTGAAGGAAAGAAATGATGGGTTTCAATGACATTAATGGGAGTTTGGAAAGTTGTGTTCTTGTTGAGTAAAGTTATTGTTTTGACTTTTAAAATAAGTATAAATAAGCAATAGTGTATTATTTAGATGATAGTATTATTTATTTGCACCACATCAATAAGCAATAGTGATGTAGCTTCATACATCGCTTTAGCATTAATATAGGTAGATATACATTACATAGGGGAAATCCAGTAGTTTCTCATACTTGCTGGTCAAATAATCAAACTTATGAATAAATGAAAATACAATTAAATAAGATGCATTATTCATTTTGAGCCATTTGTGTTACTTCATTAATTCAATCAACCTAGCAACAATTTTTTAAAACGATAATTAGATCATATAAGTTGGTCTTTTGGACATTCGACATGGGTCAAATCCCAATACGTGGTCACAATAGTATTCCTCCCAATGAGAATCGAACTCAGAACCTTCATAGTCGACACGGTTTGGCTCCAGAGAGATTGATCACCACTAACTTATTACCCAAATAGTTTCAATCAACCTACTCAATATGTTCATGTACACCAAAACATACACCTATAATGAAAGCCATAATCTAAACTACTCATATTAGTGGACAACTCAATATATATATATATATATAGCTTATCAAACAAAATATATATATCTATAGAATTGAAATTGATTACTTTTCTTTCATGGGATTAAGGTAGCATTTGCATAAGTAAATAACAAAATTTGCTACACAATTAGAATAGGTAGGTAGGTAAATGCAATTGTTTTTAGTCGGCTCATATAAAAGACTTTTGTCAATTAAACTTGTTTCCATCAAAATCAATGTTCTCCAACCATTCTCATGGTGGTTGAACTAACCTCTACTTAAACCTCAAGAGAGTGAACAACAACATAGAGATCCTAAATTAGGTCACCTGAGCTCAAGACACCCCAAAAATGGTTTGCTTCCTGCCCAATTAGTTAACACGTGGCCAATTAAGTTACATTTGTATTGTCAAATTTCATTTATGTTAAAAATGTGTAGTATTTATCAATCCCCGAAAATATATATATATGGACGGCCCCTGCAGTTGAATAATCTACAGTTTTCAATCAAGACCGTTCAATCTATTTACCAAAGTAAAAAGGTAGGGGAAAAAAAACAAACTGCACCCCACAATGATAAACATAATCGATGTTCCTGATTGAAACTGCAGAGCCACTACATTGACTTCGACTGCATGCCCTTAATTCATAAGGCAACATTGTGAATTTGTGATGATAAACTTTCCGGCCCTCCTTTTGGGCTGGCCTTCAATTTTGGGCCTAACTTTCATAGAATATGGGTTGATATCAAAACAAAAAAGCCCATGGTTTGGTCGAATAGATGTGTCTTTTCTTTCCGGTATATAATTATTATGGTCAACCGTCAACGTCACGACCATGGAGATGTGCTAGCCTCGTTCTTCAAAACATCTTCACTAATCCTGTTCTTCGTTGTTTCTCTTCCAAATCCGTTGAAATAGTCAAAATTCAAACCCTCTCTAATCATATTTGAAAGTCAAAGATGAACAAGAAATCCTGGAATCCATACCAGACTAAGATTAGCCACGTCAGCAATTGAGCTGAGCCGTATTATTTGATGAGGAGTGTTATCTATATCTATATACCTTTGAATTTCATAGACAAACTAGCAAGAAGAGACAGAGAGAGACACGTCATAGTTGAGCTTCCTCTCTTGTCCATTGCTTTCATTAATAAGACTTTCATTGAATTAAGCATGGTTTTATTGCTCAAAACCAGGCTTACAGAATCTATCCTTGTCTAATTTAATTCTCTAAGAAGTCCGGTTAGCACATTTGGTCAAAGCAAGTCTCGCAAATTAAACTTGGGTCGTGACTCGCCAAGCCTAGGCTCGCCAGGCCCCAATTCATTGACAAATTCCATGGATTATCAAGTAGATTATTTCTTTTCTTTTTTTTTTTAAATTCAAATGGAATGAGAGGGGTTGGACTCGAACACACACAAAAAAGGTGAGTGTCCGGGCCTGTACATGCATACCAAGTTGTTGTCCTACTACCGACTTGGTTGCTCAAGCACATCATTTCGACGACCCACGAGTATGATATCTAACCCGCTTCAAGTGTAAACGCTCAACTTAAGTTTACTTTAACTGTTCATGCACATGCATACGCTTGTCCTCTTTCCATAGTCGCCAAAATCTGTCTCATCACTTCTCTCGCCTGTCTCTCCGTCGTGCCACCTGCCTCGCCTGAAACACTAATGATACTAATCAACATAACCTATTAGCTGACATTAACCCAGACAAATCAGATAACATTCTTAAGCCTTCACTCGCATAAACTATCATGACCTTTAGCTATCACATGTCCGAAGTTTTACTATAAAACTAGTTGCATGTCCGCGCTTCGCGCGGCACATATTTTGATTGGAAAATAGAGATGTGTGGAAGTTTTTCGATACTTTGTTAACATGAAGAGCAGTATAGCTTTAATTGTAGAAAATAGATATGATTGTGAGATGAAGATAAAATATGTACAATACTTTTTTAATTTGCTAAGAAAAAAATTTTCTAATAGGGTGTAAGAAATTTGATGCATAAGGAATAAGTATGCTAAGAGTTTATCAATTTTTATTTGCGTCGCTAGTATTTACAAAGTGTTATAGATCACCAAAGACATGTTTATGAGACAATATTGTATGGTTAGTACAACAATCTCTACAAAGTGACATTTAATATCGAGAAGTACAATGTAGCATAAGTAGTATTTTTGAAATGATATTTTTGGAATAAAATTCTTAATATTTTTAGAATAACATTTTTGAATTTATATTTTTGAAATGTTATGTATGACTGGTAGATTTGTGCCTATAATCACTTTGACCTTCAACAACTCATTGAATTCTACCGTGCTTTCCTATCACCACTTACATGTTCCAATACCAAATGGGCTGAATTTACTTACACATTAGAACAATATAGAATGAGAAAAGCCTCTCATGTTGTGTATGTTGCAATCCAAACAGATTACTAAACCTGACCAAACTCTAAACATGCACAATACATCAACTAAATACTACAAAAACACACAAAATACATCAAAAACACACAAAAATTCCCACAAAATGATGGTAATCAATGCCAAAAACACACAAAATATTTTCAAACTAAATACTACAAATGAATTTCATTAATTGAGTAATATCAAAAGACTCTCATAATTAGCAATACATGACCTTTGAGAAACCAAAACAACATCAAACCACTCCTATGAAACATTAAATTCTCATACAATTCAATATAATTTTAAAATTATTTGAATACTATTAACTGTATGAGTGTGGTTGTGGGTCTTAAAGTGTATGAATGTAGTTGTGGGTATTAAAGTTTTGTAATATATTTATGTGTGTGGTTGTGGTTCTTAAAGTTTTCTAATATATTTTAAAATTTTCTTTTGTCTATGTAGACTTTTTTGTAAAGACGTCCACGTGGCACCTTGAATTAAGGAGAAGCCTTGTGGATCCTCAATTATATATATATAAATTGATGATACCCTTATCTTTTCTCATAAAAAGGGATGATGAAACCTGAACTTAAATAGCCTAAACACTTTCACCCTCATTTACCAAATCCTTGACCAGCTCTCTACCATTCACCTAATCACATGGCATGTTGCATCCTTCATGCACATCTAGATCGTTAGAATTTCTTTGGCAAACACTCCATCATCGGTGTCCTATATCTTCCAAATGTTCAACACTCCTTGATTTCTCAGAACTTTAGGTGGCCATATCAACTCATGACCAACCTGTGATGCGAAAGTTTCTTTACAAGGAAATGTATCAACAGAAGCGCGAACTACGGGACCACTGCTACCACATGTGGGTCGCCCCCAGATACAGTCTCTCTAGTCTTTACCAGATTAATCAAATTGGCAAATTGCATATGTATTATACTATCATGTACCATAAAACAAAGCAAAGAATCTGATTCTCATTAAGGCGAAGTTTTATTTATGACATGCCAAACATGCATCAAATACATGGACCAAGTCTCGTACACTTCTCTTGGTCAAATGCGAACGCGCGTTGAACATACACTGAACGCAACCCCAACCCCAACCCCACCCCCCACGCCCTCTTTCCAAGCAACATCTCCGCCATATCTTCCATAAATTCATTGTTACTAGCTCCTCGTTCTCTCATCTCAATGCGCAAGAAAGAAAATCAAGCCAGACTAAAAGTCTTTACTCCACTCTTCGACTTCGATCAGATCCACCACTGTGCAGCCATGTTCGGTGAAAATTTATGTGATGATGATGGGTCAAAGCCGGTTGTGATCCGGGAGGTGTGGTCGCATAATTTGGAATCGGAATTCGAGTTGATTGGTGAGGTCATCGACAGTTACCCTTACATTTCCATGGACACGGAATTCCCTGGCGTTGTTTTCCCTTCTACCAAGCCCTACTTCCGTCATCGCCGGCCGTCCGATCACTACAAGCTCCTCAAGTCAAACGTTGACGCGTTGAATCTGATCCAGGTGGGCCTCACCCTCTCCGATTCTGACGGCAACCTTCCGGATCTAGGCTCGGGTAACCGTTACATCTGGGAATTCAATTTTAGGGATTTCGATGTGGATCGTGACTCATACGCTCCGGACTCCATCGATCTGTTGAGACGTCAGGGGATCGACTTTGAAAAGAACAGAGATGAGGGGGTTGACTCGGCTCAGTTCGCCGAACTGATGATGTCGTCGGGACTCGTGTGTAATGACTCGGTGAGTTGGGTTACGTTCCACAGCGCGTACGATTTTGGGTACCTGGTCAAGATCTTGACGCGCCGGAACTTGCCCGGTGGGCTGGAGGAGTTTCTGAGTTTGTTGAGGGTGTTTTTCGGAAATAATGTTTATGACGTGAAGCATATGATGCGGTTCTGCAAGAGTTTGTTTGGTGGGTTGGATCGGGTTGCACGGACCCTTGAGGTGGACCGGGCTGTAGGGAAGTGCCACCAGGCGGGATCGGATAGCTTGTTGACGTGGCACGCGTTTCAGAGGATGAGGGATTTGTACTTCTTGAAGGACGGACCGGAGAAACATGCCGGCGTTTTGTATGGATTAGAACAAGTGTATTAAGAATTCAAAATTAATTAATTAAATCAATTAATTTGTTAAAAATGAATAATTTGTATATTACCAGTCTAGTCAACTGTCAAAAAAATGAAATTATAGGTGTTTGGCAGCAAAAACTCTCAATTGGACTGCTAATTAACATTAATATTCTCTTGGGCATCGGTTATTCTCATATTTGATGAAGTTTGTACAATTTGCGCCTTAACAAGTGTTAAGAGGTTTATAATTCCACGTCGTTTCAATATAGTCAAATACCATTAAACGATATAACCAAATGAACAAAAATCTTACGAACCCGACTCAAAGAAAAAATGTGTCACCATGCAAGATCGAATGGTTTGTTGATATGGCACGCGTTTCAGAGAATGAGGATTCAAAGAAAAAAAATCTTACGAACCCGACTCAAAGAAAAAATGTGTCACCATGCAAGATCGAATGGTTTGTTGATATGGCACGCGTTTCAGAGAATGAGGGATTTGTACTTCTTGAAGGAAGGGCAGGAGAAACATGTCGGCGTATTGTATGGATTATAACAAGTGTGTTAAAAGAACTCACTATTAATTAACCAATCTAATTAATTTGTTAAAATTGAATAATCTGTATATTACCGCTCAAGTCAACTATCAAATAAATGAAAATTATAGGTCTTATTTTGCGACATAAACTCTCAATTGGACTACTAATTAACATTAACATTCTTTTGGGATTGAAGTTAGGGATGTCAATTGGGCGGGTACCTCTTTGCCCGTCCTCGTACTCGTTAGATAAATCTGTATTCACCCCGCTAACATATCTGTTGGATATTTGAATCTTCACCCAATTCTCGAACCCGTCAGTGTAGGGAATCTCTACCCCTTTCCTCATACCCGTCAGTGTAGGGAATCTCTACCCCTTTCCTCGCCAACTATAATTGTGATAAATCGAATAAATATAAAAAATTAATAAATTAAAAGTAAAACATGAATATATAAGTGAAAATATATGGGAATGGGGCGGGTTGGATTTTTAGAAACTCGTCCCTGTTATTTTCCCCATAAATACTCGTACCCATCCCGACCCATTAACTAGCGGGACGTACCCGTCTGATTTGGAGCGGGTCACGCAAGTACCCATCGAGTACGGATATTTTTGACATCTAGTTAACGCTTTGAGAGATGTATGTGGGAAGTGAAAAGTTTGTGCATTTTCTGTTTTGTTTTTGTTGTTGAGAGGAAGCAATTTTGACTTAACCTAAAATTGTTTAGTAAGTTCTTTTGATAAACTTCTTCCATTAAGTGGATGCTACTGACATAACCAAGATAATTAGTACATAATCTAACCAATAATTAAAACAAACATGATATAACTCCTCCTCCATTTCTTTAATAATAAAAAAACCCAGAAAATAAGGTTTTATAGGATTAAAAAAACGGTTCTTGTTGGATAGCAAAACACCAACTAACTAATTACAAAATAATAAATACATAAAAAATAGAAGATTATTGTTGTATAGCAACTTGTTTTGGAACTTAACAATCCCCATATTGCAGGCTGACATTACATCCAAACTTCCAAGTTCCTAGTTATGGGTTTAGAGCGGTTAAGTTAATTTTCAACGTTAGCGGTTAAGCTGTAGAAAAAAAGCTGAGCATGAAGTTGTGAAATAAGTAGTAAGGCGTTTGGTAAAACTGTTAAACTATTGTTAGTGGTTAAGTTTGTGTAAAATATATTTTGTTTGTATTTTTTCAATTTTATTTCAATATAAACATTAATTATTATAATTATAAATGAATAAATATAATTTAATAAATTTATAACAATTATTAATTTATAAGTATACTTTATTAAGTAAAAATTATAATTACTTTAGTTTAATATTTAAATAAGTTTGTAATTTAATATATACGGCATATGTAGTAAACGAAAGAAAAGATCAAATTGAAAATATATTATTATAATTATTAATATATATATATATATTATATTTATATGCTGTTTATTTAATTATAAATCTAATTTATTAATTCTAAATATACCTTAGGGATAATTTATTAGTAATAGATTTATTATTCAAGTGGGTCCCACTATGTTTTCAAAAACACGTGCAATGTCTGAGAAAATATATAAGGCATCATCACCCTCACAGCTCCGAAATGAAGCTTGTGATTTTGTAGGCTTCATTTTGATGTTTGAAGTATCAATAATGTGAGCTGACAATAAAACCAAATAGATTGATTTGATGGTGCAAGCATTTTTCTAAAAGAAAAGACTTCACAATTGTTATGGATGAAAATAAGGTCAAAACAATTTTTATTCAACAACCTCAGTGAGTGAGTCAGAACAAACCAAGACAACAATTAGCAGCATAAGCATCTAAAATCTAAGAGGGAAGCAGCCATCAAGATGGTGGCCTGGGCTCATCTAACCCCCCATCTTCAACCTCAAATTAACAAGTCAGCTAATTACGGATTTGCTTAATATAATTAAACCAAATTAATCATCAGCATTCCACCAAAAACCAGATCGAAGGCGCGACTAATCTTCACGATTATGTGCTCGTTAATGAACCGGAGACAGGCATTTGCGGGTAACTTCAAATCATCCCAAATTCGACCAAAAATGTGCTTGCTTTCGTTGTTATTGCTGCGCCTGCTGCTGCTGCTGGGCTCTAGCATGGGCTGTAGATAGGCCCATGCAGCCTTCTTCACAAGAAAATTGGTTATTGGGATTTCATGGGCAGATTGAACTTGCAAGGGACTCCTGGTTAGTCTTCTTCTGTTGGATGGAATCAAGTCTTTCAATGAAGTGTAGGTGGGACAAGTGTTTGAATGGACATTATCTGATTTGGATGCAGAGTAGAGTTTCTTCTCAAGAGCAGTTTGTGGGAAGCTATGAAGCTTGCCTAAGAGAAGAATAGGCTTCTCCTTCTCGGATTGATGAGGAGAATCAAATTCCATGGAAAGTTTTTCCGATGAGAGAGTTTTTTTTTTTTTTTGAGTTGTGATTGATATTGGATAATAGTGTGGATCATGTTATGTGTTTGATTATTTATTTTGTTTTTCGAATGTGAGATTTCAATTTATTTAATTTTGAAATTACAGAATCGTGGTGGGATACTATTTTTGCTTTCGAATTTTCTTTTTCAAAATGAGCTATCCAATATTTATTATGATTTTAAATGTGTTTTTGTGTATCATTAGAATTGTACATACTTTAGAACTTTAATTGAGGAACACTTTAGAAAATTTAGCGCAGAAAATGTGTCACATGTGTGCCACCAATAATGTAGAGGTCATGTCTAAATGAACGTGTTATATGTGTGCCCATTAGGTAGACATGGGTAGAGGTCATATTCAAACGGATCGATTCTTTAATCCGGTACCATATTAGAAAATTATGCCCCTCAATTGGGTTAGTTAAAAATACTTCACACATGTGTGAGAAAAACTAAACCTTTATTTATATACCACTCAATTAAGATGTATCAACCCGATATGTGACTACAAATTTTGAGAGAATATTTTTTACAGCACTTGAATGATTTTATTTTTTAAAAAAAAAAACTTTGGTGTTAAAATCAAATAAAAATAAGTTTTGAAAAAGAGAGACCGGTGTTTAATTGGTAAGAAAATATCTATGCTTTGTATTTATCCACTCATTGTGATTGGTCAGCAATTGTAATTGTAGTGCTTTGTGCTGCAACTTGGCCTTTCTTCTGGCCACGGGAGGAAGCCAAGATAACGCCAACCCATGAACAAATTAGACTTGGTTATTAACCAGACCCACCGCTGCATACTCTTTATGTGGATTCCAAAGGTGTATTTGAGGATTAGATAATAAGGTATAGAGTTGGGAACAATGACAATAGCTTTGCTACTGCCTCCTGCACTTTCTGCTTCTTTCTTGAACAAGAAATGCCACTGTGGTTCTAATCTCAAGCAATTCAAAGTCAGAGCTATCAAGGAGAAAGCAGAAGAAATCAAACCCATATCTTCTGTTGAGGAGGTTACCAAGAATTATGGCCTTGAAGCTGGTCTTTGGAAGGTAAACCCATTTCTCTATTTCTCTGTTTTCTGGGTTAGGGTTTGGTGGTCACCTAGCTGACATAGGGAAAGAAATTCGAATTTCCCAAACAAATGGACAAGGATTTCGATTGTAGAATCTTGTTACTTCACGTAAGCTAATGGAACGAAACCCGCCCCTCCACACTAGCAAGTTTGTCCGCTTTCGGCCCAAGACCAACACCAAGCATAGTAGTTTCCTAGGAAAACCGTTTGTTGCTAGTTAGGAAGTCGGGGCTCAATCAGATTCTGATACCAGCTAACAGTAGATATTCATTTCCTTTCAAGTGCCCCTACTGACAACCCAGTATGGTTTTAATGTGAATTTGCTAAATTTTATGACAATTATCGAAATCCACAGAGCTGTACTATCATATCTAATGATTATGTAACCTTTGGATGGTAAAACTTTCTGCATTTGTCATTTTCTTGCTGGATGTTCTAGATATTCAGTTCAAAAGAGGAAGGAAAGGAAGAAGGTGAGAAGAAATCGAAGGGGGATCAAGCAAAAGAGCTTCTAGCTAAATATGGAGGAGCATACCTGGCCACTTCCATTACTCTTTCACTCATTTCTTTTTCGCTCTGTTATGTACTGATTAGCGCTGGCTTTGATGTTCAATCTTTGCTGCAGAAGGTAGAGACTTGGAAATCCTTTTGCATCTGATAACTTCTGTATTAAAATCACGTCAGTAGTCATTGTTTGTTCTGTATGCTTCAGGTAGGAATCTCGGCTAATGCGACTGGGGAGAAAGTAGGGACCTTTGCCTTGGCATATGCAGCACACAAGGCTGCCTCTCCTATAAGGTTTCCTCCTACAGTAGCTCTCACTCCCATTGTTGCCGGTTGGATCGGAAAGAAAGTTGAGAAAGAGAAATAACTTACATTGGCCGCGAGTCCAGGGCTAACGAAGTCTGGTGTAATTGCAGGGCATCTTCTGTATCAAACAGATTTTCCTTTGTAGATTCTGAGTTGCCTGTAATGGCTGGAAAAACTGGTAGTGTTAAATGATATCCAAACTATAGGTGCTTCCTTGTATAAGAATCCACAACCATTTTGCACTAGGATTTATGAAAAGAGATAATCAAGAATCATAATTCACCGGATGCAGGATTGAGTGTAATTTTAACCCTTGTAATTTACATAAGCAACTCCTCATCAACAGATCTCCTTACAGACTGGTCATACAGCACAGAATATGGAATCTGTAGTCCTAGCTCAGGCTGCATCAAAGTGTCTTACATAACTTTACTGACTACTTGTACAAGTCAATCTAACCAGATTTTAAGGCAGTGTCACAACAATGCAACAAAATAAAATAATATACAGGGATGTACTGAGAACAAAAAATTTGATGGTAACCTCTATTTAGTATTTACTAGTAGATGGCTTGTCTATGTCTCTTAACTGTACAACCGACTGATTCTTCTGTCCTCATTCATCGAGCATTTAGCCGGCAGCTTCCAAGAACCCTTCAATCCCATCTTCATAATAGCAACAGCGCCAGAAGTTTGGATGCCATAAGGTCTCAAACAGAACAAGTAATGCATCTTTATTGTGATTCATCACTGTACTTTCATCTCCCACTGGAGTTAGCAGTAGCAGATGGCACTTCCGATTGAGTAATTGGTGGCGTCCCAGGTTGTGTTGTGCCAATATTAGCCATGACATAGTCTTCACGAAGAGAAGCCAATTCATTCCATTCAACACCAGCTACAAATGGTTAGGGAATCAAGAATTTACTGCTCAATCTATTAGGAGAAACAAAAAGCAAATCAAGAAAATGAAAATTCAGCGTCTTTTACGAAGGATACGTTCTGTCTGCCACATATCTGTGATGCTAACATCAGTATCAGTTAAAAGCCAGTAATCTGCATCACTCTGCAAAAGGATACATGACTCACAATTAAGGTGATTTGTTTAGTGCTTGCATGACGGAATTCAAATTCTTAAAATGGCTCAAACCACTTATCAAAATAATATAATTTTGTGTGGGATAAACTGTAGTAGATGGTTAAAGCCAAAGCAATGGCTTTGGTATATTCTAGCATTCTTCGTATATATCAATGCATGCATGTTTTCGGGAAAAGAAATATATTACGAGCTAAGGATGTGGAAAATAATCTCTATGAGTTACTGATGCATCTAATGAACATAAAACAATACATTTCTAGTATGGATAACACTACAACAGATAACAGCTCTGAATCCAAACTTACATCAACATCCGTGGGAACAATCTTCATGATTCCACTCACAAAGTCCTGTGATGCATTAGGATCTGAGCACATTGGATGACTATCTTGCTGTTGCATTCCAATCTCCTTTTCTCCACTCTCCTCAGTGGCCTTCGCAGTTACTGGGTTCTCATTTAAGCCAGAACTTGAGGGGATATTTGAAGTTGGCTCAACACCATTAATCTCCTCAAATTTCTCTTCAAATTGACTAGAACAGTTGGAGAGATGAAAAAAGTATCAGGTAATCATAAATTAATTTTTACCAGCATGGAAGATTGGTTCATCAGAAGAAGATGAAAAAGATGACCACATAATATTTTCCTTTTCGGTTTACAATCGAAAGCACAACTACCTGACAAGATAAACATCTATGGGTCCCATCGTACTTCTGAGAACTATTCTGTACCTCCTCTGCGGGTAGTCAACCGCCTAATACAAGGAAAAAAATCAGAATGAAAATATGCATGTATAAAGACGACATTAACTTTCCTCTGTTTTGCCTGCCTTGCAAATTACCTCATCAGGGTCTGGGACTTCAAGAGTGGTCCCATGTGGAGCTTTAATCGCTATCAAAGTTTCATTCTGAAACGAAACTAGTAGCTCAGTTAACAGTAACAAGAAGAAATGTAACTTTGAAGTATATAATACCATAAAACCATCAAGTCAAAAGTATACATGATATCCCTGTAACGTGCAAGGAGCAACTAACCTGGAAGCATGGTAAGCTTTTGATGTCATCTTCAGTGACAAAAAGCCACCTAACACAATGAAAGATAAATATAAGACCAGTTTGTAAATTAAAGGCTCAAAGAGTGCACCAGCAACTGTGTCATGAAGCAGGTGAGAGGAGAAAAACTTTACTTTTGATTATTGTCATCTTCACTCAGGTCCCTCAATCTCTCTTGCATTTCTCTGCAAACAAATTCTAAGAATCAGCATACTAGAGAAGTTGTAAATAAGCAATATGAAGAGAATTACTTTGTAACCGTAACAGGACCTTATTTGTTCATCTAATCTGCGCTCCTCTATGGATAGATTTTCAACTCCTGCCTACAAAAGCAGGATTGTCAAAGAAGCCAAAATCAGTATAGCCCCCAATGACTATTTATTTATTTTCACTCCTGGTAATGTGGGTAGGAAAGATTTTTATAATCCATCAACTCTCTTGAATATTGTGTGGATGGAGACATTAACTAATTTACAGTGATCCAGTAAATCCTCAACAATTCTTTTTAAATACGACAGTATGAGGAATCCATACTGCTTTCCAGGATTCAATTTTAAGGCACAAGGAGACATGAAGAACCAAAACAAGAGATGATCAGGGAAGTGATGTAGAAACCATCTGTAATGACAGGAGGAAGGATGTGGGCATAAGAAACATATCCAACCATAAAAGTTTAATGCAGAAAGTCTTGCTCAGTTTCTCTTCGTATATTAAAATGAGGTGTTGTAAGGCACAGAAGACACGAGGAAGCAAAACAAGCACAGATGAGGGTGGTGATATGGATTATATCCATATCACCAAGATGGAAACATATGGACATAGACAATCCCAATAGTTTGAAACATAAAAAGAGAATACCCTTGCTCAGATTCGTTTTTTCTATTAAATATGGTTCACTGTTAAACTATTGTTGGATCTCCATAAAAAAAATGCATTGTCTATATTCTGAGAACCTTTAGAAAGTTTAATTGATTCAAAATAGGGCATGCCAATTTACTGTCACTTTCTACGTACCTGTAAACTAGAAATATTTTCATCTGCCTCCCCGGGCCTTGACACGTCAAGTCCCCTGAAAATTGATATCATCCCATGTCAGATATCAAAACGGTTTTAACAACATAAAGCATATCAGAAGAGGAGAAATGGGAAAACATCCATACTTCCACTGAATTCTATTCTTTAATGTCTTTTCTATTAAACCAATTCCTTCAAGAACATTGGTTATGTCATATATCCGCCTCTTTTGCACCTGTAGCACAGAAAAACTGTTAACACCATAACCTTACAATGTGAAAACTAGTACTATATTTTAAAATAATCACCTCCAAAGTGTCAGCAGCTTTGTTTAGATCAAGAATGCCATCTTCAGCATGTTTGATCAAATTGATGAACTTTTTTGTTAAGAGACCTGGATTAGATAATCAGGAATGTCACCTTTAACACACTTCTCCATTCACAAGCTATAATGGAACTAAAAAGATCCCAGCTGGGCTAAAATTAAAAATTAATTAAAAGAACAAAATCATCGAACTATATATTTACCTAAGGAGCTATCATAGCGACAGGGACCGGCAGGAGTAAGATTATTACCAGGAGATCCTGCCAATTTAAAGAAACTTTCTCATGAAATGTATTTTCAGCTGAATTACAGACATTGGGGAAAATATGGCATGCAGATCAAGCGATTTCTGATTATAACCATTTATTGCTCATGATTAACCAGGACCAAAATGCTCAGCAGCATCACAAAACATGTGTTTCTTCTATGCAAAGTCATGAAAATGCTCACCAAGAGTAGAAATGGCTTGTTGAGGCCCAGCTTTACTTGACTTTGTAAGCCTTGATGTCTTTGGTGTCTTTACCCCTTTTCCTGATATAGGGGTCTGGATGTGGCTGTTAGCTATTTCTATGTATCCAGAACCAACAGCCCACTCACTTGACTCGCCATCATGATCTGCTGCGTCATTCTTCCGCTTCAATGGCTAGTAAAACCGATTCAATTCATATTAATCACAATCAACAAATGGAGAACAAAGTAAATAACACTAACTGAAAACATGAGAAGGGTAAGGTCCCGTTCAAGATTTAGAAAGAATAAACCATAAAATAAAGTAAGTGTAAAATCTATTTGCCTACAACACAAATATAATTCATGTGTAGTTGTCTTGCATAAACATCCTAACTTAAAAGTGGCTGCACAACAGAACTAGGAATAAAGTAAAGAACGTTGTTCATCTAATCAGATGAAAGGATTAACCACCGGGCCAAAATTCAAATATACAAGCACTACCAGCTAAAGAAGAACAATATGGAAGCAGAACAAAAACAAGAAAAAGAAGTAGACAACATTACAAGCATCTTCGTACGTAAAACCAAAAGAAGTAGGCTTTGGTGGTTTTAGCTTAGTCTAATTAGCCAAAAACATGAACATGTGTAGCCTAATTAGCCAACACGTGATACACACAATTTTAAGCAAATTTACATGCTGAAGCGGCCAACTATGAAGTAATTCTCACGAGACGATGCCACATTCATCAATTAAGCCACAATTGAGCTCAAAAACAGAGCAATTTATTTCACTAACCACACAACTCCTTAAATATCACCAAAACAAGACTCAATCAAAACCGACCTAGAATAATGAAGTAGCCAAAACCTGAAAAGTCACTCTAATTACAAATCCTATGATAATAGAAATTAGAACTAAAAATACGACATCATCATAAAAGAAGACGGATCCCCACATAATTGTCCAATCAGAAAATCCGGAACCACAAACAGAAAAAAGGCACAAAATAAAGAAAACCCCAAACCCCAGCACGCAACCCTCCTCCCCAAAATACAAAAGAAGAACGAAAAATTATGAAGAAATTTCAGAACTTACGGGAGATTTGACCACGATCCCCTCCGGTTCTTGATCGAGGCGGCGCTGGTCGGAGCCGAACCTGTGATAATCGCCGGGAGCTACAAACGGCGGCTTCATAGACGAAAAAGGGAAGTCGCGTTTCAAGGTCTGCTGCTCCTGAGTCAGCTTTGGCGGGTTCGACGGCTGCGAATCCGACATCGAGGAATCGAGAATACAATATGCCACCGACGATCGGTTTCTCTGATGCTTGGAGAACTCCAAAGGAAAATCGAATTGGACAGATTCCGGAGGGAATCTAGGTGGTGGGAAACTGTAGATGTGAGATCTGATGTTCGGCGAGAAAGAAAAATTAAAAAAAGCGGGAGAAAATCAGAGAAAGAGAAGAAAACGAGGGAAGGGCAGGTGAAGGAGGGAATTTGGTTCGGATATAGATGTGGAGGGAAGCACTTATTAAATAATCGAGAATAACAAATACATTTTTACCCAATAAAATAATACCTAAACATATAATTTTTTATTATTAATTAATGCAACACCTCTTGGTTGAGGTGAAAATTTGATCATGTTTTCTGCTCAGGATCTTGAGGTTCAGAGTTTCATTCTCATCAAGGGTTGGGATTTGGGTAGTTTTTCATCCGTTGTGGTGACCTTCATATCCAAAAAAAAAATGTGAAAAATTGATCATTATTCTCATGTTGCATTAGTTTTCTTATAAGGAATATTAAAAATTATTGTTTAGCTTAGAAGCTAAATTAAAACCTTCATTTTTTTTTAATAAAAAACAACACCAAATATAAAGTTATTGACATGATCAGATATGAATCTAAACTTAAAACGTACAAAAATAAATTTGATCAAAACTAAACGCGTGATCACTTTAAAACCCGATAACACTATTGTTTGCTTTTGACGTGAAATTGTGGAGGTGTTGATGGTAGTCTATGATTTCTTTCACCAATTGTGATTCGATTTCGATTGACTGACGTGTTTTGTTGAACTGGACGAGAAAGATGAAGGTTCGAATCGGTAATGCACACCTTTTGGGAAGATAAGTTAGTGCCGATTATTTGGCGCGTATAAGTCCAAACCCTAACCTGCCGCCCAGTGCTTCCTTACCAAGCACACTTTGCAGTTGCACGGCTCTCTCTCTCCTGGGCCGGGCCTGTGACATCTCTTCAGATGTCCAAGAATCAGATTCAAATTAGCCCAGGCCATTGCACCGATCTTCAAACATGGCCTAATTTGTTCACTTTTGTAGGGCCCATGCCTTTTATCTGGCCATCCATTCTAGGCAGGTGTTATCTTTACTGGCAAAATGAGAACACGTATAACTCAGATGACACTCATGTATATAACATCTCATAGAGGTCTCAAGTTCGAGCCTCCACATTTCCATCGAGTAGAGATCTATAGACTACAAGTAGAATTCAGTCATGACAAATGATGGTTAATAAAGTAGTATGACTGAACATAACCAGAAAACGTTTATGCAACTCCCTGGCAGTATTATTATAATTTAACCCCTGCCAAAGAGTAGTCCATGTAGCTCTTAAACAGAACTTTTAATATACAATACAAATATAGATACCAACAGAATTTCCATGACTTCTTTAAAACCACGCATTAGTCTACTTAAGCAGATGGGCCAGATCAGGATCATCCAAATCCACATCCAACCATCCATTCAAGCGCATAAACTCGATGTAATGATCCGGAGGCTTCACCGAACGAGGGTTTCGTGGTGTAAAGCGCTCAATCCTCTCAATATCCCGAGCCAGCCACCGAACATATGCACAGTCCAAAGGAGGCACTATCTTTAATAGAATCTCATCATCTCTTCTTTCTTCCTTGACAGGTTTGTTTGAATTGTTTCCCATGTTCAGATAACCCCGCAAGCTTCAAAACCTGCAGGTCAGAGAGAGTAGCCTTCATGCAACAGTGGGTAGACAATGAATCAAGGATATACATTATCAAACTTATGGCAAGCCAACCGATCTTTCATATTTCTAGTACTGTTTCTCTGACATTCAGCTGAAACCCAGCCACTATCAACGTGTCATGTCTGGATGCTTTTAGCTAATGGGAGGATAAGAAAAGCTACACTACTAGTTTTTTTATGAAAAAGATTCATTAAGATTTAAGGGTTACATCTAGAACTATAACTTACGATTGAGAGACGAGGAGGCAAGCAGAAAACGAAACGAAGAAATCGATTCAGAAAAGAGCTAAAGATTTGGTAAAATCTCCCCCAACACCATCATATGCAGTGGCTAATCCTCTTCTTGACAAGCACTACAAGAAGTGGCAGTAAACACCCTGACAGCACATAGGGACATTTTATCCATGAGAACTTTAATGGTTAAATTTAAGGAACCCAGGATAAGAAAAAACTACATATTGGAGTTCATTTCCAACCTCCAAGTCTAAAATACTGATACTACTAAGAATTTCACCAGACATATGATGAAGTGTTAACAGTGTTATGAGTCGTTCTCAAAAAAATAAAAACAGTGCTATGAGTCATTCACCCATGATTCCTCTGATAGTCTGTCTAACAGAGCGTTTGGCATGTTGACCGAACACCAATATTCAATGTTTTCTTATGCTACTCAAAAGAAAGTCCATCGTGACTAACTTGCAGATATGTGTTATAGTAAGATAGTCCTATGCCTTGCGGAGAAACCCAAATCTCTTAGGCTATCAGCAATCATTCCCCAGCCTCTTCTGTTGGTTATCATGAACACACGCAATTATATTGTGCTCTAGTATCTAGATTCTTGATATTCTCTATCTTCAATTCTTCATCTCTATAGCAATATTAAATGACAGCAAATTCGCCATGCAGAAACCAACAGAAATAGATTTAGAACTAGAAGTACACCTAACTGGTTGGTTTCAAACCTTATTAAAATGTTTATATGTTCCATGCTTTGAAGTTGGAATACTCGCAACTTATATTAACCATTGCGAACATAGTGTCCAAGAACATGTACCAAGTAACTTAGAATAACCTTAAAAAACCAAGTTGGACCTATGAGGAAGCAATAAAAGCACTTGAATAGGGTCTAACTTCATGACAAAGATATTCTAAACGCTACTTTATTTATATAGTGATTTCAGAACATCAATCATATCCTGCAAGTATAAAATTAGCTACGCAATTAGAAAGCCTATCTGTGGAGCAAATGCAAGAAAAGGTTAGCGCTCACAGGTCAACTAGGAATTCATACTTTATAGATGAATATACATGTATTCAATATTATGAAATTTTTCTGTAAACATATAAAGTTCCTATCCACATTAAGGCAAGAAATGGAAAGTGTAGTTGTATTATTCAGTAGTCTTGAACAATTATATGGCTAAAGCTGCATACTTGAATTACTGTACAATAAGAATCACCCATCTACAGCAAAATCTACCCGAATTCATGAAGGAAGAGGTCATATCGTAAGGGCACCAGTAATTCAAGTATGAAAACAATTATATGGCCATAATTATTGGATTGAATGAAAACAAGAATCAACCCAACTCATAACACTTCAGCTCTTCAAATAGAGTATAAACTACAGATGGTATGCTCCACAACCGACAGCACCCAAAACCAATTGATAAATTAGCAACTTCAAGAAGGAGTTTCGTAAATTAGGGCAAATCCAGCTCACATTGGAAAAGGCAAAGTGGCAAAACAGCGTGCATAGCTTGATGAGAGGAATTAAGGCGTAGAATTCAAAATAATAGGATTACCAACAAACAATAATTATAGAGCCAAAAGCAAAAAAAATCCCATACGAATGCGAAAATGGGACAGAAACAAACATGAAATAAAAAAAAAATCCAAGAAAAGAATCAAACTTCGCCTTTCAATCAGGGAAGAACGTCTCCAGAAGAAACAAATGTATATCAACTGTCCCCAATTAAATTCGCAAGAGAAAATACCTGCGACTAGGAGCGACGATGCGGCTGGACCGTGGAGACTAGGCTGGATAGGATAGGAAGATAAAGAGCAATTGCACTAGTAATAATTTGTTGGGCAATAAAATTTTATATTCGGTCCTATTTCTATTACATAAAAAATCAAGTCAAACACGTCTCTCAATACAATCACATCGACAAAACAATCTCCTAATATAACCACATCAACAAAATACAAATTTCTATAAATTTTCCTTCCCACCCAATATGGTGGCCAACAAATTCTCATGCCCTTCATGTTCTCCCCAATAAAACTACACCAAAACACAATCTTTCAATATAAAACACATCTCCCAATATAGTCACATCAACAAAATACAAAACTCAATACAACCACATCAACAAAACACAAAACCTCATACATATTTGTTGGTCCAGACAAAATAATACCATTGTAAATGCTCTTAACAGGGAAGGATTAAGGAAAGGACAGAGAGGAAGGGGGAAAGGCAAGGGTAAAACCGGTTTTGCCTCTTATTTTTATTGTC
Organism: Tripterygium wilfordii; assembly: GCF_013401445.1. Lineage (NCBI taxonomy): Eukaryota > Viridiplantae > Streptophyta > Magnoliopsida > Celastrales > Celastraceae > Tripterygium > Tripterygium wilfordii. The sequence continues at coordinate 9,393,534 of NC_052233.1, read as the reverse complement.
AAAATATTAAATCTATCCATAAAGTATCACAGGTTATCAATTTTACCCTTGAACTTCCAAACTTTTACAGTTTATTATCGTTATGACGCTATAAATAGTGTCATTAATAATTTTTTTTTAAAAATGAATGACATTATTCGCAAAAGCGTTATATTTTTTTTAAAAATATAAATGACGCTACTCATTGTTTCCCTAAATAATTCAACAATATGATATAATACTAATTAATTATTTAAATATGATTATTCTTTTAAAACAAACCCCAGAACCAGTGTATCACCTTATGGGCTTATGGCCCATGGGTCGACACACGCTGCTCACTACAAATGGAGTTTTAGTCACACCCCGATTTTTACTAAATATACAATTTGTTAATAATAACTCATCAAAACTCTAAACTTTTAAAAATACACCAAAATTACATAAATCTGAGATATTTTACACACACCCCGTAATAAGATCTGTCATTTTCGTTTATTAGGGTCATTCTCGAGTTAAAGTTTGTCGAAAATGTGAAATTCCTGCTTGTAGTTATCCCAGAGTCAGTATTCGACATCAAAATTGTCCAAAAATGCCTGATTTGGGATCAAACTCGGCTCGTCAATTTCCGACAATGTCTTGATAGGAAAATGGGTGGAATGGAAGCATCTTGCCATGAGGAGTCCAAAGGTGGTGTCAGTTTCCTCCAACAGTGGCCAGATTGTTCGGATCAGACGACTTTTCTCGCGGTGGCCATAGACTTTCGAATGTGATTTCGACGGTTAGGGTAGACGAAACTCATTGGGGGTTGGTCGGGATTTAGTTTGTGGTGGCTTTAACTTCAATTTGAGGATAGTGGTTACCGGATTGATGCTCGGACGGCGACGACATCATGGTTGTCCGTGGGTGCTCATGAGGAAGATTAAAGAGATGGTGAGAGGGTGGGGTGTAAAGAGCATAGGTCTTAAAAAAAGATAAAGTCAACAAAATCAGGATACACTTAATAAAAATCGGGGTGTGAGTGTGTGACTAAAGCTCCCGACTAAAAAGAGGTTGTAAATTTAACGGCAATAAGGCCTGAAATTGATAGAGCCCACCAACAAAAGTGAGCCAGCCTGTGCCTCTTTCTGTTCCATTCAAAGTAATGAATGAACCCCCTAACCACATTACATCAAATTCATTTGGATTTATACCATATGTCCACTTCAAATGCTTAAACACACTAACACTCACAGTTGGGCCGCTGCCAGAGTTTTAAATCAATATTAATCTCGTCTCTCACACACACAGACTTGTATTGAATTTACTGCAAATCAATGGCCACCTCAAATTTGCTCTACTGTCTCTCTGTACTATCTCTGCTACCCTTCATTGCATCCATTACAATTCCACTGTCACCTTCCCACCCAAACCCAAACCCAACTTCTGATGGGTACCAAAGAATCAACCATCATGTTCTCTCCTCTTTAACAAGAGCCTACCATCTCAAAAACCCACAAATTACATCCACCACAACTCAGATCTTCTCTCACAGCTATGGAGCCTACACAATCTCTCTCAGCTTTGGCACTCCTCCCCAGACCCTCAATTTGGTCATGGACACTGCCAGCAACCTTGTTTGGTTCCCCTGCACTAGGCATTACCGATGCGACAACTGCACCTCCACCGGCTCCCCTGCAATTCCATCATTTATTCCTAAACAATCCTCAACAGCGAAGATTGTTGGCTGCCTAAACCCTAAATGTCCATTGATTCACTCCACACAAGACCTACAATGCCAAGACTGCGACAGCGATAGTACTAATTCAAGGAACTGCACGCAGATCTGTCCTCCCTATTTCATCCGATACGGTTTAGGCTCCACAGGCGGTATCGCACTGTCCGAAAATTTGAATCTCCTAAACCAAACCATTTCGAATTTTATCGTCGGATGCTCCTTAACCTCTTCCCGCCAACCCACTGGAATTGCAGCATTCGGGCGGGGACCGACATCGTTGCCGAGTCAACTCGGCCTCAGAAAGTTTGCATATTGCCTAATATCTCGTCAATTCGACGATACCGAGAAAAGCAGCACTCTGGTTCTCGACAGTGCCTCGGATTCCGGTGACGCGAAAGCTGTTGGAGTTAGTTACACTCCGTTTCTCAACTACTCGGAAATTGCCGGGAAAAATGCGTTTTCCGTCTACTACTATTTAAGTCTCAGAAGCATCACCGTCGGTGGCCAGCGCGTGAAGGTTCCGTACAGGTTTCTAGTGCCTGGACCAGATGGAATCGGCGGGACCATCATCGACTCCGGCAGCACGTTCTCGTTCATGACCGGAGAGGTTTTCGAGCCACTGGTGGCTGAGTTCGTAGCGCAAGTGACGAACTACAGTCGAGCGCAAGACGTCGAACTTTTGACCGGGTTGAGGCCTTGTTTCAACGTTCGAGGTGCCGAAACGCTGTCGTTTCCTGAATTGAAATTTCAGTTTAAAGGCGGTGCTGACATGGCACTGTCATTGCAGAACTATATTGCGCTAGTGGGTGATGGTGATGCGGCTTGCTTGACGGTGGTGACGTATGGAAGTGCTGGGCCGGAGGGTGTAATTGGGCCGGCCATAATTTTGGGGAATTTTCAGATGCAGAATTATCACGTGGAGTATGATTTGAGGAATCAAAGGTTAGGGTTCAAGCAAGAGATATGCACCTGACTTTAATTTCCTAAAAAAAAACTAGAAAATTTTGCTGAATAATTTATTTAGTCTTTCTTGTTAGGGCCCCAAAAAAAAAAGCAATTAAACTTTACACATGTTTTGCAATTTTCAAGTTGTCCTATTTACCTCTTTTTTAGTCCAAACCAAGCCCATAATGCTTCCTTATGTGTTATTAAATAAACGATGCTTTGACAATTTTATGGTGAGTTAGATGGTTTAAAATCAATCCGAGTGGGGCGTGTAGTGGAAAATTTATGTGTGTGCGGATTTAACGGTATAAATTTAGATCTATATTAACAATCTAAAGGACAGACTGATGATTTATTTGATGTCGTTCTTGATAGAGGGGAGTAGTGAGTGTAATCATTTCGTGTACCTACAGGTTATCTTTGGCAATAATGTCATGTGTGTGGAGGTATTTGAGTACCACAAGGAGCCTTTACTTGCAATGAAGTATGCACTTTTGTGGAATTAATATAAAATGTTGACATTTTGACAACTTCAATTAAATAACTAAAATAGGGGTGAACTCTTCATTGACCGTTGACGGCTTGATTTGTTGGGTACATAGTTGGGCCTGCCATAATTTTTAATTAAAAAGGCCAGGTACTGTGTTTGGGCCACTTAGCATGAATGGAATCATGGGCCGATTGTCCGTCTTCAAAATTTCAAATGGGCTAAACTAATCAATAAGATGGCCCACATCCAGTTCACTTTCCTCCGTTTTCAAGGACATGAGCGGTGTAGGCTTTGAGTGTGAATCGTGTAAAGCTCAATTTGCATGATTAATGACAGGTAAGGCTCCAACTTTTTTATTTTTAAATATAATGATAGGATAGGAGACCTATTTAATATTTATCAAGTAATATTGGTGAAGTGAATTGAAGGAAGCAACTTAAATCTAATCACATCAAGCTCCTAATTGATAATCATAATATTTGATTACAATATCATTAATTAACTCTAACCTTAATATTGGCTCTACTAATCAATCATAACATAATTCCTAAATAAACTAAACTTGAAATCAATACTAATTAAACTTTTCATGTGATTCTCTAAGTCTAATATTAACATTAGACCAGATTCACCAACATTTATATATGTGCACGTCTATAAATGTGCAATATGTATGTTAGAAATCTAACTTCAAACACATCAGTAAATATTGTCCGGTTTAGGTCACGACCCACACACGGTATATAATTATTTTTCTTGACCGTCTTTGTAGTACTTAGACTCGAAAAACACGTTTGTTGTGTGAGAGATGCTTGGCTTTTGCTTATATGTCACTCGAGTTAAGATCGAAGTGTTTCGCTCTGGAAAGGGTTTGAACTTGACTAGGATATGGGGCACAATAATTGAACTATCATGCCAACCGATGTGAGATTACATATCTCGATATTGCCATGTTAGAATATCAAACCAATAGTCACTTATGTTAGAAGAGGTAAAACTTTTACTTATTTATCGCTCAATTGGGTTGTATCAATCCGATATGTGAATGACCAAAGAATTGGGTGCGACTGAAATTTCCCCAAAGAAAAGCTGCTATTATTTGGGCCACGGCACAAGTCAGTATGTCACCGTTAATGGTATAATGGGCCGAAAGCGAACCTAGTATTTGGGCCAATGGACCGTCATCTAAGTTTCAGTGGGCTAATTTAAACAAAATGATTAGCCCACTGCCACTGGTTGGGCTGGTCGAATTCTCCAAATTCACCTAATAGGCTAAGGCTAATATGGTCGTCGTCTTCTTTTTCTTTTCCACCCAAATAATTGAAAAGCAACCACGTGGCAAGTAGAAAATTGTTGCAGAACATCGGAACTCTCTCAGTAATGCAACCCAAGACTTTTTCATAAAGTTCGAGCAAAGAGCAACCATGATTTCCACATCCCTTTCTCTTTCTAATCACAATCTCTTTTCACCTGCAGACCCAAAAATCGAACTTTTGCTACACTGTATCATCGACATTTCACCTAACATGACATTCTGATCTCATGCTCCTAAATCAACCTGGTCTAGTTTCCACTTTTTGGTGACAGAAATGATTTTCTGGCAGATTTGGTCACTTTTTTTCATACAAATTGGACTAGCCTGCATCTACTGCCTTACTTTGGACATGAGCAGGTAGAAGAGAAAGACCCCCCCCCGTTTAGACTCTCGAAGACCCTGTAATATTGATCATCAGATTAAACTGCTAGCTCGCTTAATTATAGTGATGAAATCTAAAACCTGGGAAGCCTAATCTTGTGTGATTTGATGTCCTGTATCTGTGGAACAGGATCCAAAAACTACGAACTAGAAAGTCACCAATACAGAATAGATTACATGTATTGCAAGAAACAGAGTACAAGCAAACCAGTAAACTAAATTATACTTATAATTGTCATATAACCCCAAGAAAAGCTCAATTTTGGCAAGAGGAAGCCATTAATGTGTTCACATCTTATAGTTACCAAGAAAAAAGAAACAAACTATAATATCTGGGGAATGAACTAAATTAGCCTAGCTTAATTGCAGCAATGTTTGCTTGCTCAAACATCCACATGACAATCTTGCACAAACTGATACTTGGTTGCAGGTCCAATCTCAATACCCTTGTTGGGTTCACCGGAGGAGATAAACGCCGGACAGTTAACATCCATTCGGTAATTCCCAGAAACCCAAGAACCGACCTTCCATTTCACGTTTCCCTGAATCTTGATATTCACAAGCACATGCCCTGTATTTTGGTCCTGACCCAGAGCAATAGACAAGTAGAGAGAGACAGGCACAGATTCTCCATTCAAGAAAGGAGACCACACAGTGATCTCCTCGTGACCCTGATAACTGTTTGGGATGGCAGTAGGCAGTGTTATCTGCTGATTCCGATAAGAGGCATAGATGTCCAGTTTTTCATAGTAAATGCCGATTCTCTCATTTGGGTTTCGAGAGGAGACACTGACTTGCAGACTCGTGGTCAACACATTTGGGCCTGAAATGTTTAGGCTGTAGAGAGTGGCGTCCTGGAGGATGAAGCGGGGCTTTGTGGGTCGTAGGATTATCCAGACGAGGAAGATTATGATGAGCATGATGATAGTGATGGCTAATAGAGCTGAGACGATCCGGCGGCAGAGCCGTTCTCGCTTAGTTTCGTAATGGCCGCATTTCTTCACACACATGGTGATACGGCACAAATTGTGGGGGAAGGAATGGAATTGGGACTTCAAAATGTGTTTGGAATGGAGAGCAGGAGAGGTGTGCGAGTTATTTAATAGTGACACAGGTCAAGATGTGTGTTTTGTTTGAAAAGGGGATCGTGTGATTATATGGTGTTTGGGTGGTGGAGAAAGGAGAGACAAAATTAATTAAGGGTATGTTTGGCTTCAACCTCGTCCCAAACTATACGATACGACGCGTCTACTTAGGGGCAGGGTCCACGATAGTAGACGACAAAATATGAACTAGTCATACCAACCAATGAGCTCTGTCATTCATTGGCGTGGGGTAATAGCGTTTTGTACAGTTACTTATCTAATACAGCTGGATTATCCAGACGAGGAAGATTATGATGAGTTGGAGATTTATGAGGGTTAATACAGCTGCGAAGATCCGGCGGTAGAGCCGTTCTCGCTCATCTTCGTGATGGCCACAGTCCTTCTCAGTCATGGTGATTGGGTACAAATTGTGTGGGAAGGAATGGTATTGGGACTTCAAAATGTGTTTGGAGTGAGAGAGCTGTGCGAGTTCTTTAATTTGGGGGGTTTGGGAATTGGGAGTGTGTTCTGCACTTCCGGTGAGGTGAGACGAGTTTTAAAATTATGGTAAGAGAATTGCGATGACAAAAGGTGTTTGGTGAGACACTAAAAATACTATGGTGAAGTTAGAATAAAATTTGTATAGAACTATAACTGCAATAATTAAATTGAAAAAAAAACTCGTGTTTTGATGTTAAAAAATGCGATCAATCGTATTGTATTAGGAGCTAAAACAACTTCGTATAGCTTTACTTTGAACTCATCACAACATGATGATATCGTAACACACCGTTCGATCAAATACTTTTTTGTTCATAAAAGGGACGTTGAAGCCAAAAGTAGTGCATTTAATAGGTGCAAACACATTGTCAAAACACTGACACACGTCAAGGTGTGCAAAAACTCATGTTTTTGACGTCAAAAAATACGGTCAATCGCGTTGCATTAAGAGCTAAAACAGTTTCGTATAGCTTTAATTTGAACTCATCACAGCATAATGATATCATAACACACCGTTTGATCAAACACTTTTCCCGATATGTCGAAATCAAAAATAGACGTTGAAGCCAAAAGTAATGCATTTAATAGGTGCAAACACATTCTCAAAACACACTCACACACGTCAAGGTGACTTTAGCTATTTGGGTAGTAATGTTTTGTACAGTGACTTATCAATGGGTACTCATTTAACTTTGTAACTTATTGAACTTGAATTGGATTGACTTGTGTCAGCTGTATTAAATAGTGCAATATGCCTTGTATTCTTTTATCTACATGTTGGTAAATCACATTCTATGTTCACAAGCGTTGGAGCAGTAACTGGTAATTGGGGTTAGTAAAATCTTTACACTCTAAAATGCATGTGATGGCTTACCGATTAACAACAAGATCTGTAGAAGAAAGAAAGAACCAGATGTTCACGTATTTTGTTTTGTTATAAAAAGTCATCCACAATCAACGCAGCCCCCAAAATGAATGTCACAATCTTTCAAAACATGGGCTTGAGGTCTTTGTGGAAGGTTTGGAACTGCAAATAGAAGAGTTGAAGCTTTAAGAGAATAAAAAGAGTCTTAATCGTCTCTTTCAGTTGATCAACAGTCTTACGGATCCCAATGACTTCTTTATACTATTTCAAATTTTGAGATGGACGCACGCGATGTTATGAGTAAAAGTTTCACATTGGTTGGGCAATGGCCAACCAATGGTTTAATAAAGCCAAAGTCCACCATTAACATACAACAAGGCATTTTCCTAACCTAAATGAGTTGGGCTTTGGCCCTTCGTAGCCGAGTCAAGGAGGGACAAAGCCATGCAGGCTAGATGTATCCATGAGAATCGGATAATCCAAAGTGGACAATATTGTTGACATGTGTAGGGGTGTGAATTTATAATACGCGATTTCATGTGAGACATGTGGAGCTTACGATTTAACATGGATCATGTACATTCATGTTAGTATTAACTGTGACAAAAAAAAAAAACATTAGGAAACTTAGAACATTTTTGCTGATGAAAACACGAGAGTCAAAGTCAATGTAATTGCTTATAAACGCCGGTCTTTGTCATCCAAAACGAACGGCATAGTACGATATTGACAGGGCAATCAGTCTCAAAACATGTTACCAACCGTCCATTCATGAAAGAATTGACAACTAATGAAACTCAGATAATTTTGCTTCAGGATTGAACAAAGGAATTTAACAAGGTTGTTTATCATACAACATTGAGGCTAAACACACACATCCAATCAGTGGTGGTTGTGAACATGTCTTTTCTAACCACTGCCTTGGCCTTGAGAAAATGGAAACTGGTCTACATAATAACTCATCATCTGCAAAGAAATTAATGTCAAACAATTTTAAGCCATTGATAGAGTTATTGATAAGAGATACATGAGAAAGGGCCGGAAGCACCAGGAGATGCCAAATGGAGGGCCTTGATGAAGACAGATGTTACCTTTTATTTGCTTTAGTCTTTTGTTTGTCCTGTAGTAAGTATATATTAGCTGTTTTACAGGGGAGAGGATTAGGGTTTTTTGTGGCTGTTCTGTGGGAGGGTCTAGCTCCTCGAAAGCTAGTTTCTTATTGTAATCGCCACCTACTTTACCTCGTTCTGGTTATCAATACAATCTGCTATTACCTCCCCATTTTTATTGTATTATTGCTTCAGTCTTTGCTTGAGTATTGTTATACTCTATCATTACCTACATTTGTTCATCATCAAAACATTCATCCATACTTGCCCAACCATTGAAACTCAGAACGAATGCTGCAACAACATCATCATCTCCAAACGCAAAATTACCACCCCGCCGCAACGAGCGGCCACATACCTAGCACATATATAAAGGCCATCCCAATTCAAACAACTCTCCAGATATATGCTTTCCGCGCATCGACCTCCAATTGCTCTGCTGAGAACAGAAATTGAATATAATCGATCTATAGCAGCTAGCCAGCTATAAGCCATTTATATGATGAAAATCCAGGTATACCTCTCCTCATGAGTCATGTTCCTTCCACAGAGCAGTATTTGCAGACCAAAGGACAACAAACCAATGCACAAGGCTGATAGGGCCTGCGAAGGACAGATGTTTTGATGGTATGAACCAGGGACACAACAGCTTGGTTACAATGACATAGACAACTTTAGGAAACAAAGCAACAGGCAGTTCACTAATCAATTAACAGGCCACCAGGCAAGCTATAGGCAATTTTAGCACCTAAGAACTCAATTTGATATGCAAGAAGTCCAAAACTCTACATTTATATTGTATCATGCAGGAGAAAAATATAATACTTGAAAATGTCAAAAGAAAAAGAGATTTTACATAACCATTAAACTCTCTTGGTAATATCAGCCAGTTCAGCCAGATACTTCACAAAGAAGTACATGAAACACTACTCATATCATATCCACCCAGCAACAAACCTAGAGTCATATCAGTATTATCCATGTACTGACCCTCTTCAGTGAACGTTGACAGCATGTGTACATCCAGAGTGAGATTCCTCAACTCCAGCCATGTCAGTTTTCCTCAGTGTGATAATCTTCGACAGCACAAATCAAACATAATCTTCTTCCTTTTTTTTACATAAATCAAACATACTTACATGCCTTAAGAAGATGACTGAAACCTGTTCCAGGCACGTCAATGCAAATAGTGAAAAGATGGACAGCAGGAGCATAAATGGTTGGATTTTGGTGAATATGTTTTGGTCATCAATACTCATAAAAACTCAGGAAGCTATAGATAATCTGTACCAGTTAGTAAGAGGATGCACAAACTCATTGTGGCTTTAGTGTCATGAGCCCAAATCACGGAAACGTACTGGGTGTTTTCGCAGGGCTAGAAATGACCATCTAGCACCATCAATATTCACATGCACAGAACATACCTAACGAGCCCATGAACTGATTTTCATCTGTCCAATAACATAGGTGTCACCACTTGCCGTAAAGAATTATTACTATATTGTTTTCCTTAAGACTAAAAGCCATAAAAAACAGAGAAAAACATAAGATGTTATTTTCTTTCCTTAGCAAATATTTGATATGATGGTAATCAAAACACCAAAGAAGAAAAATGAAAGAAAAAGAAAAAAGAAGCTAACAATACGCTATAGCACCATGCAGCAGTGAAAAAACGCAATCGCCTACGTATCTGAGATTCATAAACTTGAACAACAGAAGGCACAATATTGACTATATTATATCCTGCTCACGACATCAGAAGAATTGCTATGAGCCTATTATTTATAAACTTAGCTTCAATGAGAATTTTATGGACAACAGCAAATAATTTACATAAATAGTTACGCTATTTACACGTTCTCCATTTAATTAGTATTGACTAGGCCAGCCGCACCTAATAAATAATAGACCAAAATCTCTAATCACCTAGTCTTGCAATACCCCCACAGGGCTTGCCAAACTCCATTTGTTTTGCACTAAGAAATATCTAATGACAGTTTTAAGTACCAAGGCAGTAAAAGTAAAACCAACCTAAACCAATAGAGGGACAAAAATGGCAGCATACAAAACATTTAATGTAGAAATTCTCTAAAGTCTGTTTTTTATTGTTTTCAGAGCTTACCCTAGGAATTCTCCAAAGAGTCTGAAATGCATCTGGTTTTCACCATTACCTTCCAATCTAATGTAGCCTGTAGCCTTATAAGCATCGCATACACATAGTAATAGTATTAATAACAATGTGGGTAAGGATCCCTGCATTATTTATTTATTAAAACAATCAACCTAGATCATAAATTCATGATGCTACTCAAACAATATTGATCAGATCAGTGAGAGATACTTGAGAAATATAAACTGCACCATCAGAGTTCCCGGAGAAGATAAAGGAATTGGGCACGTAAGTAAGACATGCATATAAATATAGAAACACCATTATGCCAAAGTCCAAACATTCCCTTGCTTGGCAGTCCAAGTATTCTTTGCTTCATCAGTTTCCAACCATCTTAACCATCACAATTAGACAATAAGATTCGGCATAAGAAAATAAAAACAAGACAAGAGGAAGAAATATCATGACTAAATGATCCAAATCAATCAAATCATACCGTATACAAATCTAACAATCAAAGTTAGCATCATCACTATAATAACCCGAGAAAGGCAACCATACATTCATGAATACCAAGCAATACCAAAAAATCTAGATTAATATACAATTACACCGCAATAATTCAACTAGAGATATAACATCGTAAGTGTAACCGCATAGCATTCCATGTTAAAACGAAAAGTCCTAACCTAATAGTTCCAAGCATTTCATGTTAATGAAAAAAAGTAGTGACCTAAGAGTTCAAAGAAAAAAAAACCTATAATTATTCATACGCGGACACTGCATTCCCTTGCTCCACCAACCAATTTCCCTGATGTACTGCTTGCCGTGATCCCGACTGGTACGTCAGTGCAATAAACCCTAAGCACTCGCGCCCTGGCTCTCCACGCACCGGTCCTAAACTTAACCACTGCCACAACCTTCACATTAAAGCTTACAGTCCCACGAGCTCTGTCCGCACTGATCCCATCCAAGACCCTCCGGTCAACATAAGAATTCGATGCCGAGAAACTCGCGTCTACGAACGTTTGATTCTTCTTCCCTTGCTGGAACGGCGGGATTCTAGTCTCGACAAGGAACTCCGTCTTGTAAAATACCGAGGGCCTGACATCATCGTAGGAGAGAGTCATTCTACTGTTGGGATTGTAGACCTGCAACCGCAGGTTCCAGCTGCCGGTGAGGGTCTGGGAGGATGAAGTGACATTGAAATTGGAGACAGAGAGCGAATCGACTCGGAACTCGGGGACTCTGGGGCGGATGACAAGCCAGCAGATGAAGAGTACCGTGGCGAATATAACAGTGAGACCGATGATAATCACGCAGAATCGACGGTAGAAGGCGAGGCGGGGGTCGGGAGGCGGCGGGGCATTGTAATAGTAGGCATGCGGCTGATTTTGCGGTGGTTGGGCTTGGTACGGGTAGGCGCTTCCGAGTGGCGGAGCAGGGTAGCCATTAGCTGAGGGGTAGCCGGTGACTGGTCTAGAAGGATCTGCCATGTTCGACAGAAACCGAGCCACGGAGGGTTTTTCTTACTCGCAAAGAAAATAGAAGGACCAATACTCGAATTGATTCAGAAATACGACGAAACGAATCGTTTTAGGTCTGAAAATAAGAGTACTCGCAAAGAAAATAGAAGGACCAATACTCGAATTGATTCTGAAATACGACGAAACGATTCGTTTTAGGTCTGAAAATCAAATGTGATTTTTCAGAATAATTTATATGTTCTCACATTTTCAAAATAGATAAGGCCCCTTGTCTAATATGGGCCTTTTCTATTATCTATTAATTAGAGCTATGTTTTTAGCTAAATTTAGCAATTAGGCCCAACTTTTTTAACGTCAGCCCAGCCTACTAATGCATATGGTATGATGGAATTAGAAGCGAAAATGCAATTGAAAACAGAACACCAGCTACTAAAAAAAAAGCAAAGAGGATGCAAATCGCTATTTAAATCTCGGGCCCCCAAAACAGCAAACACCACGTTGGTAATAGGTAAGATCGGGCTGAAGCTCATGCAAGTAATGAGTCTCTTAACCTCTCCATGAAGTGAGCCTAAAGCCCACAAGACCGGGAAACTCAGAAAAATAATCCAAGTTGATTCGAACTAACATTTTCATGGAAATACAACTTCACTATTTTCCGTTGATTTTCTACATAGAAATGATAGGCGTAAACGAATACACGTAGTGATTTTTGTTGATTTTTTCATAAACTCATCTATTTTCTCATTGAATTATCTTGTCGGCCTCAAATTTCTAAGATAAGGACTCAGATAGATGATTGACGATGATGAAAAACTAAGATGTTAAGCTCTTTAATGAGTGGTCAATGTAACGTTAATGTCTTCGAGGACATTGATGTATAAGTTATAACCAAACTCACAAAAGAGCCATTGCCATGTCAATCGATCTCTTGTGAATGTGCATGTATTGGTAAAGCATGCCCCATTGGTTTTCCTTTTTTCCATTACGTTTACTTGTGAAAATAAGATATCATGCTATGACAATTGACTCCTGCATGAAGCCGTTCTATGATATATTGAGCTTATATATAATACAATTTTTTTAAAAATATCTTTTGAATATTAGAGAAATTTTCATACTTCAGTCAACTTCAAAACTCACACTGTGCAACCAACGAAAGATGGCTCAATTGAATTAGATATATATTTGCCCAAGATTCGATTTCAATGAAAAGCAAATTTCTCAATGTTATTTAAAAAAAAAAATCACTCTACATATACATCGGGAAAAAATGAAACCAAATAACTAATTGATAGTCACAATTAATTGATTGACGGGTTGCAATCTCCTTCCCACGAAGCCCTTTCTAACAAGTTGGTGCTCTCTCGATCACATTTTTTGGGCACGTAATCATTTGGGTGATAATTTAGTTGTGAATCTCTTTGGAGTCAAATTGTATGGATTCGGAAGGTTTTGAGATTGAATTCTCACTGGGAACACTACCTTGTGGCCTCGCGCTGGGCTTTGGTTCAACTTATCTTATTATCATATGGAAAAATTCTGTGTGAGCGGGTCTGATTATCTCTGACCCCAATGTGAGTTTTTCTATATTTTCTCTGTTTATAGAATTTATACATTCTTCATGGGCCTTTCGTATCCATAAATAGTGCGAGAAAATGAATATGATTCCAAAAATCAGCCATTCACAACCATTGATGAGTGTGGTCATAAAAACTGCAAGACAAGCACATGTAATTAATAAAGAGGATATTTTGGATCAAGTGATACCCAGTTTATGGGAAAACTTTGGGTTTTGGACTGCATAATCTTTTTCTTTGTAGAAGCCACGGGATGATAAGTACTAATGTACTATAACGGGTTAATACAACTTGTGCCAACAGGTTGACAGATCAAAATTGACAAATTTTACCCGAGTAGTTTAATTGGCACAAATTGAACTGTCAGTGATCAATTTGGAACAATTGAAAGATCGATGGCCAAATTGGAACACCGATCATCTTTCGGTGACCACAAATTATATTAACCCGTACTATTGGAAATAAAGGCAAAAAAGGACGACTTCTTTCCATGCAAAACCTTTGGATTTGGGTTTGAGGGAAATAATTAGTGGTTTTTATCGTCTAAGTTGGGGATTATCGTCATTGTTTATTTCTGTATGGTTTAGAGAAAAAAACAACAGGAGAGGAAGAGCATCTTCAGTTGTATATTTTTACTAACAATACTTATCTACATGATTAAAGTCTAATCGCAGAAGTGCTATGGATCCCAACAACCAGGATCCCAATTATCCCAATTGTTGAGGTGTATGCATAGGATTTAATGTGCATGTGGATCCCATCACAAGCACATTAAATCTTGTGCATACACCGTAGCAACTGGGATAACTGGAATCTCAATTGTTGAGATCTTTATCTTTTGGAATTGTAATGGGCTGAAAGACTTGCCCGGCGCCGCCCTTTTGATAGTTGTATACTCAAATCTTCCGAGCTACCACAGAAAAAGAGGAAATAACAAAACCCAAATATGTATATCGGTTACGGCCTGCGACTTCCTGTAATAGTCAAGTATATGCGCTGCCCCCCAAACTTTGACTTCCTTTAATTTACTAATTCAACTTCAACAAAGTAAACAATCCTAAGTACGTAGCTTAGGCTTTGACTTATTATTCACACACTGAAAACGAGCAAAGACAATACATGTGTTTAATTATGATGAAACTAAAATATAATTCAAGTAGTATTGTGAGGATAAAGGCGAATTGGAAGTCCAAGGACAGGCCTTGGCATTGGATCAACAACAGTCTTCTCATCAGGAACCAATTTCTCCCATTTGAACCTTTTCACAAGGTTGTGCATGAACACAAGTATTTCCAGTCGAGCATACTCTTTTCCTGGGCACATTCTTGGGCCTCCTCCAAATGGAGCATATGTATAAGGAGCGGGTCCAACCCCTTCGAATCTACTCGGGTCGAATTTCTCGGGTTCCGGGAAGTATTCGGGGTGTTTGTGTGTTGTGTGCACACTCCAATACAACTGCAAATGAAAGTTAAGACTCTTGTTGATTGATATGTTCATGAAGTATGAAATATAAGTATCAGTAAAGAATTACGTACCTTCCAGCCTTTGGGGATGAAGAAACCGTTGAAAACAAAGTCATTGATGGCTTCCCTGAAAGTACCTTGGATAGGTGGTGTGAGTCTTAATACTTCACAAGCTACGTTCCATGAATATTTCATTTTTTGAAGATCCTCCCAATTCAATAACTCTCCAGGTGCTTTGCATTTAGCAACCTCCATTTGCTCTATTTGATGGGAAATCAAGCGATTAGCAATCATAATAATAATATTGTTTCCGTGATTTGAATCTATACCGCCTAAATTCTTTGTTGACTTGGATCCCAACTTTTTTGTCCTAGCTATCCAAAAGCTGAGATGGACGCACATGATCTATGTGAAATCGTGTACCCGACACGATCCATATGAAATATGTGTGTCATCTCAACATTTGGGATAGCTGTCACAAAAAAATATTGGCACCCATAATACTGTCGTTTTAACATACCTTTATAAACTCTAGCATAAATATCAGGCAGCTCCGCGAGATACTTGACGATGAAAGTACATGAAATACTAGCAGTATCGTATCCTCCCACCAACAACCCTAGAATCTTATCAGCAATATCCAACTCCTTCATGTACTGACCATCTTCAGTGCATGTTAACATCATGTGTGACAATATATCCTGATTTGGCAACGCTTTACCTTCAGCCAAATCAATCTTTCTTTGCTTAATTACCTTCAACAATTCAGTCCTAATATACCTGGATGCTTTAATACCACGATTAAAAGCCGTTCCAGGCATGTCAATTGGAATAGACAATAAACCGGTAACCAGAAGATTAAATGAGTCCACGAATTTAACAATGTATTGAGGATCATCAATACTCATAAACACCTTACAAGCTAACCAAAATGTGTACCACTTCGCGAGGGGGTGCACAAAAACTTCATCTTTGTTTTCCCAATATGATTCAAAGTGTTTTTGTGCAATTGTGTCCATGACTCCAACGTATCGCTGCAAGGACTCGGGTTTAAGGAACTTAGGAAGCAATCCGCGCAATTTCTTTGATTCATCCTTGATGGAGGTCTCGAGCGAGAAAGGGAAGATTTTGTTGAAATGGCTAGGCCAGGTTGCATTGACAAGCTTGTTTTCATTGGAGAACAAAAACTTGTTCCCGGCCGGGCCGCAAAAGACGGCGGTAGGCTCACGGTTAATATTTGTTTTGAAGATTTTGGAGGAGAACTCAGCCACCCTCTCAATGATGAACTTCTCCGGATGACCGTGCCATCCACAAGATATGAATTGGAAGGTCTCGCCAATGAATGGGAGGCCGGTCCTGCCCGGAGGAAGATTTGGGTTAGAGAAATGGGTTTTGTGTTTGTAAAAGAGGATGAAGAGGGAGAGGGTGGCGAAGGAGACAAAGAGGAGTAGATACATGCACAAATAATATTGCTCCATTGCTGTTTGTGTTTGTTTTATGGTATCATATGAAGTTGTATGCTTAAAGAATGTGTGTGGGTAATTTATAGACAAAAATAGAAGTGGAGTTCGTACATGAAAGTCAGATGTTTGACAAATTTTTGCGTGATTAACTAAAGCATGTGTAGAAATTAAGATGTCACTACGTACTTCGTTAGATGTGTAGAAATTAACATATTAAAAATTACATGTAGTTGAAACGTGAATGTTTCATTAGATGCGTGGCCGCACGAGGAAATGTATGATAATAAATGGGATTATTAGATTTAAGATACGTAGGAGTAGCATCAATTGAAAATAAATTGTGAGAAAATCGTTTAAGATGGCATGTGCAGGTGTAACATAGAAAGCGGTGCGACGGTGAGTAGAATGGAGAAAATTTGTATATTTGATAGTAAAAAGTGGAGAGGAAGGCTTTAAAAGACATGGATTATAATAGTAATAAATGATATAGATTCTCTCATTGATAAAATTATAGATACGGATTCAATGAGAATTGATAAAAGTATGATCTTACATGGAAATGATAGGCATATCGAATACAAATAGTGTATTTCCGTAGATTTTCTGATAAACTCATCTATATATTTTCCTCATAGATTTATCTACTCGACCTCAAACTTTTATGATAATGATTCAGATAATGATGATGAAAAATTAAGATGTTAAGCTTTTTAATGAGTTTGGTTATGAGAAATAGTATTCTCACCCCCTAAAGATGGTAATCCCACCCTCCATTTTTTGAATTTTATTTTTTTAATATTAATTTACATATGATTTGATTTTTGATTATTTTGATTTGCGTGTGATTTGACATTTGATTCATATTTTAAAAATTAATTTTCTCACTCCCATCAATTAATTAAATTAAACTTATTATATCACATCAATGCATATTGTCGGGTACATTTAATGTATGTTGCAAGTTATTTTTTGTACGGAGTGACCCATTCGTTTGTAAAATCATACATGTATCTAAACAACTTAATCATAATAGGAGGTATCGGGTAACTATATGTCAATGCCAATTGAACGAAATGATAACTATTCACAAATCCTATTGTGATAGTAATACGTAATGTCAATGAGCTGTGGATAGACGATTCACGCTCATAACTACCAAATAGGTCAATATGTCAACATACCTACCTCAACATACTCACCTAATAACCCAACAATAGCGCTAAATCCATAATTTTCATATGCTTTTATATCTATCATGGACAAAATATAAGACTGCATTATTAGCGGGAACTGACTAAATATACCCGTCAATCTACATTGATGAGATGTAATAAATTTACTTTAATTAATTGATGGGGGTGGTAAAACCAATTTTTGGAATGAGAATTAAATATCAAATCACACTCAAATTAAAAGAATCAAATATCAAATCATATAGAAATTAATATTAAAAAAATAAAATTTAATGATTCGGGGTGAGATTCCTAATTTAGAGGGTGAGATAACTTTTTCTCGTTTGGTTATTCATGAATATCATGAAATAGTTAACATCTTAAACTTTTCATCATGGCCAATCCAACCTTAATGTCTTCGAGTTCGAGGACATTGATGTATAACCAAACTCATTAAAGAGTTGTTGTGATTGTCAAAATCTCCGGTGACGTGTTGTGCTCTCTGCTTTTATGGGTAAGCATGCCCCATTGATTTTCCAACACCGATACTTGTGAAAATAAGATATCCCTACAATCAGGGGCGTCGTGAGGGCGATTGCACTAGGGCGTAGGAAGTGAGGCTACACTAGGCTGTAGTCATCATTTTTTTTTTTAAATAAAGATTGTACTACATGTAATAAAACTTTTTATTTATGTATATTTTTTTAGTAAGCGTATATATACCTAATTTTTTTTAAAAATGTCTAAACCCAACACTTCATTTCATAAATAGTAATCATTACACTTAACGTCACGTTAATAGTCTAAACATTTATAAATCCTGGTAGAGGAATTACAAAAAAACAAACACCAGACTAACATTGGACAAAACTGAGATGTATTCGAATAACCCTATCACGGGATAAACTCGGACAAACTAAATAAATTATACATAAAGCAAAAACAACACACATGGATTGGATCAAGATTTTTAACTTTCCCTTTATAAAAAAAGATATATCTCCACCAGATTTAGGAATCCCATCACTGTGCACCACATATGTGTCGCTAGAATACAACAGCAGAATCAGTGTTGTGATGTTTATATCTTTAGATAATAATGTTTAAAAAGTTTTCTTTTTTACTTATTATTATATTCGATTAATTTTATTTTATCAAAGTGCTCTCAGGATTTAAATAATATAACAAATTTATAAAATGCTTAAATAAGTTTTTTTTTATCCTTTTTTATGGCACAAAAAATATACTTAACCTAATAGTAATGAACAATACATAATAATAGTAACCTTGAAAGTATCCATTCTATTATTGTTAATATTAAACAACAATATTCTTATAGTTATAAATTTACGTATTATTTCATCTGATACATGGTCTTTAATTAATTTTCATCAATTTTAATATGTATTTATATTAAACTTTAGGCTTACTTTATGAGACCAAACATGAAGATGAATGTTCATCGATCATATCATTTCAATAAGTTTTATTGTTATAAAATAGCACTAAATTTTTTTTAGCGCACCCCATTATCGTTTCTTGGCTCCGCCCCTACTTATATGACATCAGCCGTTCTATGGTATATAAAAATATATGGAACTTATAATTAAAATGATCTTTTGAATTTTTCAATGAGAAAATTATTATTTATGGAAGACATCATCAACCAGTACTGTTTTTTGAGCTCATTGTTTGTGTACACACTCTGTTCTGATCTCAAGCAAACATGACTATGTTGGGACTGAATTAAGAATCAAGCAATGCCCAGACTTCATTCAACTTAAAAACTCACACTATGTGCATATGCATAAAAAAAGAAAAGAAAATAACCCTAATTGATAGTCACAATTAATTTATTAAGTGACGTGGTTGCAATCTCCTTGCCACAAATTCCCTTTCTAACAATTTGACAATCGGTTGAGTTAGGTATATGTGTGTTCAATGTTCGATTCCAATGATAAACATATTTCTTAGTGGTATTTTTTTTTAAAAAGAAGTTGATTGGGTCACGTATTGATTATGTAAATCACTTGGATGATAATCTAGCGCTGAATCTCTTTAGGGCTAAACTGTATGGTTTCAGAAGGTCCTGAGATTGATTTCCACTAGAAATAATATCATTGTGACCATGCATGGGACTCTGGTTCAACTTACCCTATCGTCAAGTGAGAAACTTATGACATTTTGACTCTATTTTTCTTCAATACTACAGGCAATGAAGTACTTTAATTTGTAGTTGGAACATTGAAACTTAAAAGGCAAAAATTTCAACAATAATAAAAATTAGACAATTGATTGATATCGTAATTGACAACTAACTACATAATTAAGCTCGAAAATGAAACTTGGGACTTTTGATTAGCCTTCTCAATCAGGGAAAGTCCTTACCTAATAATGTGGTGTGGCCCTCAATTAGATACATCGAGAGGAGATTTAGATGATTAGAGCAAGCCCATGCATATTCAACATCAAACACTAGCTACTACTCAACCTCGGTTTACATTTATGAAACAACGTTACATACGACTTACGGCTCCATTTCTCCACCTACTCTCATCATCATCATCAACAAGCTACAGTCTTCCCATGAAGTACATAAGAGGGGCTTTCACGAAAAACAAACTTTGAAAAATGGCACACGTAGTTGTTGGGAATGAAATCATAAGCAAAGAAAATAAAGCAATTAAAAAATAAGACACAAAGATTTACATGGTTTAGTCAATTGTGTTTAGGATCTATGGAGTTGCAGAGAGTTTTTACTATTTCGAAAGAAAGAATACAAGATGCAGTTGTAGGGTTACAATCACACTTATAAGGTGGATCGGGCTTATCGGCCCTCACCTCCGCTCCATGGATTGAGCCTCTCAAAAAATTCACTTACAATCACACTTATGCGGCAAAGATTTACGTGGTTCGGCTAAACACTAAACTCCGGTTCGGGCCTATCGGCCCTAACCTCTACTCTATGTACAGAGTAAGCCTCTCGAAAATCCACTCAAAGGATCCGCAACAATCTTCTCTGATCGAGTCCCCGCATACAAAGCAAACTCCATACTACCCAACAATAGTATCAATACGTAATGGAGACCTTGAATAGAACACATAACTCTCTTCTGCAGGAAAAACTTGAAAGAAGTACTCTCTATGTCTGTAATATTATTACGTATTTCACTTTATTTGTAATTCAAAGTAATCAAAAATATCTAAAACATCCATAAAAAAATGTTATTGATAAATATCACCGATCACTGGCCAACAACTTGATCTGGCATCTATGTTTGGTTCCCCAAACTGATGGTCTGACATCTATGGTTGGTTCCTCTCGACGGATACTCTTCTCTTTGTGGACAATCTATCTACCTCCAAATATCATAAAATTCTTTCACACCGTATAACCAACATTCTGGGCTTGGTGAAAATTAACTTTGATACAGCAGTGCGAACTGATCTTAATAGGTCCGGTTTTGGTTGTATTATTCGGGATGATCAGGGTTTTCCTTTGGCGGCTTGCTCTGATGTGAGACCTGTAGCTCTTAATTCGCTAATGGCTGAGGCGCTTTCAGCCCTTCTTGCCTTACAATTTACCAAGGATCTGGGCTTTCATGCAATTCACCTAGAAGGAGATGCTCTTCATCCCCAGTCTCTGTTTGATAATTTATCGGATTGGGGTGTGATTGTTTTGGATATAATCAGTTTGTTGGATTTTATTTATTTATTTATCAGTGGAAGGTCTCCCATGTTAAGAGAGGCCTTAATGAGGCGGCACACCTTCTTGCACAAAAAGGCATATTGGTCAACTCTTTCTTGTCTTGGATTGAGGTAGTCCCTCCCGAAGTGGAGGTAATTGTGGCGAGGGAAAGTTCTACTGAAAGAAGTGGTGTTTAGGGCTTGGTTTGTAATTCGTGGTTTAGTCTTCTCTTTGTTGTGGTTGTCTGGTTGTATCTAATTAAGACTTTTCGTCTTTTTTAAGTTTTTTTGTAATGCTTGCCGTCTTTCCTTCTTTTTTGTGTTTCGTCTACCTACGGGTAGAGAAAGTGACCATTGTTGTTTGTGTTTGTTAGTTTGTTTTTTTGGTATATGGAATTGTATACAAGTAAAGAATGCGTGTGAGTAATTTATAGACAAAAATAGAAGTGGAGTTCACACATGAAAGTCGGATGATTGACTAATGTGTGGGTGTGATTAACTAAACACTTGAAGGTGTGTACAAATTGAGAGGTTTGTGTAGAAATTAAGACGTTTTTGTAGAAATTAAGATTTCAATTTCCGTCGGATGCACATGAAAGTCAGATAGTTGACTAATGTTTTGTTTGGATGCGTAGAAATCAAGATTGTCAATCTCTTGTGAAGTGTGCATTTATGGGTAAAGTTACTTGTGAAAATAAGATATCATGACATGACACCAGCTGCTCTATAATACATGTACGAACGTAGCTTATAATTAATTAATATCATCTTTTGAATTTTCAATGAGATAAGATAACTATCAATATTTGTGGTAGAAGATAACAATTACTCTTAAATTTAATTACAATGTTAGCTTGTGAATAATATATACCACAAATTAAGGTTGTGTTTGGTATCACTTCCAAAAATTTTGAAAACAAAAATAAAAAACGAAAACATAAAACATAAAACATAAAACATAAAATTGAAACTTGTTTGATTGAACACTTATGAAAACAAAAACTGAAAGCATAAAACTGAAAAAAAAAATGTGTTTATGCTTTTATTTTCATAATAATGGAATATATCCACACCATTATATTTTTCATAACTGTAGGCTTTGTCGTGTCTATTACAACGTAATTCACCATTGAAAACATCAATAGAAAGAAAAAAAGATAAGAAATAAAACAATAACTAAAAGTATATTTGATCATTGTCTTCACATCTCTATGCAATTTGCAATCTGAAATTTCAAAGAAAGTGCAATCTATAATAAGTGTAACTAGTTCTCTTTCCAAAACTTTTAAAAACCTTTTTTTCTTGTTTTCAAAAATTTTCAAAACCTGTTTTTGGTTTTCATAAAAACCAAAACAGAAAATACAAATAAACAATATTTTCTGTTTTTATTTTCTATTTTTTGAAAACGAAAACAAAAAATAAGAAACAAAAGTGATACCAAACAGACCCTAAGGTTACCTACACACCAAGACAACAAGCCAAACATTTGTTTCAGCACGTACGACTACATGAAATCATTGAACCCAAAATCTCATACGTACAAGTTTACAAAAATCTCAGTACTCACCACTCACGAAATATGTGACAACGGAGAAGTCACAAAGAGTACGTTTTAGACATGAAAAGTGAGAAGCTAAAAAAACAAGAAATTTGAAGACGAAATATCCTATGTAGCACTCGACTTGAGTGGACGGGGTCACAAGCCTCTGCAGTGTCAAACTCGGTGGTGCTAGATGAACTATCGAATGATGATAATAACAGGCATGTGAGCCATTATGAACAGGTCCAAAGCGAATAAAGTGTTACTACTACGAATGAGTGGACTGTTATATATAGGAATTATCCTATGAGATCTTAAAATGATGTCATAACTTTTAGAGTTCAAAACATTTTTTTAAAAATTTGAAAAGAAATATTTTTATTTTGACCGGTCTTACAAATCAAACGATATATTTTTTGTTCGAAAAAAAAATAAAATTCAACATGAAAAGTGCATGATAATTCTAGATCGTTTGATATAAAACAAAAGACATTTCATACCCTTTCCAATTTGTATTTGATTTTTGTTTCAAACAAAAAAACATATTGTTGGGTTCGTAAAACTGATCAAAATATAATTATATTTTATCCAAATTTTAAAAAAAAAATTCAACCCTAAAAGTGAATCATAAAGTAAAGAATATATATATATATATATATACACACACACAACCCACGTAAGACACCATGATTATACAATTTCAAATACATTTATGAAAGCAAGTGAGCCATTAGTTGAACGACAATCACATTGTATGTAAAGAATCACCTACCCATCAGGTTGTGGGTTCGAATCCTACACAAGGACTGAGCTACTAAGGGTCTCAGGGGGGCATGTGCCCCCCTGGATTTTGATAAAATTTTTTTACTATAGATACATATAAGTTTACAAATATGTAAGAGAATGATGTGTGGTGTAGTGGTTATGCACTTGTTCTTAATGCTCAAGACTTGGGTTCCATTCTGAAGTGTTGATCATATTTTTCGAACTTATTTTGTCTCATTTTGTTTTTGTTTCTACATTTACTGTTTTTATTTTGTCTCTTTATTTACGTTCTTCAATTTTGTGTTTTTATTATTATTATTATTTCAAGAATTAGTGTCGTCCCTATTTCTTTCTCTCTATTTTTTTTTTCATTTTGCCTATTTTAATCTTTGAGTCACTCATTAAAAACTAATGATTGTAAAATATATTTTATTTTTCTTGTTATTTGTTAATTTCTAGTAATATAAAATAATATATATAATTCTATAGTCTTACAGTTCAAGTTATATTTATTGGACTGAATATTAACAAACGACATATAAATAGTCTAAAAATATTTCGGGAGTGCTGCTCCCGAACCCCCGCGGTGCCTCCTCTCACTACAAATCCTGGTTACGTCCTTGATCCTACACTCTCTCCAAACCCCAGTTTAAAAAAAAAAAATGAAGAAAATCTCAAACAAATCCCCAATTCCTATACACCCAAAAACTCTTACATTTTGACTCTATTTTTCTTCAATACTACAGGCTTCTTGCTCTTCCAAATGCCAAATTAAGAATCTATAACAAACCAAAATAATACGAAGGCGACTCATATATATATATATATATCCACCTTACCGATGCAAACGTTCATTCATTCTTGGGATGATCTATATGAATGAAGCACGTTTTGTAATTGGAACCTTGTAAAAGGCAAAGAATTTCAACAACAATAAAAATTAGACTAGTGATTAATATCGTAAATGACAAGTAACAACCTAAATTAATGTCGAAAATGAAACTTGGGACTTTAATTTGATTAGCCTTGTTGCTCTCTCAATCAGTGAAAGTACTGTTTAGTGTTTACCTAACAATGTGATGTGGCCCTCAATTAATTAGATACATCGAGAAGAGATTTACATGATTACAAGCAAGCCCATGCATATTCAACATCTAACACTACTACTACTACTACAACACGGTTTGCATTTAAATGACAGACGCAGATCCATCAATAGTACCGCTTTATGAAACAACATATAACTTACAATCCTCCTACTCAGGTAGAGTGTTAGAAATCCAAGTCCAGTCCAAATACATCAGTAAATGAAACTTTTATGAATTTTTTTTAGGGCCATCTCCATAGTTCTTAGGCACAGAAAATTCGTTTCTATGGGGATCAAAGTGCAAAAAACTTAAAACTCTCTAATTTTCTTTTTGAAAGACTCATAGGCCACCATAGCAGACGGAAACTACTACAACACGGTTTGCATTTAAATGACAGACGTAGATCGATCAATGGTACCGCTTTATGAGACAACATATCACTTACAATCCGTTCTCCTCCTACTCAGGTAGAGTGTTAGAAATCCAAGTCCAAATACATCAGTAAATGAAATTGTTATGAATTTTTTTTGAGGCCATCTCCATAGTTCTTAGGCACAGAAAATTCGTTTGTGTGGGTATCAAAGTGCGAAAAACTTAAAACTCCTCTATTTTTTTTTTTGAAAGACTCATAGGTCACACACACGCTAAGCGCTAAGCCTCTATTTTTGTTTTGAAAGACTCATAGGCCAAACACGATAAGCCTCTATTTTTTTTAAAATTTTTTTTTTGAAAGACTCAAAAGCCACACACGCTAAGCCCAGCAGATGGAAACTACCCAAATCTCAACTCCTTGGTGAGAATAGAACTTTGGACCTCAAGAGCTTGAGTAGGCAACCTGATCAACCAAGCTACCTCCTATTCTCAAAACTCTCTATTGAATAAACGTATTTCACTTGACTTGTTATTCAAGGTTTCAAACACATCTGGCACATCCATAAAAAAAAATCTAGAACATAAACACGAAAATCATTAAGGACTAAATTTAAGAAAAAAATGCTTTTGATAAATACCATGGACCCTGGTCATTGGCCAAAGCCCAAATATTTGTCAATGAGTTGGCTCCCGAAGTAGTAAAATGGGCCACATTGGTCCAATACACCGGCCGTTATGTGGGCTGCGACTCCTCATGACTACTGAGTAGTCCTCCAGTTTTGGTTTTCTTCAATAAAACTTGCATTATCGGGAAAAAAAAAAAATTTGCTGTCATCTTCCTCACGGGAGAAACCAAAACTGGTCTCAACTAAGCAAGGAACAGATGTAGGATCACATACATGTTTTTGTCCAGAAATATGTTCAGTGATCTCAGTAGAAGCACAGGGGGCAGGAGAGCAGATGGTTGGATGTGATTCGAAACTCTCATTGCTGGTGAGCAAATCATGTTTTGAAATTGTCTGCTCCGTCATGTCAATAAAAGAAGTTGCAACATCAGACTGCTCATATGCTTGAATTGAGGCCGACGATGAGACAGAATTGCTGCTGTCTGTTTGCATTCCTTTCGAAGAACAAAAAGAAGTCTTCTGAGACTCTAGTGTGACCTCCTTAGAAACATGTGTAACACACAACCATCAGAAACACGATAAGAATCTCTTTCAAAAAAAAAAAATAAATCTCGCACCTTCACAATACATGAAATAATGCTTGAGACCTCCAAACAGTGACCCTCATTTAATGTGGAGTGTTGGATGTGAAGTGGGTCCTACATGTGTGTTTTTAATCCATAGTTATTTTAATGCTACATAGATTTGGGGGACTTTTTGGGGGTCAAATTTTGACGGTCTCTAGCACATGATACATAATATTCTCTCTCCTCCACACACACGCATATATATTATTTTATTGAAAATAAATGGGGAATGTTATGTGTATTTTAAATTAAATAAAAAACTATATATATTTATTAATATAATTAAGTATTTGATGATCTATTTCTTTGATTATGTTTTTTTGAATTCAAGGGAAGGGGAAGGGGAGGCTCTAACTCGAGACCTCTATGAAATACCAAACACATGAGTGTCATCTGAGTTAGAAAGTTTCACATTAATTGAATCGTAGAGAATATGGATATCATTTAATAAGGAATAACGCTATGTTGTGATAGATTTGAATATGAATCCAAGCCGCGGATAATGCAATAAACCCACCCATTATTCACTTGAAAAATCCTCTCCTCCTCCTCCTCAACACATCTCTGTACAACACTAATCCTTAATTAGTCCAAACACAGTCTGGTTCAACGCTCGTAGGGGATGTGGTAATTGGAGTTAGGGTTTCGAATCGACAAACTAATGTCCCAATTAATAAATACAACTTTGAGTTTTTAACTACATAATCTTTTGTTTGTTGAGTCCACGAGATGATAAGTAGAGCAATAAAAATACAACTTCTTTTGGATTTGGGTTAACGTTTGAGGCAAATAATTGGTGGTCTTTGTATCGTCTAAGTTGGTGGATTATCGTCATTGTTTGTTTCTGTTTGGTTTAGAAAATAAAAACAGGAGAGGAAAGAGCTTGCTTCTTCAGTTGACTTCCTTTGATTTACTAGTTTAACAAAGTAAACAATCCCAGTACGTAGCTAATTAGGATTTGTCTTATTTATTCACACGTACACTCGGAAAAAAAAAAAAAAAACACAAAGACAATACATGCGTTTAATTACGATGAAACAAAAATATATAAAAACTAAAAGATAATTCAAGTAGTATTGTGAGGATAAAGGCGAATTGGAAGTCCAAGGACAGGCCTTGGCATTGGATCAACAACAGTCTTCTCATCAGGAACCAATTTCTCCCATTTGAACCTTTTCACAAGGTTGTGCATGAACACAAGTATTTCCAGTCGAGCATACTCTTTTCCTGGGCACATTCTTGGGCCTCCTCCAAATGGAGCATATGTATAAGGAGCGGGTCCAACTCCTTCGAATCTACTCGGGTCGAATTTCTCGGGTTCCGGGAAGTATTCGGGGTGTTTGTGTGTTGTGTGCACACTCCAATACAACTGCATGCAAATGAAAGTTAAGACTCTTGTGTTGGACCAAGACTTAGTGTCTAGTCAACATTGTGTTTTTGATGATTGTGTATGATTGTATACTAAAATGTGTGTGAGCATGCTTGACTTGAACATATCCTAAAATGCTAGAAAACATGCTTAAATGGTTATTTGGTTAATTGTTTAATATCTTAATTGTGCATATACACTTAAATGAAGGCTTATGCATATCTCTATCTGAATTTGATATCTATATATTTTTGAGATAGTGCTGGAAATTTAGTTTTGAAAACAAACATACATGGACTAAGTTAGGGCATTAATCTTCTAAAAAGATCATAATTTATCTTAACCAACTTAGATCCAAATGACTTGAAACTTGAACCACATGCACATGAAGGTCTAATATATGTTCTAGGACTATAATCATGATAAATTAAGTGCATCACATATATATTTGGTCATATGCTTAAATTCCGCCAAAACTAGGTTTTACCTAATTTTGTGCATATGTGTTCTTTGTGAACATAGTGAACCAAATGAACTCCGATTTAAATGAAATTTCGTGTGCATCTTAGTTTCATCACTAAGAACATATTTGACTTAGTAAAGTTCAAGAGAAAAGGTCATTTACACTGAGTTTGCAAAATGACATTGAATTTACACTTAGAATTTATCGGTTTCACTATTGGTGACTTATTTGCTTGGTTGAGTGACCAAACGATTTCCGATTGTTATGAAATTTTATATGGACATTATAATATATATAAAATGATTTATCATGCAGTAATATGAATTTTCTGGGTTGTTTTTCTAATGTAATTAACCTATGCGCTCTATATGAAGCTCTTTGAGCTTACATGCAATTGGGGAGTTCTACCTCCTATTTCTTTGTAGGTTAATCATCATGAGGATATCATATCACTCAGAATTCAGCTATGCTCAAGTGAATTGAAGTCCGGTTTTCGAGTATGAGCTTGGATCTCTAGAAAACCAAGAAAAACCTATGTTCATCAACCTTCCACTAAGGCATTTTGATTGATGATTGGAACTAGCCTTAGGGCTGTATAATATGGATATATTGGTGCTGCCAAATTCAGAGTTTGAAGTCAAGATTGGAGGGACATGTTTGGTCACGTGAAGGATCTCTTATCTTCATCAAACAAGATCTTGCACATGCTTCCATTATTGAGGTCAATGATCAGATTTTTGTGAGAAGACAATTGATGAAGCTAAAGGACAAATGCAATGGTTGAAATTTGTAAGAGATGAGAAAGTATATTTTGCAACTAGACAAGACTTAGATTATGAAGATATTCTTGAAGACTACAAGCTCCAATGGTACACTAATCTATGGCCGAGATTGAATTGTTTTGAATTATGAATGGATCATATTACAACAAGACTTGAAGGGTTAAGATGATCATTTAAAGGTGAATCCAATGGTTGTGCATAAGACAACATTCTTGCTTGCAATTTTTGACTTAAAAGAAGATCTTACTTGATTTTTGGAGTCAAAGATGGCTGCAAGTTGCTACACATTTAAAAGGAAATTGTTGGAGATACCAATGCCAAGATTTGGTGCAAGTTTGATCAAATGGTCAAAGATGACAAAATTATTGGAGATACCAAGGTCAAGATTTGGTGCAAGTTTAATTAAATGGTCAAAGATGGCTGCAAGTGCACATGACAACTCAAATCTTGCAAAGCTAGACTTGGAAAATAATGCAAGTGCAACGGCTACATATTGTAAGGTCAAGATTTAATGATCTATTCATTCAATGGCCAAGATTTGCACATGTAATTGAAGGTCGAGATTTGAAGATGGAAAAAGATCCAACAGTGGAAATCACAAGAGCTTGGTAAATTATAAAGAGGGGTTCTTCCTCATTCCAACTTGGAGAAGCCAAAATTACATTGAAGAAATTCTTGCTCTCAAAACTTTCAAGCTAGTTTGTGCCATTGAATCCAAGCTTCTACCCAAGCCACTCTAAAGGCTTCCTCACTATTTTGCTTTTGCAAAGAGGGAGTGCTTCTCATTTGGCTTCTTATTTTCAGATTCGAAAATCCTCATTATTCTTCATTTTCTATCCAACCCGTGAGGTGATATTGTGATTCCTGAGTGTTCCTCAACCCCATTTGCTTAGTGCAAACCTTGAGTGAATAATTTATACCGAACACTTGTAAAAGTCCCTTCATTGGGCAAAAACCTTGTTGAGGTTGAGTTTAAGGGAGTGCTTGAAACCCTTGGTTGTAAAGTTTGAAGATTGTCTTGAAATCTTCAGTTTTAAGGGTGACCTAAAAACCCTTGTGAGTTTTGTGGAGCTCTGGAGAAAACCACATCCTTAGTGGAGGTTGGAAAATCCTAGGTTGGTGAACCTAGGTAGTAGATGTAGGAGAAGAGTCTCCGAACTACTATAAATTGCTGTGTGGACTTTCTTGATTGCATTGCTTGCTTGTTGATTGATTAAGTGTTTTGATTGCAGAATTTTCTGAACCACTAGTCTGTCCGTGCACTGTTCACATAGCTAAACTTTGAATTTTAATCTGCATTTTTGATATAGTATTCATTAGGGTGTTTTGATACTGCATACCAAATTTCATTGAATTCTGACTTGATTTGCTAGGTGAAATTTGAGTTGTAAAATCTGTGTGCAGTGTGTTGTTTAAAAAATCTGTTTTTGCAATTTCTTGATTATTTGATAATTGATCATTCACCATATTGTATCACATCTTACATTGAAATGAATATTGATTAAGATAATCATTAGAGTCCAAATTTGTGTTGTTAATTGTTAATTGACATTGATTTCCTTTTAAATTATAAAAAGAGATTCCTATCGGAATTTGGGGACACAATTCACCCCCCACTCTTGTGTTAAGTGCGATCCATCATCTTGTTGATTGATATGTTCATGAAGTATGAAATGTAAGTATCAGTAAAGAATTACGTACCTTCCAGCCTTTGGGGATGAAGAAACCGTTGAAAACAAAGTCATTGATGGCTTCCCTGAAAGTACCTTGGACAGGTGGTGTGAGTCTTAATACTTCACAAGCTACGTTCCATGAATATTTCATTTTTTGAAGATCCTCCCAATTCAATGACTCTCCAGGTGCTTTGCATTTAGCAACCTCCATTTGCTCTATTTGATGTGAAATCAAGAAAAACCAAGGGATTAGCAATCATAATAATAATAATAATATTGTTTCCGTCATTTGAATCTACGCCGCTTAAATTATGTGTTGACTTGGATCCCAACGTTTTTTGTCCCAGTTATCCAAAAGCTGAGATGAACGCACATGATCCATGTGAAATCGTGTGCCCTACACGATCCATAAGAAATATGTGCATCATCTCAACATTTGGGATAGCTGGAACAAAAAATATTGGCACCCATAATACTGACGTTTTAACATACCCTGATATACTCTAGCATAAATATGAGGCAGCTCCGCGAGATACTTGACGATGAAAGTACATGAAATACTGGCAGTATCGTATCCTCCCACCAACAACCCTAGAATCTTATCAACAATATCCAACTCCTTCATGTACTGACCATCTTCAGTGCACGTTAACATCATGTGTGACAATATATCCTGATTTGGCAACGCTTTACCTTCAGCCAAATCAATCTTTCTTTGCTTAATTACCTTCAACAATTCAGTCCTAATATACCTGGATGCTTTAATAGCACGATTAAAAGCCGTTCCAGGCATGTCAATTGGAATAGATATTAAACCGGCAACCAAAAGATTAAATGAGTCCACCAGTTTAACAATGTATTGAGGATCATCAATACTCATAAACACCTTACAAGCTAACCAAAATGTGTACCACTTCGCGAGGGGGTGCACATAAACTTCATCTTTCTTTTCCCAACATGATTCAAAGTGTTTTTGTGCAATCATGTCCATGACTCCAACGTATCGCTGCAAGGACTCGGGTTTAAGGAACTTAGGAAGCAATCCGCGCAATTTCTTTGATTCATCCTTGATGGAGGTTTCGAGCGCGAAAGGGAAGATTTTGTTGAAATAGCTAGGCCAGGTTGCATTGACAAGCTTGTTTTCATTGGAGAACAAAAACTTGTTCCCCGTCGGGCCGCAAAAGACGGCTGTAGGCTCACGGTTAATATTTGTTTTGAAGATTTTGGAGGAAAACTCAGCCACCCTCTCAATGATGAACTTCTCCGGATGACCGCGCCATCCGCAAGATATGAATTGGAAGGTCTCGCCGATGAATGGGAGGCCGATCCTGCCCGGAGGAAGATTTGGGTTAGAGAAACGGGATTTGTGTTTGTAAAAGAGGATGAAGAGGGAGAGGGTGGCGAAGGAGACAAAAAGGAGGAGATACATGCACAAATAATATTGCTGCATTGCTGTTTGTGTTTGTTTTATGGTATAATATGAAGTTGTATGCTTAAAGAATGTGTGTGGGTAATTTATAGACAAAAATAGAAGTGGAGTTCGTACATGAAAGTCAGATGTTTGACAAATCTTTGGGTGTCATTAACTAAAGCATGTGTAGAAATTAAGATGTTATTACGTACTTCGTTAGATGTGTAGAAATTCACATATTAAAAATTACATGTGGTTGAAATGTGAATGTTTCATTACATGCGTGGCCGCACGAGGAAATGTATGATAATAAATGGGATTATTAGATTTAAGATACGTAGGAGTAGCATCAATTGAAAATAAACTGTGAGAAAATCGATTAAGATGGCATGTGCAGGTGTAACATAGAAAGCGGTGCGACGGTGAATAGAATGGAGAAAATTTATATATTTGATAGTAAAATGTGGAGAGGAAGGCTTTAAAAGACATGGATTATAATAGTAATAAATGATATAGATTCTCTCATTGATAAAATTATAGATACGGATTCAATGAGAATTGATAAAAGTCTGATCTTACATGGAAATGATAGGCATATCGAATACAAATAGTGTATTCCCGTAGATTTTCTGATAAACTCATCTATATATTTTCCTCATAGATTTATCTACTCGACCTCAAACTTTTATGATAATGACGATGAAAAATTAAGATGTTAAGCTTTTTAATGAGTTTGGTTATGAGAAATAGTATTCTCACCCCCTAAAGATGGTAATCCCACCCTCCATTTTTTGAATTTCATTTTTTTTAATATTAATTTACATATGGTTTGATATTTGATTATTTTGATTTGTGTGTGATTTGACATTTAATTCATATTTTAAAAATTAATTTTCTCACTCCCATCAGTTAATTAAATTAAACTTATTATATCACATCAATGCATATTGTCGGGTACATTTAATGTATGTTGGAAGTTATTTTTTGTACGGAGTGACCCATTTGTTTGCAAAATCATACATGTATCTAAACAACTTAATCATAATAGGAGGTATCGGGTAACTATATGTCAATGCCAATTGAACGAAATGATAACTATTCAAAAATCCTATTGTGATAGTAATACGTAATGTCAATGAGCTGTGGATAGACGATTCACGCTCATAACCACCAAATAGGTTAACATACCCACATCAACATACTCACCTAATAACCCAACAATAGCCCTAAATCCATAATTTTCATATGCTTTTACATCTGTCACAGACAAAATATAAGACTGCATTATTAACGGGAACTCATTAAATATACCCGTCAATCTACGTTAATGTGATGTAATAAATTTATTTTAATTAATTAGTAAGGGTGAGAAAACCAATTTTTGGAATGAGAATTAAATATCAAATCACAAGCAAATTAAAATAATCAAATATCAAATCATATATAAATTAATATTAAAATAATAAAATTTAATAATTGCGAGGTAAGATTACTAATTAGGGGGTGGTAATACTTTTTCTCATTTGGTTATTCATGAATATCATGAAATAGTTAACATCTTGAACTTTTCATCATGGCCAATCTAACCTTAATGTCTTCGAGTTCGAGGACATTGATGTATAACCAAACTCATTAAAGAGTTGTTGTGATAGTCAAAATCTCCAGTGACGTGTTGTGCTCTCTGCTTTCATGGGTAAGCATGCCCCATTGATTTTCCAACACCGATACTTGTGAAAATAAGATATCCCTACAATCAGGGGCGTCGTGAGGGCGATTGCACTAGGGCGTAGGAAGTGAGGTTACACTAGGCTGTAGTCATCATTTTTTTTTTAAAAAAAAATAGTACTACATGTAATAAAACTTTTTATTTATGTATATTTTTTTGGTAAGCGTATATATACCTAATTTTTTTAAAAAATGTCCAAACCCAACACTTCATTTCATAAATAATAATAGTTACACTTAACGTCACGTTAGCAGTCTGAAAATTTATAAATCCTGGTAGAGGAATTACAAAAAAAAAACACCAGACTAACACTGGGTAAAACCGAGATGTATTCGAATAACCCTATCACGGGATAAACTCGGGCAAGTTAAATAAATTATACATAAGGCAAAAACAACACACATGGATTCAATCAAGATTTTTAACTTTCCCTTCATAAAAAAAGATATATCTCCACCAGATTTAGGAATCTCATCACTGTGCACCACATATGTGTCGCTGGAATACAACAGCAGAATCAGTGTTGTGATGTTTATATCTTTAGATAATAATGTTTAAAAAGTTTTCTTTTTTACTTATTATTATATTCGATTAATTTTTTTTTATCAAAGTGCTCTCAGGATTTTAAATAATATAACAAATTTATAAAATGCTTAAATAAGTTTTTTTTTATCCTTTTTTATGGCACAAAAAATATACTTAACCTAATAGTAATGAACAATACATAATAATAGTAACCTTGAAAGTATCCATTCTATTATTGTTAATATTAAACAACAATATTCTTATAGTTATAAATTTACGTATTATTTCATCTCATACATGATCTTTAATTAATTTTCATATATCAATTTTAATATGTATTTTTGTTAAACTTTAGGCTTACTTTATGAGACCAAACATGAAGATGAATGTTCATCGATCATATCATTTCAATAAATTTTATTGTCATCAAATAGCACTAAATTTCTTTTAGCGCACCCCGTTATCGTTTCTTGGCTCCGCCCCTACTTATATGACATCAGCCGTTCTATGGTATATAAAAATATATGGAACTTATAATTAAAATGATCTTTTGAGTTTTCAATGAGAAAATTAGTATTTATGGAAGACATCATCAACCAGTACTGTTTTTTGAGCTCATTGTTTGTGTACGCACTCTGTTCTGATCTCAAGCAAACATGACTATGGTGGAACTGAATTAAGAATCAAGAAATGCCCAGACTTCATTCAACTTAAAAACTCATACTATGTGCATATGCATAAAAAAAGAAGAAGAAAATAACCCTAATTGATAGTCACAATTAATTTATTAATTGACGTGGTTGCAATCTCCTTCCCACAAATTCCCTTTCTAACAATTTGATAATCGGTTGGGTTATGCATATGTGTGTTCAATATTCGATTCCAATAATAAACATATTTCTTAGTGGTATTTTTTTTAAAAAAAAAAAAGTTGATTGGGTCACGTACTGATGATGTAAATCACTTGAATGATAATCTAGCGCTGAATCTCTTCAGGGCCAAATTGTATAGACTCAGAAGGTCCTGAGATCGATTTTCACTGGAAGTAATATCATTGTGATCACGCACGGGACTCTGGTCCAACTTACCATATCGTCAAATGATAAACTTATGACATTTTGATTATATTTTTCTTCAATACTACAGGCAATGAAGTACTTTAATTTGAAGTTGGAACTTGGAACGTTGAAACTTAAAAGGCAAAAATTTCAACAAAACTAAAAATTAGACAATTGATTGATATCGTAATTGACAAGTAACTACACAATTAAGGTCGAAAATGAAGCTTCGGACTTTTGACTAGCCTTCTCAATCAGTGAAAGTCCTTACCTAATCATGTGGTGGCCCACAATTAGATACATCGAGAGGGGATTTAGATGATTAGAGCAAGCCCATGCATATTCAACATCTACTATACTCAACCACGTTTTACATTTATGAAACAACGTTACATATTACTCACGACTCCATTTCTCCACCTACTACTCATCATCATCATCAACTAGCTATAGTCTTCCCATGAAATACAGAAGAGGGGCTTTCACGAAAAACAAACTTGAAAAATGGCACACGTAGTTGTTGGGAATGGAATCATAAGCGAAGAAAATAAAGCAATCAGAAAACAACACACAAAGATTTACGTGGTTCGGTCAATTAGGTTTAGGCAGGGACGTAGCTAGGATTTGGGGTGAGGAGGGGCACCACGGGGGTTCAGGGGCAGTGTCCCCAAAAATTTTTTTAGGTTATTTATATGTCTTTTGTTAAAATTTAGTCAAGTAAATATAATTTGATATGCAATAGTAAAATCTATACATATTTTATATTCCAAAATGGCTCATCCATAAACTTACATAATCTAGGTGGCAAGTTAGATAGGCATGTCACATAGATTAAAAAAACAAACAAACTTTATTAAAGAAGCCACATAGGCATGTCATATGTTCATGGATGTGTAGTGCTTCCGTTTTATATTATTACGAGAACAAGCAAAATTAAAAAATATATATATTTTATAATCACTAGTTTTAATGATCTTGAGTTACCATAGTTCACTCAACATAGAACAATTAATTCAGTCATCCTTTCAAGAGAATATATTATAAACAGAAAACTATTAGAAATATGACTCAAACTTCAAATATATAAACATCCCAAAGTCCAAACCTATATACTCCATTTTTTTTATTCTATTCAATTCAAATTCAGTTCTTTTTTTTTATTAATTTAAAATGTATTTCTATTTTAGAATATTAGTATTCTATAAGTTATATAAGATATAATAAATGAAAAATCAAATTTTATTACCCACTTAAAATATTTTTTGTGGATAAAGAGATAATGATTTAAAATACAAAATAATTTTAAAAAGAAAGAGAACGGAGCTGCAAACCAGTTTGGAACTCATGCATAATAAAGAGAGAATTATTTAAAATAAAGAAAAAAAGAGACTAATGAGGTTGCAGCTCATGAGTTTCGAACTTGGGCACTATGGTGAAAGCTTAGACACCATTTCCACCAGACTAACAGGAATTTAGTACTAAATTTACACAAATATATATACATAGTAAAAACATTTTGAAAATCCAGGGGGGGCGCATGCCCCCCTGGAAACCTTGGTAGCTCCGTCCCTGGGTTTAGGATCTACGGAGTTGGAGAGAGTTTTTACTATTTCGAAAAAAGAATACAAGATGCAGTTGTAGGGTTACAATCATGCTTATAAGGTGGATCGGGCTTATCGGCCCTCACCTCCGCTCCACGGAGTAAGCCTCCTAAAAATCCACTTACAATCACACTTATGCGACAAAGATTTACGTGGTTCGACTAAACACTAAACTCCGATTCGGCCTGTCAACCCTCACCTATGCTCCACGGAGTAAACCTCTCGAAAGTCTAGTCAAAGGATTCGCAACAATCTTCTCGGGTTGAGACCGCATACAAAACAAACTCCATACGCTACCCAACAATAGTATCAATACGTAATGGAGACCTTGAATAGAACACATAACTCTCTTCTGCAGGAAAAACTTGAAAGAAGTACTCTCTATAAGTTATCAAAAATATCTAAAACATCCATAAAAAAAATGTTATTGATAAATATCACTGATCACTAGGCAGCAACTTGGTTTGGCATCTATGTTTGGTTCCCCAAACTGATGGTCTGACATCTATGGTTGGTTCCTCTCGATAGATACTCTTCTCTTTGTGGACATTCTATTTACCTCCAAATATCGCAAAATTCTTTCACATAGTATAACCAACATTCTGGGCTTGGTGAAAATTAACTTTGATGCATCAGTGGGAACTGATCTTAATAGGTCCGGTTTTGGTTGTATTATTCGGGATGATCAGGGTTTTCCTTTGACGGCTTGCTCTGACGTGAGACCTGTGGCTCTTAATCTGCTAATGGCTGAGGCGCTTTCAGCCCTTCTTGCCATACAATTTACCAAGGATCTGAGCTTTCAAGCAATTCACTTAGAATGAGATGCTCTTCATCCCCAGACTCTGTTTGATAATTTATCGGATTGGGGTGTGATTGTTTTGGATATAATCAGTTTGTTGGTTGTTTTTTTTATCAGTGGAAGGTCTCCCATGTTAAGAGAGACCTTAATGAGGGGGCACACCTTCTTGCACAAAAAGGCATATAGGTCAACTCTTTCTTGTCTTGGATTGAGGAAGTTCCTCCCGAAGTGGAGGTAATTGTGGCGAGGGAAAGTTCTACTGAAAGAAGTGGTGTTTAGGGGGGCTATTCCTGCAGGTTAAGGGCCCCCCTTGGTCTGTAATTCGTGGTTTAGTCTTCTCTTTACTGTGGTTGTGTCTAAGGCTTTAGTCTTTTCGTCTTTTTAAAGTTTTTCTGTAATGTCTGTTGTTCTTCTTGTTTTTTTTTTCTTTTTTTTTCTATTGTAAATCCACACCCCCACACACTCCAATAATATTGTTCGTTTTGAGTTGTCCGGTTCCCGTGGATACATCGGGTCCACACGGCTTTGTTTCTCTTTAGGCCCAAACAGGTGGGTTAGGTCCAACCCACTCAAGCCTAGGAAAAGGCATTGTTATTGGTTAAGGGTGGGCTTGACCTTATAAACAAGGCATGAGTGCCCACATATTTCAATGTGAGACTTTTACACTCCCCCGCACTTGTGGAGTAGAGGTCATGTCCAATTGGATCGAATTGCTTCGATACCATGTTGTAAATCCACACCCCCACACACTCCAATAATATTGTCCGCTTTGAGTTGTCCGGTTCCCGTGGATACATCGGGTCCACACGGCTTTGTTTCTCTTTAGGCCTAAACAGGTGGGTTATGTCCAATCCACTCAAGCCTAGGAAAAGGCATTGTTATTGGTTAAGGGTGGGCTTGACCTTATAAACAAGGCATGAGTGCCCACATCTTTCAATGTGAGACTTTTACACTCCCCCGCACTTGTGGAGTAGAGGTCATGTCCAATTGGATCGAATTGCTTCGATACCATGTTGTAAATCCACACCCCCATACACACCAACAATATTGTCTGCTTTGGGTTGTCCAGTTCCCGTGGATACATCTGGCCAGCACTGCTTTGTTTCTCCTTATGCCCAAACAGGTGGGCCAGACCCAACCCACTCAAGCCTAGGAAAAGGCCTTGTTAGTGGTTAAGGGTGAGCTTGACCTTATAAACAAGGCATGAGTGCCCACATCTTTCGATGCGGGACTTTTACAGTTTCGTCTATCTACCGGTAGAGAAATTGACCACGGGACAGTGGTATTGTATTGGTATTTCATCTAATACAATTGGGTTCATGACCCTCTTTCAAAAAAAAAAAAAAATCTCGCACCTTCATAGTACATGATACATAATATTCTCTCTCCTCCACACACAAACATACATACATACATATATATATATATATTATTTTATTGAAAATAGATGGGGAATGTTATGTGTATTTTAAATTAAATAAGAAACTAGATATATTTATTAATGTAATTAAGTATTTGATTCATTTCTTTAATTATGTTTTTTTGAATTCAAGGGAAGGGGAAGGGGAAGGGGAAGGGGAGGCTCTAACTCGAGACTTCTATGAGATACCAAGCACATGAGTGTCATCTGAGTTAGAAAGTTTCACATTGAATCGTAGAGAATATGCATATCATTTAATAAGGAGTAACACTCTATTGTGATAGATTTGAATATGAATCCAAACTGCGGATAATGCAATAAACCCACCCATTATTCACTTGAAAAATCCTCTCTACCTCAACACATCCCTCTACAACACTAATCCTTAATTAGTCCAAACACAGTCTGGTTCAACGCTCGTAGGGGATGTGGTAATTGGAGTTAGGGTTTTGAATCGGCAAACGTATGTCCCAATTAATAAATACAACTTTGAGTTTTGACTACATAATCTTTTGTCTGTAGAATCCACGAGATGATAAGTAGAGCAATATAAATACAACTTCTTTTGGATTTGGGTTTGAGGCAAATAATGGTGTTGGTGGTCTTTGCTGTTGGACCAAAGGTTCTACATTTTAGTTTTGATGATTGAACCATGTCATGCTATTTGATTCAATGCATTATTTCATGAATTTGAGTGTAACATATTTATATCAAATGAATTCGGATTAAGCTGAAAATTTTCAGATACATTATTTACATCATAATGAACATTTTTCATGAGGACATTATTAAGAAATTTTGATGTTTCCCTGCTCAAAATCGTTGTCAAAATATCTGTCCGAAATTGCTACGCAATGTTATTATCCGATTGATTTATGTGACTCAAAATATGACTATATGTTATTTGTTTGAACTGAAACTTTACATGAATATTCAAATATATGATTATGTGTTTCATACTAAAAGATTAATTATTTATATTGACTAACCTATGCTCAAAGCATGAAGCTTTTTTTAAGCTTACAAGCATATTGTGGTGTAGTACACCATTTATATTTTTCAGGTTAAATCAAAGAAATGTCAAAGTTGTCTAAGATATATGATAGCTCAAGAATGACCTAGGAAAGGTCTAGGGCTAGACAAAATCCTGGTGGCACTTGCGTGAATCCACTATGAGAAAATTGAGTTGAAAATGGAAATCGCCTATGTGGCAACTAAGGTGGACATTTATGCGGCATGTAAAGTATATGTGGTCGACTTCAAAATGTGTCAAGGAAATAATATGGAGCCAAAGTGAGCTGTTGGTGCCAAAGTCAAAAAGGAAAGAGAGTTTTGAAGTGAAATTACAGAAATCATGGAACTTCCTTATATATGCAAGCCATGTGATCTAGCTTCCATTTTTGCAATTATTGACTTGGAGAATATCAAGAGAAATTCAAAGAGAGCCGAATGCATATTTTCCTTATCAAGCTTTCATATATAATCAAGCTGAATTCAAGAGATTGACAAGTTGATTCGTGCAAGGCATTTGAATGCAGAATGAAGGAAGGACGTGATTTGGTTATAAAGTTGATCGGAGAATAAAGTGTGATATGTCTTTCCATTTATAAAGCTTTGGATGATCAAGCTATTCTTGAAGATTGAGTGGCGGTACAGCAAGCTATGATTCTAATATGGCAAGCTTGAATAAAATATTTAATGTCATGATTTGTGCAAGTCAAAGGTCATGTTATTACCAAAGTTCTGGAGTCGACGATTAAGGAAAGGTAATATGTAAGAGAAGATCATGGAGCGCTTTTATCATGGTTATTATTGGAGTGTAATTCCATATTCAAATCAAGTACAAGAAATCTTCTATTCAGTCAAGACAGAATACAAATAGGAGCTGATTTTCTATATGGTCCGAAACCCCATATTAACAAGGTGAATCAAAGCAAGTTCCCTTATCAAACAAGATGTTTTCTCCTTTGACATATATGAAGCTCTAGTCGCCTATGTGAAGTCAAATTGTTGATTCTATTTCCTATTATGAAGAGCTAAACAATGGGGATAATTAATGATGATTCAATGGGGAGCAAAGCATGGAGAAAATCAGTCAAGATTAAGGAGAAGTCTTTGAGGGTTTCAACAGCCAAATTTAAAGAGACAAGTTGCTGTCCTATAAAGCTACACGTGAGATCAACAATAAGAAGAATGAAAAGAGTTAGCTGAATTCTCTGCATTATTCACTTTTCCTCTCTCTAGCCGTGAGCACTTGTAGCCTTTCTTATTTTCTTTAAAAGCTCCTACACTTCACAATACATATCCTACCCGTGAATTAGAGAAAATCATTGAAAGTTCCATTACACTATCTTGTATCTATACACTTGAGTGGAACCTTTGAGCTTAAACTCGTAACCCTACTCGG
Organism: Tripterygium wilfordii; assembly: GCF_013401445.1. Taxonomy (NCBI): domain Eukaryota; kingdom Viridiplantae; phylum Streptophyta; class Magnoliopsida; order Celastrales; family Celastraceae; genus Tripterygium; species Tripterygium wilfordii. The sequence goes on along the minus strand of NC_052233.1, from coordinate 9,351,937 downwards.
GTAACACCCTCTGTGTAAAAGTTTGTGGTTACTTTGAAAAGCCACGTGATATAGTGGATTTGAAAGCCTAGACAAGTGCTGTTCGGGTAGTGCAGTAGGAGGACTTGGGGAAGTATCCAAACCACTCTAAACACTGTTTGCATCTCTCTCCTTCTCTCTTCAATTTATCGCTTTACATATTTGCTTTAATCAAAGTTTGCTGCCTATCATACTTAGAAATCAATTTGTACTAAGCTTATCACAAATTCATTTATTTCTCAAAATCACGATTCGAATTTTCACTCTCTTAAGGTTTGGTCGTTATACTTGTGATTATGGATATTGATCTTTGTTTTTATATATATCATTGGTTTGTTCTAAACTATATTCGATTGATATATTCTTGTTTTCTGTCCATCTATATACTGTGCATATACCATATTGATTATTTGTTTTGTGTTGTGTGTGACGATTTTGTAAAAGAGGATTCCTAATAGGAATTTGGGGACACAATTCACCCCCCTCTTGTGTGACCTAGGTTCTTCATTTGTATCGTCTAAGTTGGTGGATTATCGTCATTGTTTGTTTCTGTTTGGTTTAGAAAATAAAAACAGGAGAGGAAAGAGCTTGCTTCTTCAGTTGACTTCCTTTGATTTACTAGTTTAACAAAGTAAACAATCCCAGTACGTAGCTAATTAGGATTTGTCTTATTTATTCACACGTACACTCGGAAAAAAAAAAAAAGAACGCAAAGACAATACATGCGTTTAATTACGATGAAACAAAAATATATAAAAACTAAAAGATAATTCAAGTAGTATTGTGAGGATAAAGGCGAATTGGAAGTCCAAGGACAGGCCTTGGCATTGGATCAACAACAGTCTTCTCATCAGGAACCAATTTCTCCCATTTGAACCTTTTCACAAGGTTGTGCATGAACACAAGTATTTCCAGTCGAGCATACTCTTTTCCTGGGCACATTCTTGGGCCTCCTCCAAATGGAGCATATGTATAAGGAGCGGGTCCAACTCCTTCGAATCTACTCGGGTCGAATTTCTCGGGTTCCGGGAAGAATTCGGGGTGTTTGTGTGTTGTGTGCACACTCCAATACTACTGCAAATGAACGTTAAGACTCTTGTCGATTGATTTGTTCATGAAGTATGAAATATAAGTATCAGTAAAGAATTGCGTACCTTCCAGCCTTTAGGGATGAAGAAACCGTTGAAAATAAAGTCATTGATGGCTTCCCTGAAAGTACCTTGGAGAGGTGGTACGAGTCTTAATACTTCACAAGCTACGTTCCATGAATACTTCATTTTTTGAAGATCCTCCCAATTCAATAACTCTCCGGGTGCTTTGCATTTAGCAATCTCCATTTGTTCTATTTGAAGGGAAAATCATGAAAAACCAAGCGCTTACCAATCATAATAATAATATTGTTTCCGTGATTTGAACCTTTACCACTTAAATTATGTGTTCCGAAAACTATTAAACATTGAAAATGTTAAGAATACCAGTGGTTTTTTTTGTCCAAACTATCCCAAATGTTGAGATTGTTGCACATGATCATCCATGTAAAATCGTGGGCCCAGATGCCCCGCATGAAACCGTGGGCCCTGATTTCCCGCATGATCCATATGAAATCGTATGCATCCCTCTTAGCATTTTGGCATAGTTGAGACAAAAATATTAAAATCCGTAAAACTACTGTTATTATTTAAACATACCTTTATACACTCTCTCATAAATATCAGGCAGCTCTGCAAGATACTTGACGATGAAAGTACATGAAATACTGGCAGTATCATATCCTCCCACCAGCAACCCTAGAATCTTATTAGCAATATCCAACTCCGTCATGTACTGACCATCGTCAGTGCACGTTAACATCATGTGTGACAATATATCCTGATCTGGCAACGCTTTACCTTCAGCCAAGTCAATCTTCCTTTGCTTAATTATCTTCAACAAGTCAGTCCTAATATACTTGGATGCCTTAATACCACGATTAAAAGTCGTTCCAGGCATGTCGATTGGAATAGAAAATAGACCAGCTCCCAAAATATTGAATGATTCCAAGAATTTAACAATGTATTGAGGATCGTCAATACTCATAAACACCTTGCAAGCTAACCAAAATGTGTACCACTTCGCTAGATGATAGACGACAATTTCATCTTTCTTTTCCCAATGTGATTCAAAGTGTTTTTGTGCAATTGTGTCCATGACTCCAACGTATCGTTGTAAGGACTCTGGTTTGAAGAACTTAGGGAGCAATCCGCGCATTTTCTTTGATTCGTCCTTGATGGAGGTTTCGAGCGAGGAAGTACTGAAGATTTTGTTGAAATGGCTAGGCCAAGTTGCATTGACAAGCTTGTTTTCATTGGAAAACAAAAACTTGTTCCCTGTCGGGCCGCAGAAGATGGCTGTAGGATCACGGTTAATGCTTGTTTTGAAGATTTCAGAGGAAAACTCGGCCATCCTGTCAATGATGAACTTCTCTGGACGACCATGCCATCCGCAAGAGAGGAATTGGATGGTCTCTCCGATGAATGGGAGGCCGGTCTTGCCCGGAGGAAGATTAGGGTTAGAGAATAGGGTTTTGTGTTTGTAGAAGATGATGAAGAAGGAGAGGGTGGCGAAGGAGACAAAAAGGATGAAATATATGCCCACATAATATATGCCCACAAATTGCTCCATGATTGTTGTTTGTGTTTGTTGCTTTGTTTTTGTGGCATATGGAGTTGTATACAAGTAAAGAATGTGTGTGAGTAATTTATAGACAAAAATAGAAGTGGAGTTCACACATGAAAGTCGGATAATCTACTGTGTGGGTGTAGAAATTAAGACGTTTTTGTAGAAACTAAAACGGTTTTTGTAGAAATCAAGAATTCAATTTCCGTTGGATGCACATGAAAGTCAGATAGTTTACTAATGTGTGGCTGTGATTAACTAAACACTTAAGGTGTGTACAAATTGAGAGGTTTGTGTCGAAATTAAGACGTTTTTGTCGAAATCAAGATTTCAATTTCCGTTGGCTGCACATGAAAGTCAGATAGTTGACTAATGTGTGGGTGTGATAAACTCTGTAGAAATTTAAGGTGTTTGTGCATAAATTTAAGATGTTAAGGTTTTGTTTGGATACTTAGAAATCAAGATTGTCGAATCTCTTGTGAAGTCCGCATTTATGGGTAAAGTTACTTGATATCATATATGACATGAGACCACCTGCTCTATAATACATGTACTTAGCTTATAATTAATATCATCTTTTGAATTTTCAATGAGATAACTATGAATATTTGTGGTAGACAATCATCAACCAGTACTCTTCTTGAGCTTATTGTACGTTCTGATGTCAAGCAGACAAATGAACAATGACAGTACTGCTTTGCATATACATTCAAAGAAAATGAAACCAAACCATTTAATCAAATAACTACTAGCTAATTGACGTGCATGGTTGCAATTTCCTTCATACAAACTTCATGATCTATCGATCGATCGATCACACTCTTTGATCCATACCTAATAACAATACTCTTAAATTTAATTACAATGATAGCTTGTGAATAATATATACCACAAATTAAGGTTACCAACGCACACACCAAGACAACAGGCCAAACGTTTGTTTCAACACGTACGACTACATGAAATCATTGAATCCAAAATCTCATACGTACAAGTTTACAAAAATCTCAGTACTCACCACTCACGAAATATGTGACAACGGAGAAGTCACAAAGAGTACGTTTTAGACATGAAAAGTGAGAAGCTAAAAAAAACAGAGAGAAGAAAATTGAAGACGAAATATCCTATGTAGTATGTAGCACCCGATTTGAGTGGACGGAGTTACAAGCCTCTGCAGTGTCAAGCTCAGTGGTTATGGGCGAACTACCGAGTGACGATGATAAAAGGCGTGTGAGCCATTATGAGTAGGCCCAAAGCAAACAAAGTGTTTCTACTACGGATGAGTGGACTGTTACATATAGGAATTATCCTATGAGATTTTAAAATGATATCATAATTTTTAGAGTTCAAAACATTTTTTTTAAAATTTGAAAAAAAATTATTTTTATTTTGACTGGTCTTACGAATCAAACGATATATTTTTTGTTCGAAACAAAAATCAAATTCAATATGAAAAGTGCATGATAATTCTAGATCGTTTGATATAAAACAAAAGACATTTCATACCCTTTCCAGTTTGCATTTGATTTTTGTTTCAAACAAAAAAACATATTGTTTGGTTCGTAAAACCGATCAAAATATAATTATATTTTATCCAAATTTAAAAAAAAAAATTTCAACCCTAAAAGTGAATCATAAAGTAAAGAATATATGTATGTATATATATATACACACAATCGACATAAGACACCACGATTATACAATTTCAAATACATTTACGAAAACTATACATTTACGAAAGCAAGTGAGTCATTAGTTGAACAACAATCATATTGCATATAAAGAATGATCCACTCATTAGGCTGTGGGTTCGAATCTTACACTCTTCCCAAACCCTAGTTTCAAAAAAAAATGAAGAAAATCTCAAACAAATCCCCAATGCCTATACACCAAAAAACTCTTACATTTTGACTCTATTTTTCTTCAATACTACAGGCTTCTTGCTCTTCCAAATGTCAAATTAAGAATCTATAACAACCCAAAATAATATGAAGGCGACTCACATATATATATATATATATCCACCTTACCGATGCAAACGTTCATTAAAGGCAAAGAATTTCAACAATAATAAAAATTAGACAAAGTAATTGATTTCGTAAATGACAAGTAACTACCTAAATTAAGGTCGAAAATGAAACTTGGGACTTTAATTTGATTAGCCTTGTCGCTCTCTCAATCAGTGAAAGTACTGTTTACCTAACAATGTGATGTGGCCCTCAATTAGATTCATCGAGAGGAGATTTACATTATTATTACAAGCAAGCCCGGCCATTGCATATTCAACATCCAACACTACTACTACTACTACAACACGGTTTACATTTAAATGACAGACGCAGCAGATCAATAGTTACAGCTTTACATAGCAACATATACTTGCAGTCCGTTCTCCTCCTACTCAGCTACTCTCATCATCATCAACTAGTAGAGTCTTCCCATGGAATACAAAGTGTTAGAAATCCAAGTCCAAATACATCAACAAATATTATTCGTTTTGGATCACAAGCCTACACGGACTTGTGCTCTTGGGCAGTCTCCAAAGTCCTTAGGCCGAAAAATTTCGTTTCAATGGGGATCACAGTGCGCAACAGCAGCACTAGGCCCAAAAATAAATAAATATTATTCATTTTGGTCCAACATATATCCCAACTTCTCGAGAGTACTCAATATGTGGTCTCAAGAATTTGTTGGCTCTTTGGCTCACAAGTTTGTTGTCTTTGGCTCAGGCGTTTGTTGTGTGAAAGGTGTAAGATTTTGCTTATATGCTACTAGATTGGGTTATGACAATCCGACGTGAAATTATAAGTCTTGACAAAGAGAGGGGCTTTTACATTATTTTTTTTAAAAAAAAACTGAAAAATGGCATAGTATCAGTAAAAGAGACCTTGAATAGAACACACACGTCTCTGCAGGAAAAAGATAGAACTCTCTATTAAACAAACGTATATCTAGCACATCCATAAAAAAAAATCTAGAACATAAACACGAAAATCATTAAGTACTAAATTTAAGAAAAAATGCTTTTGATAAATACCATGGCCCCTGGTCATTTGTGGGACGTAGGCAAAGCCCAAAGATTTGTCAATGAGTTGGCTCCTGAAGTAGTAAAATGGGCTACATAGGTCCAATACGCCCAGAGCTTTTAAAAAAACAGTCAAAATCAAAATCGATCAGAACCAAATCAATTGTTCAGTTTTTTCTTAAAAAGTTCACACATTTCCCCTTTAAAAACTGATCTGAAAAAACCAACAATACCGATTGATCGGTTTAATTTATGTCAAAAAACCAACCGCCGACATACACGGGCTATTCTGTGGGCTGCGACTCCTCATGACTATTGACTTGTCTCCAGGTTTTCTTCAATAAAACTTGCATTATTGAAAAATAAAATTGCTGCCATCTTCCTCACGGGAGAAAATCAGCATACAAATACTCCGACAGAGGATCAATCAAGTGGTTACAACAAACAAACATAGATCATATCTATGGACCCTCTATACAATATCAAAAGAGATTGGAATTCAGAAAAGAAATGTTGATAGAGGGGGGATCAATCAGGTAGCACATAACAATTGTACCATTTGCATGGGTTCATAATTTCGTATGTACAGCAACAAAATGCGTTGAAAGAATTACAAAAAATGAGGCAGAAGGACTGGTCATTCTCTACATCACTGTAAATGATATACCCAATTGAATTCATGATATGTATAACAAAATGACAACAGTTACTAGAATCAACAAGAAAATCCAGTGTGAACTTACCAAAGATGTAAAACGTTCATGAATTGCGTCCACCCTCTTCAATCATCATTCCCTTGAGGCTCTTCGCTAACCAGATAGCTGTCTCCCTTGGGGAGACCTTATCTTTTCCAAAAGGCTTCAAAACAACTGAAAGTTCTTCCAATCTACTCTGCTGCAGAAGTTCTGCAGACAACTCTAAAAGCCCTTCAAGGGCCTCTGCCCTCTGCCTAAAAGACTTCACATCCAAAGTTTCTTTGGCTGGCAATTCCTCTTCTTTCATGGGAGAGGGGCTAGGTCTTGCTGCCTCAAAATTGTCGGCTTTTACAGGAGTTGGTTCTTTCGTATCCATTTCCAGAACACCAGAATGTAAGTCCACATCAGAGCAACTTGATGACTTCAGAGTCATCGGAGTCGTCACGTTTCTCATCTCCAGTTCATCCCTCACTACGTTCAATAACTTCCCAACATCCACATTTTGAATCCCCATCTCAACATTTTCCATTACTGGTTGCTCACTCCCAACACGAAAACTACTATGCCGTATAACATGTATGACATCATCAAAAACTGAAGGATGATGGGCAGTACTAGGCCTTTCAACTGTAGGATTCTGCAAAATGATACCATTACCTTGCTTTACGTTATTTTGGCTATATGACACAGGTGAGGAGATGGAAGGGGAAACTTCTGCAAAAGATGATAGACGTTCCCTTACAGTGAATTTGTCATCACCACTTGATGAAGATGTAAGATTTGATTGAAGCAATTGATCAGGCCTGCTTTCTGGGGTATCATCAGGCTTTATAGCATACATATCTGCAGGCACTTCATCTTTCGAAATAACAATTTCCTCAGAACTTGTGACTGGGAGATCTGAAGCTGTACTAGAACTTGTTTTCCCATCAATGGCAGTGGTAGCATGAAGATCTAGATTACCCTCAGTTGTCTCAACTAAGCAAGGAACAGATGTAGGATCACATACATGTTTTTGTCCAGAAATATGTTCAGTGATCTCAGTATAAGCAAAGGGGGCAGGAGAGCAGATGGATGGATGTGATTCGAAACTCTCATTGCTGGTGAGCAAATCATGTTTTGGAATTGTCTGCTCCATCATGTCAATAAAAGAAGTTGCAACATTAGACTGCTCATATGCTTGAATTGAGACCGACGATGAGACAGAATTGCTGCTGTCTGTTTGCATTCCTTTCGAAGAACAAACAGAAGTCTTCTGAGACTCTAGTGTGACCTCCTTAGAAACATGTGTAACACAACCATCAGAAACACGATAAGAATCTCTTTCAAGAAAAAATAAATCTCGCACCTTTATAATACATGATCCATAAGATTCTCTCTCCTCCAGACACACACATATATATTATTTTATTGAAAATAAATGGGGAATGTTATGTGTATTTTAAATTAAATAAAAAACTATATATATTTATTAATGTAATTACGTATTTGATTTATTTCTTTAATTATTTTTTTTTTGAATTCAAGGGAAGGGGAAGGGGAGGCTCTAACTCAAGACCTTTATGAGATACCATACATTTGAATGTCATCTGAGTTAGAAAGTTTCACATTGAATCGTAGAGAATATGCATATCATATAATAAGGTGTAACATGTACTCTGTTGTGATAGATTTGAATATGAATCCAAGCCGCGGATAATGCAACAAACCCATCCATTATTCACTTGAAAAATCCTCTCCTCCTCCTCAACACATGCCTCTACAACACTAATCCTTAATTAGTCCAAACACAGTCTGGTTCAACGCTCGTAGGGGATGTGGTCATTGGGGTTTTGAATCGACAAACTAATGTCCCAATATAATAAATACAACTTTGAGTTTTTGACTACATAATCTTTTGTTTGTAGAATCCACGAGATGATAAGTAGAGCAATAAGAATACTACTTCTTTTGGATTTGGGTTTGAGGCAAATAATTGGTGGTCTTTGTATCGTCTAAGTTGGTGGATTATCGTCATTGTTTGTTTCTGTTTGGATTAGAAAATAAAAACTGGAGAGGAAGAGCTTCTTCAGTTGACTTCCTTTGATTTACTTGTTTAACAAAGTAAACAATCCCAGTACGTAGCTAATTAGGATTTGTCTTATTTATTCACACGTACACTTGAAAAAAAAAAGAAAAAAAAAAAGCAAAGACAATACATGAGTTTGTTAATGACGTGTTTGGTGGTTTTGAAAAATGGAGTGTCAATGGATATTTTAAAAAAAATTGTATTATAAGCTCAATATATCATGGAGCGGCTGCATGCAGGAGTCAATTGTCACGGCATGATATCTTATTTTCACAAGTAAACGTAATGGAAAAAAGGAAAACCAATGGGCATGCTTTACCAATACATGCACATTCACAAGAGATCGATTGGCATGACAATGGCTCTTTTGTGAGTTTGCACCTCTTGGGCTGCCTTATCTAATAGGCTGATAAGTCTAGCTAATAGGCTGAAGCAAACCTTGAGTTTAGTTATCAGTGACAGTCAATCAGGATTCATCAAAGGCAGACAAACTATGGACTCCATATTGATGGCCAATGAAATTGTTGATCACTTGAAGAAGAAAAGGAAGACTGGTTTTTTACTTAAGATTGATTTTGAAAAAGCTTTCGACTCTATCCAGTGGGGGTTCCTTGCAGATGTTATGAAAAAAATGTGCTATGGTGCCAAGTGGATAAGTTGGATCTTAGAATGCATCTCCACAGCTAGAGTTTCAGTCTTAGTTAATGGTTCCCCAACAAATGAAGTTCATCTTAAAAAGGGATAAGACAGGGGGATCCCCTATCTCCATTTCTTTTTATCATTGCAACTGAAGGCCTGAATCAAATGTTGGACAACGCAAAAAACTTGGGGTTAGTAGAAGGTATATCAGTGAAAGATGGGGGTCTTCAAATCTCTCACTTGCAGTATGCGGATGACACAATCCTTTTCAGTTCCAATTCCACGAAATCATTAATGAATTTGAAAAGGGTTTTGAGGTGCTTCGAGTTGATATCAGGCCTGAAAGTAAACTATCACAAGTCCTCTTTGGTTGGTATTGGTGTGCAAGCGGATAGAGTGACGAGGGTGGCTGATCTATTACAGTGTCAAACAGAACTCCCTATGAAGTACCTTGGCATGCCTCTTGGTGGGAATATGAAAAAGTCCAGCTTATGGGATCCAGTGGTCAAAAGGGTTGAACCAGACTTTCGATGTGGAAGGCCAGACACCTCTCTATAGGGGGAAGATTGACTTTGATAAAATCTGTCCTGAATAGTTTGCCGGTCTACTATATGTCCTTATTCAAAATTCCTAAAGGTGTTGCTCAAAAAATTGAGAGGATACAGAGGCGTTTTATCTGGGGAGAGGTTGACAATCAAAGGAAAATGCATAGCATTAGTTGGGATCAAATCACAAAAGCCAAGAAGAACGGTGGTGCTGGGGTTGGTTCTATTCTTGAGAAGAATAAGGCGCTTCTATTTAAATGGACTCATGATAACATAGAGGTGAGTTGGAAAAGATTACTGCAAGATAAATATGACCTTCCTAATATTGTTCTTACCACCCAAGACTCTCAGAATGCTTCTGCAAATTGGAGAAATATTCAAAACTTGCTATCAGGTTCTCATGGCAATGTGGAGAAAGCTATAAAGGAAGGTCTAGCCTTCAGTATTGGAAATGGCAGCATGGTGAGATTTTGGGAGGATATTTGGATTGGATCCTTGTCTTTGAAGGATCAATTTCCACGTCTTGTCACTATCTCTCTGTCGCGTAATTGTGCAATAGAAAACTTTGGAGTTTGGGAAGGTGCGGGTTGGCGCTGGATTATTCCTTGGAGAAGGGAGCTTTTCCAGTGGGAAAAGATTCAAGAAAGGGAACTTCAAAAAATTATTGAGCACATGGTCCTCTGCCCTTATAATAAGGACATGATCATTTGGAAATATGCAATAGATGGGGTCTTCACAGTTAACTCTCTCTCTGAGGCAGCAACCAATTACGACACTCCAGTGCTTGATACCGCATATACTAAGTGTTGGAATGGATGGGCTCCTCCAAAGGTGGAATTCTTCATTTAGCTTCCTCTATGTGGGAAGGTGAATACCAAAGATAAAATTTTCAGGCTCGGCATTGTGGGCGATAATCTATGTCCAGTTTGTAATCTTTCAGAAGAAACAGTGGATCATCTCTTCTTGCATTGCACTGGAGCTAATGCAATTTGGTATAATATCATGAGATGGTGGGGTGAATAGGTGCTATCCTTGTTCTGTGAAAAAGCTCTTTGAAGAATGGACATCCTTTGCTTCGGGCAAACAGCAAAAAAATGTCTGGTACATGGTTTTTGTTGCTATTCTATGGACTCTTTGGACTGAGAGAAATAGGATAGTGTTTGACAATACACGCAACTAGTGGGGCAACGTTTTATACCTTATTTTTATTAGGTATGGTTTGTGGCTTAAGGCCATCAACATCTCAATCCCCTTCAGCGGTCCCGAGCTTATGAATGATAGTGAGGGGGTGAAATTTAGGTCTCATGTGCAGAAGAACCATAGGCCCTTATCTAACTGGATAGCTCCCCCACCAGGGAGTCTAAAATGGAACACTGATGGTTCCTTGCTTATGAACAAGGCAGGCATAGGAGGAGTGTTGAGAAATAGTAATGGAGAGTTCCTATGTATCTTCTCTGGTCCTGTGGGTGACATTGACGCTACATCTGCTGAAGTTAAAGCTATAAGAAAGGCACTGGAGATCACTATGGAGCATGATTGCAGCAACAGATCTAGCATCACCATAGAGTCGGACTCTCTCAACTCCATTTCTTGGCTCCGAAAATGTTCTCCCTCTCCATGGAAGCTGGATCAAGACTTCAATGCCATAATTAATATTGTTGAGACTCTTGCTAATGTCGAATTCATTCACATGTGGAGAGAGGCTAACGGCGTTGCAGACTTTTTGACCAAGAGTGGTGTCAACAGAAGCGAAATGATGACAACATGGTTTGCATAACATGGTTCCTTTGGGCTGAGTTTTGAAGGGTGCTTGCACGGGTCTGCATGTTGTCTATTTAGAGTATGAGTCGTAGTGGAAGATCTATGTCTGTAATAGTGGCGTTCACTACTGTTGTTTGCCTTGGGGCTTCCTTGGCATTTTCTTGCTTAGGCTTGCATAAAGCCTTCTTTAATAATATATCTGATCTATAAAAAAAAAACAGGGGAATTTTCATACTTTAGTCAACTTCAAAACTCACACTGTGCAACTAACGAGAGATGGCTCGGTTGACAATCAGTTAAATTAGGCATATATTTGCCCAAGATTCGATTCCAATGAAAAGCAAATTTCTCAATGATATTTAAAAAAAATCACACTCTACATATACATCGGGAAAAAATGAAACCAAATAAGTAATTGATAGTCACAATTAATTGATTGACGGGTTGCAATCTCCTTTCCACGAAGTCCTTTCTAAGAAGTTGGTGATCTCTCGATCACATTTTTTGGGCACGTAATCATTTGGGTGATAATTTAGTTGTGAATCTCTTTGGAGTCAAATTGTATGGATTCGGAAGGTCTTGAGATTGAATTCTCACTGGGAACAATACCTTGTGGCCACGCGCTGGGCTTTGGTTCAACTTATCTTATTATCAGATGGAAAAATTCTGTGTGAGCGGGTCTGATTATCTCTAACCTCAATGTGAGTTTTTCTATATTTTCTCTGTTTATAGAATTTATACATTCTTCATGGGCCTTTCGTATCCATAAATAGTGCGAGAAAATGAATATGATTCCAAAAATCAGCCATTCACAACCATTGATGAGTGTGGTCATAAAAACTGCAAGACAAGCACATGTAATTAATAAAGAGGATATTTTGGATCAAGTGATACCCAGTTTATGGGAAAACTTTGGGTTTTGGACTGCATAATCTTTTTCTTTGTAGAAGCCACGGGATGATAAGTACTAATGTACTATAACGGGTTAATACAACTTGTGCCAACAGGTTGACTGATCAAAATTGACAAATTTTGCCCAAAAATATTAGGGATCCCAGTAAAAAATATTTCAGTTATCCCAATAGTGAATCTTGTCCCTTAATTGATGTAAGTGTAGGGGCCCACAAAACGTTGTGATTGAATCAGAGAGTGACACATCCACTACTAGGATGATTGAGATGCTTTTCACTGGGATTCCTATCACTTCTGAATTTTGCCCGAGTAGTTTAATTGGCACAAATTGAACTGTCAGTGATCAATTTGAAAATTGGAACAATTGAAAGCTCGATGGCCAAATTGTATATTTTTACTAATAATACTTATCTACATGATTAAAGTCTAATCGTACTGGGCTGAAAGACTTGCCCGGCACCGCCCTTTTTGATGATACACCTGTCTCCTATCCATTGATAGTTGTATACTCAAATCTTCCGAGCTACCACAGAAAAAGAGGAAATAACAAAACCCAAATATGCATATCGGTTAGGGCAACTGCAATGGTTTAGTATTTGCTGGGCCAACAAAAATGTTGGCCCGGCCCTACCTCTACTACAAAAAAAATCAAATCAAATATGTATTCTAATACAATCACATCAACAAAACACATCTTCCAATACAACCACATCAACAAAACACAAATTTCTATACAATTTCTCTTCCTACCCAATATGGAGGCCAACAACATTTCATTCCTCCATATTATCCACAACAAAACTACACCAAAACACCAAATACCAATACATCCACATCAGCAAAACACGTATCCCAATACAGTCACATAAGCAAAACATATTTTATAATACAATCACATTAATAAAAGACAACATCTTTGTTGGCCCAATAACATTTTATCATTATAAGTGCCCTTACAGCCTACGACTTCCTTTAATAGTCAAGTATATACGCCGCCCCCTAAACTTTGACTTCCTTTAATTTACTAGTTCAACTTCAACAAAGTAAACAATCCTAAGTACGTAGCTTAGGCTTTGACTAATTATTCACACGCTGAAAACGAGCAAAGACAATACATGTGTTTAATTATGATGAAACTAAAATATATAAAAACTAAAATATAATTCAAGTAGTATTGTGACGATAGAGGCGAATTGGAAGTCCAAGGACAGGCCTTGGCATTGGATCAACAACAGTCTTCTCATCAGGAACCAATTTCTCCCATTTGAACCTTTTCACAAGGTTGTGCATGAACACAAGTATTTCCAGTCGAGCATACTCTTTTCCTGGGCACATTCTTGGGCCTCCTCCAAATGGAGCATATGTATAGGGAGCGGGTCCAACTCCTTCGAATCTACTCGGGTCGAATTTCTCGGGTTCCGAGAAGTATTCCGGGTGTTTGTGTGTTGTGTGCACACTCCAATACAACTGCCAATGAAAGTTAAGACTCTTGTTGATTGATTTGTTCATGAAGTATGAAATATAAGTATCAGTAAAGAATTACGTACCTTCCAGCCTTTGGGGATGAAGAAACCGTTGAAAACAAAGTCATTGATGGCTTCCCTGAAAGTACCTTGGATAGGTGGTGTGAGTCTTAATACTTCACAAGCTACGTTCCATGAATATTTCATTTTTTGAAGATCCTCCCAATTCAATAACTCTCCAGGTGCTTTGCATTTAGCGACCTCCATTTGCTCTATTTGATGGGAAATCAAGAAAAACCAAGCGATTAGCAATCATAATAATAATATTGTTTCCGTGATTTGAATCTATACCGCCTAAATTCTTTGTTGACTTGGATCCCAACTTTTTTGTCCTAGCTATCCAAAAGCTGAGATGGACGCACATGATCTATGTGAAATCGTGTACCCGACACGATCCATATGAAATATGTGTGTCATCTCAACATTTGGGATAGCTGTCACAAAAAAATATTAGCACCCATAATACTGTCGTTTTAACATACCTTTATAAACTCTAGCATAAATATCAGGCAACTCCGCGAGATACTTGACGATGAAAGTACATGAAATACTAGCAGTATCGTATCCTCCCACCAACAACCCTAGAATCTTATCAGCAATATCCAACTCCTTCATGTACTGACCATCTTCAGTGCATGTTAACATCATGTGTGACAATATATCCTGATTTGGCAACGCTTTACCTTCAGCCAAATCAATCTTTCTTTGCTTAATTACCTTCAACAATTCAGTCCTAATGTACCTGGATGCTTTAATAGCACGATTAAAAGCCGTTCCAGGCATGTCAATTGGAATAGACAATAAACCGATAACCAGAAGATTAAATGAGTCCACGAATTTAACAATGTATTGAGGATCATCAATACTCATAAACACCTTACAAGCTAACCAAAATGTGTACCACTTCGCGAGGGGGTGCACAGAAACTTGATCTTTGTTTTCCCAATATGATTCAAAGTGTTTTTGTGCAATAGTGTCCATGACTCCAACATATCGTTGCAAGGACTCGGGTTTGAGAAACTTAGGAAGCAACCCGCGCAGTTTCTTTGATTCATCGTTGATAGAGGTTTCGAGCGAGGAAGGGAAGATTTTGTTGAAATGGCTAGGCCAAGTTGCATTGACAAGCTTGTTTTCATTGGAGAACAAAAACTTGTTCCCCGCCGGACCGCAAAAGACGACCGTAGGCTCACGGTTAATAGTTGTTTTGAAGATTTCGGAGGAAAACTCTGCCACCCTCTCAATGATGAACTTCTCCGGATGACCGTGCCATCCGCAAGATATGAATTGGAAGGTCTCGCCGATGAATGGGGGGCCGGTCCTGCCTGGAGGAAGATTTGGGTTAGACAAATGGGTTTTGTGTTTGTAAAAGAGGATGAAGAGGGAGAGGGTGGCGGAGGAGACAAAAAGGAGGAGATACATGCACAAATAATATTGCTCCATTGCTGTTTGTGTTTGTTTTATGGTATAATCACTACAACAAAAATGACTTTTAACAGCGAAACTATACCTGCGGTTTTATAAAACCGCAGGTATAAATATACGAAGAATAATGCTTGAGACCTCCAAAAAGTGACCCCCAAAAAACCCCATTTAATGTGGAGTGTTGGATGTGAAGTGGGTCCTACATGTGTGTTTTTAATCAATGACTATTTTAATGCCACATAGATTTGGGGGACTTTTGAGGGTGATTTTTTTGGGATTTCTACATTGTCCTAAATATACTATAGCTACGGTTTTGAAAACCGCAGGTAATAGTGTCATTTATATCTGCGGTTTCATTTGACCGCAGTTATAATAATTTATATACCTGCGGTTTTATGACCGCAAGTAAACAATACTATGATAAACGGTGGCGTTTTGGCAATTTTAGGAACCCTTTTTGTTTTCCTTCTTCAAGTCGCGCAAGTGCAGCACAACCACAGTCCAAAATTTCGAAACTCCCTCCCCCATTTCGACCTTCTTTTGCTAGTTAGGGCTCCAAACCGTGCGCACTCGTCGACTATTGCCTCCTCTGTTCAGTGGCAGACTGATGCCTCCTTCGTCCAGTGGCAGACTGCGGCCTCCTCCGTTGTTTAGCCTCCTCTGTCCGTTAGCAGAAGTCTGTCTTCTCTGGCCATCATCTATATGCTCTCGACATCTTCACTGCTCACAAATAGGTACATTATCTTGTGGCTCAGAAATTTATATTAGGGATTTAGTTTCCAATTTGGGGCTTTATGCAAAGATGACAATCTCTTTTGTCCTAGATCTGTTCTTGATTTACAATTTGATTTTTTTTTGTCGGTTACGTGATGTTTTTGTGGGAGATTTGTTTGGTTTCCGTTTTCGATTTTTTTTTCGATTATAAAGGTAAAGAAAAGAAAGCAAATAGAGGAGGAATTGAGAGAATCATGTAGCAAGGGAGCGTGCGACTTTGTTCCAGGTAACCTTATGCCAATGATATAATTCCTCACATTCTAAATTTGTGAGTTTGATCTTTTCTTCTCTGTATATCTTTGCGTTATTCTTGAACTAATGTTTGTTTTCAGTAGATTTGACACAATTGTGAGGGTTAGAAGTAGAGATGAGCTTAATGAAATTCAGGCACACCAATGAAATTGAATGAATTCCCATTCAAACTGGCCACAATACCATCTATGCTGAGAGATGATCTGAATGATCTAAAGGGTTTTGGTTGGGGAACTTGTTGAGAAGACTTGATATGTGAGTTAATTTCCACTACCAGTACTGGGATTTCAATAACTATTTTCTGTCTCATTTGTTTAGACATCCTTTTGTTCTCTTCTCTATGACATTTTAACTGTATAATTTTACTTGCTCAGACATAGGTTTTACCTGCCATTGCAATTGTTTTTCCAAGGTATAGCCATCATCAAGTAAGTGCTTTCATTCTTCATTTTGTAATCTTAGATTACATTTAAACTACCAAGCATGTTTTATTCTTAAGATATAACTAGCTGATGCAAGAACTCATTTCCATATATGGTATTTTTGCAGGCACGGTGGTTGACTCTAAAATATTTCATCCCACTTAATTTGATTTTTGCCTATGCAGCCATGCTGGAATTCAGGTGAAGTTATTGTTTCCACCTGCTGGATTGTTTTGTTTTTAGTTTGTGATCGTCTTAATATACAAAATCAACCCAAACATGATATGAACAGGGTACTTCTCAACCTGCTGACTACCAGGTGCTCAAGTTCTTTGATCACATGTCAGTAGTTTAAATTGTTTCTGTGATGTTTATATAGCTTCTATGGAGCTAAGTAGTGTATAGATAACCATGTTGATTTAGTTCAGGATTGAAGTCAAGGCATTCTAAGGTAAAATTTCTGTTCATAGATAAAATATGTAAGCTATTTCATTGAAGATCTCGTTGGTTATTTATCTATGATTTTGATTAACCTCCCATTCAAATGAGTTTTTGACATATGTTTTTTTTATTATTGGTTCACCAGGTTTGAAATTGATCAAGCGAAGCACGTACCTAGTACAGTTCTTCACACATTGGGGTAGCCCTTACATCATCTACGTTGCTAGTAAGTTGAAGGTGTTATATTGAGGATGCTGGAGTGATGAGATTAGATTAAGAGTCGAACAATGTATTGGTGTAATGTATTTTGGAGTTGTGTTATTGTCTTGTAGATTCCAACAATGTATTCTTGGAATATTTGATTTTAATAAATAAGAGTTGAACAATGTATTTGTGTAATCGTTTGGTTTTGAATAATTTTTTTAAGTCTTCTTTATATCTATACAAATAATAATTGGATAATATGATATTTATAAAGCAAAAGAATAAACAAAAATAAAAAATTTAATAATAGTGGCTAGGAATGACTATTTTACAGTTTAGAGTTTACCTGCGATCAAAATACCTTTACTTGCGCTTTTGAAAACCGCGGGTAAAGAAATCGTTGTACCTGTGGTTAGAAAACCGTAGCTAAATCTCTTGCGACGCTTGCTTAGCCCACGCTTTTGCAATCGTAGGTAAATTCTATAGCTGCGGTTTTTTATACTTATACTTGCGGTTTTAAGCGCGGCTATAAGTACATTTTGTTGTAGTGAATATGAAGTTGTATGCTTAAAGAATGTGTGTGGGTAATTTATAGACAAAAGTAGAAGTGGAGTTCGTACATGAAAGTTTGATGTTTGACAAATCTTTGGGTGATTAACTAAAGCATGTGTAGAAATTAAGATGTTACTACGTACTTCGTTAGATGTGTAGAAATTAACATATTAAAAATTACATGTAGTTGAAATGTGAACGTTTCATTGAATGCATGGCCGCACGAGGAAATGTATGATAAGAAATAAGATTATTAGATTTAAGATACGTAGGAGTAGCAGTAATTGAAAATAAATTGTGAGAAAATCGTTTAAGATGACATGTGCATGTGTAACATAGAGAGCGGTACGACGGTGAGTAGAATCGAGAAAATTTATATATTTGATAGTAAGAAGCGGAGAGGAAGGCTTTAAAAGACATGGATTATAATAGTAATAAATGATATAGATTCTCTCATTGATAAAATTATTGATACGGATTCAATGAGAATTGATAAAAGTATGATCTTACATGGAAATGATAGGCATATTGAAAACACATAGTGTATTCCTGTAGATTTTCTTATAAACTCATCTATATATTTTCCTCATAGATTTATCTACTCGACCTCAAACTTTTATGATAATGACTTAGAGAATGATGATGAAAAATTAAGATGTTAAGCTTTTTAATGAGTTTGGTTATGAGAAATAGTATTCTCACCCCCTAAAAATGGTAATCCCACCCTCCATTTTTTGAATTTTATTTTTAAATATTAATTTACATACGATTTGATATTTGATTATTTTGATTTGCTTATGATTTGACATTTGATTCATATTTCAAAAATTAATTTTCTTACCCTCATCAATTAATTAAATTAAACTTATTATATTACATCGATGCATATTGTCGGGTACATTTAATGTATGTTGTAAGTCTTTTTTTTGTACGAAGTGACCCATACGTTTGCAAAATCATACATGTATCTAAACAACTGAATCATAATAGGAGGTTTCAGGTAACTATATGTCAATGTCAATTGAACGAAATGATAACTATTCACAAATCATATTGTGATAGTAATACGTGATGTCAATGAGCTGTGGATAGACGATTCACGCTCATAACCACCAAATAGGTCAACATACCCACCTCAACATACTCACCTAATAACCCAACAATAGCCCTAAATCCATAATTTTCATATGTTTTTACATCTATCACGGACAAAATATAAGACTACATTATTAACGAGAACTGACTAAATATACCCGTCAATCTCATTGATGAGATGTAATAAATTTACTTTAATTAATTGATGGAGGTGGGAAAATCAATTTTTGGAATGAGAATTAAATATCAAATTACATTCAAATTAAAAGAATCAAATATCAAATCATATATAAATTAATATAAAAAAAATAAAATTTAATAATTGGGGGGTAAGATTACTAATTTAGAGGGTGAGAATACTTTTTCTCATTTGGTTATTCATGAATATCATGAAATAGTTAACATCTTAAGCTTTTCATCATGGCCAATCTAACCTTAATGTCTTCGAGTTCGAGGACATTGATGTATAACCCAACTCATTAAAGAGGAGTTGTGATTGTCAAAATCTCCGGTGACGTGTTGTGCTCTCTGCTTGTATGGGTAAGCATGCCCCATTGACTTTCCAACACCGATACTTGTGAAAATAAGATATCCCTACGATCAGGGGCGTCGTGAGGGCGATTGCACTAGGGCGTAGGAAGTGAGGCTACACTAGGCTGTAGTCATCATTTTTTTTAAAAAAAATATAGTACTACATGTAATAAATCTTTTTATTTATGTATATTTTTTTAGTAAGCATATATATACTTAATTTTTTTTAAAAATGTTCAAACCCAACACTTCATTTAATAAATAACAAACGTTACACCTAACATTACGTTAGCAGTTTAAGAATTTATAAATCCTGGTAGAGGAATTACAAAATAACAAACACCGGACTAAATTGAGATCTACCCGAATAACCCTATCATTGGATAAACCCGAACAAATTAAACAAATTATACATAAAGCAAAAACAACACTCATGGATTGAATCAAGATTTTTGACTTTCCCTTTATAAAAAAAGACATATCTCCACCAGATTTAAGAATCTCATCACTGTAAACCAAATATGTGTCGCTGGAATACAATAGAAAATCATTGTTGTGATGTTTATATCTTTAGATAATAATGTTTAAAAAGTTTTATTTTTTACTTATTATTATATTCGATGTCTGACATCTATGGTTGGTTCCTCTTGATAGATACTCTTCTCTTTGTGGACAATCTACCTACCTCCAAATATCGTAAAATTCTTTCACACAGTATAACCAACATTCTGGGCTTGGTGAAAATTAACTTTGATGCAGCAGTGCGAACTGATCTTAATAGGTCTGGTTTTGGTTGTATTATTCGGGATGATCAGGGTTTTCCTCTGGCGGCTTGCTCTGACGTGAGACCTGTGGCTCTTAATCCGCTAATGGCTGAGGCGCTTTCAGCCCTTCTTGCCGTACAATTTACCAAGGTTCTGAGCTTTCATGCAATTCACCTAGAAGGAGATGCTCTTCATCCCCAGTCTCTGTTTGATAATTTATCGGATTGGGGTGTGATTGTTTTGGATATAATCAATTTGTTGGGTTTTTTTTATCAGTGGAAGGTCTCCCATGTTAATAGAGACCTTAATGAGGTGGCAACCTTTCTTGCACAAAAAGGCATATTGGTCAACTCTTTCTTGTCTTGGATTGAGGAAGTTCCTCCCGAAGTGGAGGTAATTGTGGAGAGGGAAAGTTCTACAGAAAGAAGTGGTGTTTAGGGGGGCTGTTCCTGCAGGTTTGGGGCCCCCCTTGGTCTGTAATTCGTGGTTTAGTCTTCTCTTTACTGTGGTTGTCTGGTTGTGTCTAAGGCTTTAGTCTTTTCGTCTTTTTTTAAGTTTTTCTGTAATGTCTGCTGTCTTTTTTTTTTTTTTTTTTTTGTGTTTCATCTATCTACGGGTAGAGAGAGTGACCACGGGACAATGGTATTGTATTGGTATTTCATCTAATACAGTTGGGTTCATGACCCTCTTTCAAAAAAAAAAATCTCGCACCTTCATAATACATGATACATAATATTCTCTCTCCTCCACACAAACACACACACATATATATATATATATATCTTATTTTATTGAAAATAGATGGGGAATGTTATGTGTATTTTAAATTAAATAAAAAACTATATATATTTATTAATGTAATTAAGTGTTTGATTTATTTCTTTAATTATATATGTGTTTTTGAATTCAAGGGAAGGGGAAGGGGATGACTAACTCAAAACCTCTATGAGATACCACACACATGAGTTAGAAAGTTTCACATTGAATCGTAGAGAATATGCATATCATTGAATAAGGAATAACAATATATTGTGATAGATTTGAACATGAATCCAAGCCGCAGATAAACCCACCCATTATTCACTTGAAAAATCCTCTCCTCCTCCTTCTCAACACACCCCTCTACAACACTAATGCTTAATTAGTCCAAACACGGTCTGGTTCAACGCTCGTAGGGATGTGGTAATTGGAGTTAGGGTTTTGAATCGACAAACTAATGTCCCAATTAATAAATACAACTTTGAGTTCTTGACTACATGCATAATCTTTTGTTTGTAGAATCCACGAGATGATAAGTAGAGCAATAAAAATACAACTTCTTTTGGATTTGGGTTTGAGGCAAATAATTGGTGGTCTTTGTATCGTCTAAGTTGGTGGATATATTAACATCATTGTTTGTTTCTGTTTGGTTTAGAAAATAAAAACAGGAGAGGAAGAGCTTGCTTCTTCAGTTGTATATTTTTACTAATACTTATCTACATGATTAAAGTCTAATCTTATGGCACAAGTTTACCCAGCATGAAATTTCAGATCAGGATGAGAATCTAAAGAACCAGGACTCTGCTTAGAACAATCGTAATGGGCCTATAAAGAAAAGCCCCAAATATGTTCATATTACCGGCCTAAACCCTAAACTTTGACTTCCTTTGATTTACTAGTTAAACAAAATAAACAATCCCAGTACGTAGCTAATTAGGATTTGTATTACTATTCACACGTACACTTGAAAAAAAAAAGAAGCAAAGACAATACATTTGTTTAATTACGATGAAACAAAAATATATAAAAACTAAAATATAATTCAAGTAGTATTGTGAGGATAAAGGCGAATTGGAAGTCCGAGGACAGGCCTTGGCATTGGATCAACAACAGTCTTCTCATCAGGAACCAATTTCTCCCATTTGAACCTTTTCACAAGGTTGTGCATGAACACAAGTATTTCCAGTCGAGCATACTCTTTTCCTGGGCACATTCTTGGGCCTCCTCCAAATGGAGCATATGTATAAGGAGCGGGTCCAACTCCTTCGAATCTACTCGGGTCGAATTTCTCGGGTTCCGGGAAGTATTTGGGGTGTTTATGGGTTGTGTGTACACTCCAATACAACTGCAAATGAAAATTAAAACTCTTGTTGATTGATATGTTCATCAAGTATGAAATATAAGTATCAGTAAAGAATTACGTACTTTCCAGCCTTTAGGGATGAAGAAACCGTTGAAAATAAAGTCATTGATGACTTCCCTGAAAGTACCTTGGAGAGGTGGTACGAGTCTTAATACTTCACAAGCTACGTTCCATGAATACTTCATTTTTTGAAGATCCTCCCAATTCAATAACTCTCCGGGTGCTTTGCATTTAGCAATCTCCATTTGCTCTATTTGTAGGAAAAATCATGAAAAACCAAGCGCTTACCAATCATAATAATAATATTGTTTCCGTGATTTTAACCTTTACCACTTTAATTTTGCGTTTCAAAAACTTTTAAACATTGAAAATGCTAAGAATACCAGTGTTTTCTTTGTCCAAACTATCCCAAATGCTGAGATTGTCGCACATGATCATCTATGTAAAATCGTAGACCCAGATGCCCCGCATGAAATCGTGGGCCCAGATTCCCCGCACGGTCCATATGAAATCGTATGCATTTCTCTTAGCATTTTGGGATAGTTGAGACAAAAATATTGAAATCCGTAAAACTACTATTGTTGTTTAAACATACCTTTATACACTCTCTCATAAATATCAGGCAGCTCTGCAAGATACTTGACCATGAAAGTACATGAAATACTGGCAGTATCGTATCCTCCCACCAACAACCCTAGAATCTTATCAGCAATATCCAACTCCTTCATGTACTGCCCATCTTCAGTGCACGTTAACATCATGTGTGACAATATATCCTGATCCGGCAATGCTTTACCTTCAGCCAAGTCAATCTTCCTTTGCTTAATTATCTTCAACAAGTCAGTCCTAATATACTTGGATGCCTTAATACCACAATTAAAAGTCGTTCCAGGCATGTCGATTGGAATAGAAAATAGACCAGCTCCCAAAATATTGAACGATTCCAAGAATTTAACAATGTATTGAGGATCGTCAATACTCATAAACACCTTGCAAGCTAACCAAAATGTGTACCACTTCGCTGGAGGATAGACAACAATTTCATCTTTGTTTTCCCAATGTGATTCAAAGTGTTTTTGTGCAATTGTGTCCATGACTCCAACGTATCGTTGTAAGGACTCAGGTTTGAAGAACTTAGGGAGCAATTCGCGCATTTTCTTGGATTCGTCCTTGATGGAGGTTTCGTGCGAGGAAGGGAAGATTTTATTGAAATGGCTAGGCCAACATGCATTGACAAGCTTGTTTTCATTGGAGAACAAAAACTTGTTCCCCGTCGGGCCGCAGAAGACGGCTATAGGATCACAGTTAATGCTTGTTTTGAAGATTTCGGAGGAAAACTCAGCCACCCTGTCAATGATGAACTTCTCTGGATGACCCTGTCGTCCACAAGAGAGGAATTGGATGGTCCCTCCAATGAATGGGAGGCCGGTCTTGCCCGGAGGAAGATTAGGGTTAGAGAATAGGGTTTTGTGTTTGTAGAAGATGATGAAGAAGGAGAGGGTGGCGAAGGAGACAAAAAGGATGAAATATATGCCCACATATTGCTCCATTGTTGTTTGTGTTTGTTAGTTTGTTTTTATGGTATATGGAGTTGTATACAAGTAAAGAATGTGCGTGAGTAATTTATAGACAAAAATAGAAGTGGAGTTCACACATGAAAGTCGGATAATTGACTAATGTGTGGGTGTGATTAACTAAACACTCAATGTGTGTACAAATTGAGATGTTTGTGTAGAAATTAATTAAGACGTTTTTGTAGAAATTAAGATTTCAATTTCCGTTGGATGCACATCAAAGTCAGATAGTTGACTAATGTGTGGGTGTAATTAACTGTGTAGAAATTTAAGGTGTTTGTCTAGAATTAATTTAATTAAGATGTTAAGGTTTTGTTTGGATGCGAACGTAGCAATGAAGATTGTCAATCTCTTGTGAAGTGTGCATGTATGGGTAAAGTTACTTGTGAAAATAAGATATCATGACATGCCACCAGCTGCTCTATATATAATACATGTACGAACGTAGCTTATAATTAATTAATATCGTCTTCTGAATTTTCAATGAGATAAGATAACTATCAATATTTGTGGTAGACAATCATCAACCAGTACTCTTCTTGAGCTTATTGTACGTTCTGATTTCAACAATGACAGTACTGCTGTGCATACACATTCAAAGAAAATGAAACCAAACCATTTAATCAAACAACTGCGAGCTAATTGATAGTAAAAAATATAACTAATTGACGTCCATGGTTGCAATCTCCTTCATAAAAACTTCATGATCGATCGAACATACTCTTTGAAGGGAGAAATGATCCATACCTAATAACAATACTCTTGAATTTAATTACAATGATTGCTTGTGAATAATAATATATACCACAAATTAAGGTTACCTACGTACACACCAAGACAACAAGCCAAACGTTTGTTTCAACACGTACGACTACATGAAATCATTGAATCCAAAATCTTATACGTACAAGTTTACAAAAATCTCAGTACTCACCACTCACGAAATATGTCGCAACGGAGAAGTCACAAAGAGTAGGTTTTAGACATGAAAAGTGAGAAGCTAAAAAAAAAAACAGAGAGAGAGAAGAAAATTGAAGACGAAATATCCTATGTAAGTATGTAGCACCCGATTCAAATGGACGGGGTCACAAGCCTCTACAGTATCAAGCTTGGTGGTTCTGGGTGAACTATAGAGTGACGATGATAAAAGGCGTGTGAGCCATTATGAGCAGGCCCAAAGCGAACAAAGTGTTTCTACTACGAATGGATGGACTGTTATATATAGGATAATTGACTAATGTGTGGTTGTGGGTTCGAATCTTACACCCCTCCAAACCCCAGTTTCAAAAAAAAATGAAGAAAATCTCAAACAAATCCCCAATTCCTAAACACCCAAAAACTCTTACATTTTGACTCTATTTTTCTTCAATACTACAGGCTTCTTGCTCTTCCAAATGCCAAATTGAGAATCTTTTTATTTTTTTAATTAAGAATCTATAACAAACCAAAATAATAGGAAGGCGACTCATATATATATATATATCCACCTTACCGATGCAAACGTTCATTCATTCTTGGGAAGATCTATATGAATGAAGTAAGTTTTGTAATTGGAACCTTGAAACTTAAAAGGCAAAGAATTTCAACAACAATAAAAATTAGACAAAGTGATTGATATCGTAAATGACAAGTAAATGAAACTTGGGACTTTTGATTAGCCTTGTTGCTCTCTCGATCAGTGAAAGTACTGTCTACCTAACAATGTGATGTGGCCCTCAATTAGATACATCGAGAGGAGATTTACATTATTACAAGCAAGCCCATCCCATGGATATTCAACATCGAACGCTACTACAACTACAACACGGTTTACATTTAAATGACAGAAGCACATCAATAGTTACAGCTTTACGAAACAACGTATACTTGCAATCCGTCCTCCTACTCAGCTACTCTCATCATCATCAACTAGTAGTCTTCCCATGGAATACAGAGTCTTAGAAATCCAAGTTCAAATACATCAACAAATATTATTCGTTTTGGATCACAGGCATGCACGGACTTGTTCTTTTGGGCTGTCTCCGTAGTCATTAGGCCCAAAAAAATCATTTGTATGGGGATCAAAGCGCGCAACAGCAGCACTAGGCCCAAAAAAAAAAATATTGTACATTTTGGTCCAACATATATCCCGACTTCTCCAGGGTACCCAATATATGGTCTCAAGAATTTGTTGGCTCTTTGGCTCACGCGTTTGTTGTGTGAAAGGTGTAAGATTTTTGTTTATATCATTTGATTGGGTTAGGACAATTCGACGTGAAATTATAAATCTTGACAAAGAGAGGGGCTTTTACATTATTTTTTTAAAAAAAAGAACTGAAAAATGGCATGGTATCAGTAATACTGTAATAGAGACCTTGAATAGAGCACACACGTCTCTACAGGAAAAACTTGAAAGAACTCTTTATTAAACAAACGTATCTCTAGCACATCCATAAAAAAAGATTAACATTATTTAGACCCAAAAAAAATTAAATAAATCCCAATCTTATTACACCCCAATTAAAAAATAAGATTCAGTAATGCACCCTTTTTTTTTTTTTTTGGAGTAAAAAGCATAAAAAACACAAAGTGCACCCCCAATCACAAACCCTAAATCTCCACTCTCCGTGGCTGGTAGCACCACCATCAACACAATCTAAGCTTCTCTGGCCTTCTTCAACCTCCACAAGGCTTCTGCCCTCTCAATTTTTGCACCAAAAACATCTTTTTCTGTACAGTCAAATCGTTTCTCAAATCGCAGCAAATCGAAGAATGGAAGTAAATCGAAGAAGGAAGCAAATCGTTTCTTAAAACATCGTGATAGACGAGGTATATAAATACATATATATGTGTCCTTATTTGTCAATCTCACCCTTCTTTTTCACAAAACAGCGAGAATTGGCAGAAGAAGTCCAGGCTTCTCTCAAGGCAGCTGGTTCTTGGGGGTGCAGGGGAGGCGGGGGTAAGTGAAAGGCAGGGTTCATAGTAGGTTACGGAGTTTTGATAAGATCGACCATGGCAAAACGAATAAGACAAACAAGGGATGAGAAGGATGAAAGGATTTGGTAGTTATGTGATAGTGATAATGGGTGTAATAAGATTGGATATTTTTGTGAGATTTTAGGATGTATTTAGTATCTCGTGGGGTGTAAATAGTCATACTCATAAAAAAATCTAGAACATAAACATGAAAATCATTAAGTACTAAATTTAAGAAAAAATAATGGGCTGCAAAGGTCCAATACGCACGCCCAGAGCTTTTTGAAAAACCGTCAAAATCAAAATCAATCAAAACCAAATCAATTGTTCAGTTTTTTCTTAAAAAGTTTACACATTTCTTCACTAAAAACCGATCTGAAAAAACCAACAATACCGATTGATCGATTTAATTTATGTCAAAAAACCAACCGCCAACATACACGAGCTATTCTGTGGGCTGCGATTCATCAAGACTTGTCTCCAGGTTTTCTTCAATAAAACTCGCATTATTGAAAAATAAAATTGCTGCCATCTTCCTCACGGGAGAAAATCAGCATACAAATACTCCGACAGAGGATCAATCAAGTGGTTACAACAAACAAACATAGATCATATCTATGGACCCTCTATACAATATCAAAAGAGATTGGAATTCAGAAAAGAAATGTTGATAGAGAGGGGATCAATCAGGTAGCACATAACAATTGTACCATTTGCATGGTTCATAATTTCATATGTACAGCAACAAAATGCGTTGAAAGAATTACAAAAAATGAGGCAGAAGGACTGGTCATTCTCTACATCACTGTAAATGATATACCCAATTGAATTCATGATATGTATAACAAAATGACAACAGTTACTAGAACCGATAAGAAAATCCAGTGTGAACTTACCAAAGATGTAAAACGTTCATGAATTGCGTCCACCCTCTTCAATCATCATTCCCTTGAGGCTCTTCGCTAACCAGATAGCTGTCTCCCTTGGGGAGACCTTATCTTTTCCAAAAGGCTTCAAAACAACTGAAAGTTCTTCCAATCTACTCTGCTGCAGAAGTTCTGCAGACAACTCTAAAAGCCCTTCAAGGGCCTCTGCCCTCTGCCTAAAAGACTTCACATCCAAAGTTTCTTTGGCTGGCGATTCCTCTTCTTTCATGGGAGGGGGGCTAGGTCTTGCTGCCTCAAAATTGTCGGCTTTTACAGGAGTCGGTTCTTTCGTATCCATTTCCAGAACACCAGAATGTAAGTCCACATCAGAGCAACTTGATGTCTTCAGAGTCATTGGAGTCGTCACGTTTCTCATCTCGAGTTCATCCCTCACTACGTTCAATAACTTCCCAACATCCACATTTTGAATCCCCATCTCAACATTTTCCATTACTGGTTGCTCACTCCCAACACGAAAACTACTATGCCGTATAACATGTATGACATCATCAAAAACTGAAGGATGATGGGCAGTACTAGGCCTTTCAACTGTAGGATTCTGCAAAATGATACCATTACCTTGCTTTACGTTATTTTGGCTATATGACACAGGTGAGGAGATGGAAGGGGAAACTTCTGCAAAAGATGATAGACGTTCCCTTACAGTGAATTTGTCATCACCACTTGATGAAGATGTAAGATTTGATTGAAGCAATTGATCAGGCCTGCTTTCTGGGGTATCATCAGGCTTTATAGCGTACATATCTGCAGGCACTTCATCTTTAGAGATAACGATTTCCTCAGAACTTGTGACTGGGAGATCTGAAGCTGAACTAGAACTTGCTTTCCCATCAATGGCTGTGGTAGCTTGAAGATCTAGGTTACCCTCAGTTGTCTCAACTAAGCAAGGAACAGATGTAGGATCACATACATGTTTTTGTCCAGAAATATGTTCAGTGATCTCAGTATAAGCAAAGGGGGAAGGAGAGCAGATGGGTGGATGTGATTCGAAACTCTCATTGCTGGTGAGCAAATCATGTTTTGGAATTGTCTGCTCTGTCATGTCAATAAAAGAAGTTGCAACATCAGACTGCTCATATGCTTGAATTGAGACTGACGATGAGACAGAATTGCTGCTGTCTGTTTGCATTCCTTTCGAAGAACAAACAGAAGTCTTCTGAGACTCTAGTGTGACCTCCTTAGAAACATGTGTAACACAACCATCAGAAACACGATAAGAATTGAGTTTAGGCTCCTGGGTTGTTTCAGTGGAACCTAACTTTGTGGGATTGCTCATAGTGTTTGGAGCGTCAACTCCCACTGGCCTCATTCGTCCAGAAAATGAAGAACGTCTACCAAAATTGGATGGAGGTGTTCTTTGCCTTGGTTTTGCTGACAGTCCATCTTCAACAGGTTTTGCTGGACCTGACGGAGGAAAGCCCTCATGTCTGGGTTTAGTCTTTGGGGAGGAGTCAACTAGTGGTAACTGGTAAAGATAAATTTTGCATTATAAGTAACTATCTTAACATATTCTTTAAGGAGGGAAAATGGTGTTTGATTATACCTGATGCTTCAAAGAATGTGAATACTGAATACGTTTTGCACAATCACCCACAGCCTTTGCTGGGACAACAGGAGGTACGTCAGCATTCAACTTCAAACCAGTCACAGTGGCATTCGGTTTAAGAACCTTAGGAGATGGTTCTGTGTTGTTTCTTTGAGAAGATACACCTCCAGCCTTTACACGGTTGCCTCTCATTGGGGAACTATTTTCTCTACCTTTTCCCTCTTTTAGAGCCAGCATAATGCTTTTGATAGTTTTTGGTTGCTTTGATTCAACGTTGGCTCCTCGTTCATCATGACAAGGTTTAATCACGCCTTTTTCGTCCATTTGGGCGGTGCAACTTTTGGTGGCGGTTCCTTCCCTTGGAAGATGATGCTGCGAGTCATCTTCATCATCAACAGAAGCTAAATCTGTGTCAGTACCTTTAGTTTCACTGCTTGACATCATTGCATGGAGGTTTCTCTCAGTTGAAAGCAAACTATCTTTATCACTGCAAGAACTATTACTGTTCTGACTTTCCGCCATATTTTTCCGAGACTCACGAGGATCAGATATAGGCTTTCCCGTGGAAAAGGCAGCTGGAGGACTGAAGGATGGACGGTATTGATCAACATAAGGCTGCAAATAAGGGTGCTTCAAAAGCTCGGACGCCTGAAAAGAAGAAATCGAATTTTCAGAGGTCAAACTGGATTTGGATTTGGATTAAGAAATTCGAACTTGACACAAAGAATATATTTGAGAGATGCTTACACTTGGTCGGTGCTCAGGATTTTTTCTCAGCATACCTTTGATAAGTGTTTTTCTGCTTGTGACATGTCAAAAAGACGAAGTATTATAAACAGATAATGATGAAGAGTACATGGGAAACATGCAAGTTTAGCATGTAGGTCAAATCTCTGTCCCTCTCACACACGCTAAATACGAAGTCCAAGCAAAGCAGGGGGATGTGTCCGTAACACCATGGGAACTCCCTCGTAGGACCCAATCAGAGTTCCCATTAAATCATTAACATGGAAACTGAACCTCGGTATATAAACTTTTGTACTATTTCTTGCTTGGGATTGGATAGAAAGGTTTGGAGAGATTAAGATAACTAAGTTGCAAGCTCCTAAATATAATGAATTACCTATAGATTTTATTGTACAACCAGAATGATGTTCGACATATGTTGACACATGCATTATCAATTTCCTGGAGTTGAAGCAACTGGACTTTTAACCACAAATGAAATAAACATTAGTGGGATTACTTGAAACTTATTTAAATCTGATGGTCTTCAAGAAAGCATGAAAAAAAAGTAGCTTTAGAGTGATATGAAGAAGAGTAGGAGTTATAATTCAGCACAAATTCGAAGCAGGTGCACAGAGACACACAGAAACCAAAATAGAGAAGCAATGGAGACTTACAAGGTGGGGGGATAGCAGGAAGGTAAAGGGCCAATAGAGGAACGATTTATCTTGCTTATCAGCCCTGCCATATCCTGCATTTAGAAATATTAAAAAAAATTATTAAACCAAAGGAAAGGATCAAAATTCAGAAGATTATTTATTGGAAAAGGCACTCATAGATAGCCATCATAAAAGGCTTAATATGACATCACAAAAAGAATGTCTTTGAAACAATCAGAATGTAAAATGGAGCGCACAGTGGAGCAAAAGATTAGGAGGCCAAAGCAGGTTGGTACTTTCAAGATCTATATTTGAGCAGGAATTACACAGAACACAAGATATGTTCCGCACTTCCGCCTACCACAGTTCAGATGATTCTGCTCCATAACAAAGGTAGTCCAATGCCCAAGATTAATCATATATACAAATTGATCTCATATAGAACGCCCCAACACTTTATGAGCACCAATAGAAAATGAATGCCAAGGCTCAAGCCATCACATAAGAAGCTTATGTGACTGGGATGTAGGACTTGGATGAACTATTAGACGTTATCATTATCGGATTTGACAGAGTAAAAGAAACATTTGGAGACTTACAAAAGCCTTAAAAGCAGGACGATAAGCAGCCATCTCGTACATACAGCACCCTGGCCGACAATGAATATATTAGGCAAACTAAAGATTGTATAAAATTATCTTTCCCATAAAAAAATTAAAGGTTTCAATATGACAAGATACTCTAAAAATACAAACCTAGGGACCAAATATCAGATTTGAAACCATAAGGAATATCTGCAAGCAGTTCAGGACACATATAGTTCGGAGTTCCAACCACCTGTTGAAAAAGGCACAAAATGAATGAAAATTTCAGAATGAGCTTGCAAATGGTCAGAACATCTCTTAGTTTCCAATATGTTATCACTAGCAAAAAAATCAGCTAGTTCATTTGATAGGTCTGCAATTTGTAATGTATGTCTGCAACTATGATGGTTTTTGAAAATCCTAAATCTAGCTGAGCTCAAACTCAAATTCTGTCGTTGCTACGTCTTATGCAGTTGCTGTCTTATATTGAAAAACCAATCCGACAATAGGAAAAAAAAAAAAAGAGTCAAAAATGATCTAACATATGTAATCATCATAATAATATTACTTAACTGATATATATTTATATATATGATCCCAAGACAGATTTAATAACTATAAGAAATTTCATGTAGGGATTATACAACCTCACAAATTTACATTACTTAGCCCTTTCCAATTTTCAGTTATAGAGAACAGTTCTCAGCTTTTTTAACTTCCTTTTTTTTTTTCAGATAACATATTTCATTTGTAAAACGAAAAATTTGATTTCATTTTCGCCTCTGCATTGAGAAGAAATAATAGATCAAATCCAGTATACTGCATGATTTGTTTCAGTATATCATAATAAATTTAACTTTGGTTAAGTTAATTAATTTCAATATACAGCACATACCGAAGAAGCCAAATCATCAGCTTTCAGAGTTTTAGCAAGTCCAAAATCCCCTAAATATAAACAAGACACGGAAAAAATCAGAATTATAACATAGGAAGCCAATGTAGTACTATGGTTTTGAATTGATAACTACAAAGAGGGACTCACCAAGACGAACATCCTGATCTTTGGTCAGAAATATATTGGAACACTGAAATGAGAATGCTTCAGATATCAGTCTTTAGAATATTTTAGTGAACTTATACTCAAACAGAATGTCTAAAAAGCTGCAAACATACTTTTAAGTCACGATGCAGAACAAAATTTGAATGCAAATATTCAACCGCCAATAGTAGTTGTGTAAACCACTTGCAAAGTTTCTAAGCATGTCCAAAATAAACAACCATGAGTAAGTGACAACGAAATCAAGATAAACAAAAGCAAATAAAATAACAACAAAGATGAACGAGAGAATCCGAATACCTCCTCCGGAAAATACACTCCATTTGCTTTCTTCATTAACTCAGCCCTGTCAATTAGTTACGAACAAAGAACAAGACCAAGTAAGGGGCGAGCCAACAAGAAACAATTATCATAGGCAATAGGCATCAAAAATGATTGCTTCATAACTCACATGTCTCCGCCTTCACAGTATCCAGTGACAATGCAAACATAGCAGCCCTACATCGTACATAGACAAGTTCTAGCTTAATACAACCACGGTAACTGAAAGACAGTATCTATTAAGAGAAAACAGGATTTGAGGCATCACCTTCTCAACCCATGCTTCCTTAAATTCGACAATATAAGGATGTTGAATTCGTGCAATAAGAGCCATCTACAATTTCACCATAAAAGAATGCCCCAAATATAAAATTTGATATCTAAGGAATCGGGGACTAGAATAACAATGCAGAAAAAAGGCAACGAAAATCAGCATCTGTAACTGGATACCTCTTGATGAGCAGATCTCCTGCATCGTTCGGTTTGCCGAGCCAGCCTAATCTTCTTCAATACATACCTAAAAATTCGAAAAGTAAATCACAATATTCACCTCATACGCACTTTTGCATACAAATAGACCGCCATAATTTAACACACATATAAATATACTCATAGAAATATAGATGCATCACGACCACGCGAACGCACACACAGAGGGGATGCATACTTTTTCTTCTCGGTTTTATGATGGACGAGAATTGCAGCACCAAAGGCGCCACGACCGATCTGCTCCATCATTTCGTACTGATCCATTCGAGACTCCATAGTTCTCAATTCACTTCCGCAATGAATCAAATCTTCCAATTAAAACTGATCTGATTAATCGATCTTCACAACCGCGGTCACACCATTTTCCTGCTGTACTTCTGCAACAACAAATGCTTCAATTCCCAAACCTCGAGGACGACTCCTCATAGATCCAACGCATTAATCAGATTCTACTTCAATATCTACTGTGCTTTGAAGCCATTAACCAACAATGTAACCGAACTGAAGCGAACTTCCGTGGCCGAATCGTCTCTTTTCGGAGTCAATAAAGAGGGATAGTCGTCGAGAACTCTCCGGTTCTCGTCCGTCCGTGGCGTATTTTCTGTTGCTTTTCCCTTCACTTTCTTTCAAGATCTCACACTCACTTGCTTCTCACACATTAGGTAACAAGGAAATGTGGTTAGTAGTTAACCAGAGCCTAATCAAGACAAGTATACACACACTCTCTTAGGGGTTCTTCTTTATCTATATACGCCGACTTGCCTACAAGCTAATTTCCTTATTTTCTTCCAAACAAAAAAAAAAAAGAGGTTGAGTAACATAAAAGCTTTTGGCTGAAGCTAAATGCCCAAATTGTAACAAATATACCCTTTTTTAATACCGAAAACAACATCATATAAATTTATTTTTTGAACATTTAATATAGGTTTAATCTCGAGCAATTAGACCTCACGCACAGAAATTTTAAACTCAAGTAATAAGTTGCGTCAAAACTCAGCGTGTGACTACAAAAATATTATTCTAGTGATGTAACATTCTAAATAAATTGTTGTTTTTAGGATCCATGTCTGGTGTACCAAATTTTTTAAAAAAATTCAAAAAAAATCATAAATATCTTAAAATATTCATTGTTCGATCCTGATAAATTTGATTGTTGTTTGGAAAAAAAAATATATTGTTGGATTCATTAAAAGAAATACTACAAATTTTTTGAAATTATTTTGGTGCACCGTTGGATCCTACCCCCAATCCGATTTTTATGGGTATTAGAAATGGTTGGGTTCTTTTTTTCAGCAACATACATACGTGAATAATATGTGTTAACATTTAGATAGTTTTCGGAGTTGACATATTCATTTAATGATTAGGGTATAATTATAAAGGTCCATTAATTGTAGTCCATGGTGTAGTGAAATACAGATGTGTCAGTCATTGCAGTGCCATGTGCGCATCACATATTTTGCCCCCTCAGTACTAACATGCGCCAGCAAAGCTATGCTGCTTGAGACTTGAGTCACAAGCCATACGAATTTCTATACGGGTCAATGATAACATACGCAATACGCTTCATGTCAAATCCTGTGCCAACCTGTCATGTCCCATTGGTCCACCTAATATCGACCCTCCCTCTCCCATGTCCCAAGTCCCAACACTTCGTGGATTATATCCCCTCTTGTTCGCTAACATGCGCACATGGTTTAGGCGGACGATTCAAGTATCTGGAGAAAGGGATGTCGTATCAGTTCAGCCAGCTGCGTGGATGGTTGGGTCCCGTTTCCCATGCTGACGTGGCTTAATAATAAGCGCAAGTGGAGTGTAGGGTAAGGAGAGAAACACAAACAAACGTGGCTTACGGTGGATTGACGCCCTGGCATATGTTAGCATGAGAGAAAACTGGATACGTGATAATTAATAGTGGATTAGGTGAAGTGAAGAGAAAGGGGGAGAAAAGAAAAGATAGAGTCTCGCTTTCAGTGGTGCTAATGGTTCGATTGATTGTGTTTAAAGCCTAATTACGCTGCAGTTTGTCGACATCATCATAAAACAAACCAACTAATTTCACTTCCATTAATTAATCTTCGAATAATTGATGAATGCGTGCAGTGGCTTTCTGTGTGGGGGCGTCTGGACTCTGGAGCTTTCCAATGTAATCGCTAAATTAGCTTTTCAATTTTTTTTACTGTATCTTTTCAC
Organism: Tripterygium wilfordii; assembly: GCF_013401445.1. Lineage (NCBI taxonomy): Eukaryota > Viridiplantae > Streptophyta > Magnoliopsida > Celastrales > Celastraceae > Tripterygium > Tripterygium wilfordii. Next base: position 9,316,463 of record NC_052233.1, on the reverse strand, counting down.
ATGCCTTCGTTTTAGCACCCAATAATTAGCGATCGGCATTCATGATATCGCCCAAGGATAGGGGGTCCATACATTTTATTTTTTTAAAACCGAGGAGCCATCCAATTTACCACATCCTTTGGTGGGATATGCTGACTTGGGTGACGATAGATAATATTGACCGAAACTCATGTGGGTGAAAATGAGGTTCCTAACTAATTCTTCTTTGAAATTGGCCTAAAGCTCACGAAATCATGAAAATCCCATGAAAATACTCCCTGAGTGGTGACAGATAAGACTGAGCCCAAACTCGCGGGTGAAAATGAGACTCATAATCCCTCTTCGAAAGTTAATTTAAAACCCACAAGATCAAGAAAACCCCATAAAAATACTCTCTGAAAATAGGCTTAAAGTCCACGAGATCAAAAAAACCCCATGGAGATACTCCTCCGATCCTAGTAACCAAAACCCAGTGATATATATAATTAACTAAGTTATTGTTCCATGGTTGAGAGATGGATACACAGTTGTATATGAAGCATGGACGACATAGTTGTAAGATTTTACCTCATCTACTTGGATCAATCATTATGCACAGCTTGGCTGGCAATAAAACAGTTCAAGGAGCAAGAAGAAAAGGGAAATAAAAAAACCTATTTTGAAGATTGTGCATTAGTGCTTTCTATGCATGTCAATTGAAAAGATTTTGGTAGGGGAAGATGTTGGAAGGGGAAGGTGGGTGAAAAAACAAAATTAAAGGAAAGAAAGGTGTTAATGGTTATTATTTTACCAACTAAACGCTTCAATCATTGGCAAATTAATCACCTTATGTGAATGTAGGGGTGAAAAATAAAAGAAGAAAAGAAAAAAGAAAAAAGTAAAGAGCATCTTCTTATTATTTTATTAATTCTACAATTATCCTTATATATTTTTAATATATTAGAACTCGCGGTGTGCAATTTCATGTAAAAAGCAGCATTAGTTTGATCAAAACTGTAGATGCCCGACAAGAACAAAAAGAAAAAGTGTGTCCTGAATCCAAAACTAGGAAAATTATTATATGCTAATATGAAATTACTTAAAACAATTGGGCGAGATTAGTTTAAAGGTGCAAAATAAGAATTTCACTTGTATCCATCTGGAGGTTCAATGTGGTCATGTTATACTCCCAAGTGACGCCAGATTTGGTGGGATTTCAGCAAACGTGGTGGTCCTTTGCAACCAATCCCCCAAGTTATTTTGTCTTGCAAACGGATAGCAGGGTAAGGAAAACACATACAAGAGATACACATCACTTCAAAATGACGCAAGAGAGACTCAGTTACAGGACATGCTATTATTTTCAAAAACCGATTAACCTAGATCAGTACTTTCAGAACCCAATTAAGCTATCAATAGTTTATTGTAGGGTTGCAATAAGAATCGAAAATATAAATTGAAACTCCATCGTAGTAGAATGAGGCATGGGTATCTCGCTCTCTTCATGGAGATTCAAACCCTCTACAATTATTTGTTATCTTCAGAATTAGTACATCATAATCCTCTTGGCTCGACTCTTTTGGGATACAACAGCGACTCAGTCATATGGCTAAGTTGAACATGCACTTAGATCGTTCTAAGTTAGCCCAAAGCCCCCACAAGAAATATCAATTATATCTGCCCATACCTCCCCCTCTTTCTTTACTTCCTTGTGCCCATGAGTTGGATTCATATTTAAGTCCATCACATCATCACAACAACCCATTAATGTGTTTTCTCTTCTTAGTTATTAAATGGTATTTACTTCCTCAATTATTCAATGTGGAATTTTAAGTTTCACTTTGAAGTAGAGGTCACAATTAACAAATTAAATAGGATAATGAATAAAATAATTGATTAAATTGACATATATTATTTATTTTTTAAAATACACCCACATTTAGTACTACCACATGGTGGCTTCATATAATAAAAGCCAAGAGTCAAATGGGCCTAAGACTATTAAACTCACAATGATACAGCGGCCCAAACGAATTACAAGGCCCATATTTATGATTTATCCTGACTGCTACGGCCTCTAGAGTTGCGAGATGTTGATTGCCCTTCTATTAGAATGCAATGTTGACTGATAAAAGAGGAATTCCATTAATGGAGCTTCTGAGTTTTATTATCAAGGTGGCATGTATACATGACTAGATTGGTTTAATTTTGATAAAATTATAGTCTACAGAGAAAGCATCCAGAAGCAATGTTATATATATTAAACTTCTAAGGGCAACTTCAATAGAGGTCTCAAATGGGTGTGCCTATCCGTAACCGTTGATATGCATACCCATTTCAGATATTTTGTGAAGCTAACAGAGTTCGCAAATGGGGTCGAAAATTTGCAAACGTAGTTTTGGTTCTCAAATTTACGATCTCGGAGTGGAAAGGGAAGGGAGTCGTAAAACAACAGGGGAGGGAGAAAACTGTTGCTCAACGACTATGAACAATGACAATCTACCTCTCCTCAACCATCCAAATCCACCATAAAACCAGGAAAAAAAACATGGAACTCAAATCAAAATAAGAGAATACTTTGCACACCGACGGTGCTCGTTTCCTCGTTTTCATCTATCAAGCTCGTGCAAATGCTAGAAGATTTTGAGAATACCCTAATACAAGAGCTTTGCTCTTGATCACATCAGTTTTTGTCTCATTTACTTGGGCTTATGATTTTATTATCTCATTGTATTTAAGGGTATTGTTTACTTTACATGGGCTTAAGCTTGTTGACTATCATGAAAACATGAAATGAAAATCCCTTTTGCATACCCATTGTTTGGAGTGAGCTACATATGCTATCACTATTCAAATATGGATAGTACAATTGTGAGATTATATATATCCATTTTTACACCCCTGGTTGGAGTTGTCCTAAGTCACTACACACGTCACCACCTTCACTAGAAATAATTTAATTTAATTTAATTTAAAACAAAATTCGTTTTGGCCGCCAACGACCTTCTCAGAATCTCAGGTCAGCAAACACGTCACCACCTTCATCAGAAATAATTTAATTTAATTTAATATAAAATAAAATTCATTGGGGCTGGCAAGTGGCAACCATATGGAAATAATTTCGGAAATAATATGTTTATTTAAAGTAGAATTTTAGTCGTCGATTTATACTTTGACAAGGTCAGCAAGCAATGAAAACAAAGTCTATTCAACGGGCAACCTTACAGGGCAAGAAAACATCTCAGTATATAACTATCTTTCGCCATGCCTTGGTCAGGGGTTTGCTCTTCTTCTTTCGGATTTTTACAATTGAATGCTTTGAAATACAGTACTGATATTCGACTCAAATGAAGCAGCAGCAGCAGCAAGGATTGGTTGGGGAGAAGAGGAGGGTGGTTGTGGTAGGAGGGGGCGTCGCAGGCTCTCTCGTCGCTAAGTATCTCCAGTTCAATGCAGATGTCACTCTGGTTGATCCGTAAGTTTACTTTTACTTCTGAATCTCTGGTAATTGATTTTTATATTGATTTGCGAAAGTTATGTGGCGTATTTTGGTTTTCTCGATCGACGGAGGTTATTCATCGGAAAGGAGAGAATTTCGACAAACAATCCATCATTAGGGAAAAATTTAGGGGACGGTTGAGGAAATGAATTAGGACACAATCACAGGGCACCATCGGATGATTTCATTTTTCTTCGCAGATTTATATTTCTAGTTTACTAATATTTGGGTTTCTACATACATGGAGAACTTTCATGTTCTGATGCAGACTGATTTGAAATTTTAAGTACCTTTGTTTACCTTGTCATGTAAAACTGGTATGGTTTACGATCTGATCATCCTTACTTACCTCTTGTAGTTCGTTTACAGTTTGTTCTTGATGATTGAATGGATTTGGTTTAGCTATTCTATAAATCCAACAGGCAACCTTCAAGAATTTTCTTCATATAGGGTTTTTCTCATCTTATGTACTAACTGACAATAAAACTCAAATCAGGAAGGAGTATTTTGAGATCACTTGGGCAAGCTTGAGGCCAATGGTGGAGCCATCCTTTGGGGAAAAATTAGTGATCAACCATAAAGATTACCTTACCAATGGCCGTATTGTTACATCCAGTGTCACCAATATTACTGACAGTGATGTACTGACTGCAGAAGGTCGTCTAATTCCCTATGACTATATTGTCATTGCCTCTGGGCACAAGGATCCTCTCCCCCAAACTAAGACCGAGAGACTTGATCAATTCAAAGCAGGTAAAAACATAACTCGAGCATCTATTTCCTTCATTCGATATTATTTTCAATGCTACTAGAGTGCTTAGGCGGTTGGTGTTCGTATATCTGTGCTTTCATATTAGCCCAATCATTTACTCAGTAAATTTAGTGTGATGGTTTATAGCATCAGAAACAGTATAATGTTAAATGCATTTGGGCTAATGTCAGACTTAGATAAACTGGAGTTATATTTTTTTCACAGATGTGATTCTGTAGTTCTCTATTGGAGAAAGCTTCAGTTACACTGGGTGCCTCTATACAACAGTCCCATCTTGAACGTGCCAGTCTTTGTTTAATTTGAGAAACAGAGTGAAATTTCTTTAGTACAACCTCATAAAGAGGACCATTAAAGTCATATTAACTAATTGAATTGCCATAAGATAGTAATTTGCTTTCACGAACAATTTCATCCTATATAAATTAGTCAATTAGCATCAACATCTTCAGCCTTTATCCCAAACCAGTGTTGTTAGAATCGCATGAATCGCGATTCGATTAATGCGATTCATCTCGACTTTTAACAAAAAGATACGAATCGGTAATTGAATCGCTAGGTATAATGAATCGGTCGATTCATACTATTGAATCTCGTGAATCGTTTGAAATTTTGAATCGTCGACTCTGGCGATTCAGACGAGACCCATACACTCAGTACTCATTGAGGAAGATGAAGGACAAAACTTTGTACTTTTAAAAATAAAAAAATAACAAAACCGTGTACACTCTGTATAATATTGCATGCAATGTGAATGAATTATTTACTTTATAAATATAGATTTAGTCTTTTTATTTTAGTTACCATACAGTCTCTGCTAGAACTAATTTTGTTGTTTCTATGTCGCAGAAAATGATAAGATAACTTCTGCTCAATCAATTTTGATAGTTGGAGGAGGGCCCACTGGTGTTGAACTTGCTGGAGAAATTGCTGTTGATTACCCAGATAAGAAGATTACTCTGGTGCATAAAGGATCAAGGTTGCTGGAATTTATTGGATTAAAAGCTGCTGAAAAAACTTTAAAATGGTTAAGATCAAAAAACGTTGATGTAAAGTTGGAACAGTACGTTGATTTGAGCTCTATATCAGATGGTGGCAAAACATATCAAACTTCATCCGGAGAAACTATTGAAGCAGATTGTGTTTTTGTATGCACTGGTAAACCGCTGAGTTCAGCATGGCTGAAGGATACTATCTTGAAGGATAACTTGGATGAGCATGGTAGATTGATGGTTGATGGAAATTTGAGAGTGAAAGGCAGAGAGAACATATTTGCAATTGGAGATATTACTGATATTCATGTAAGTTCTATCCTTAAATCCTTGGATACTCTTCACTCTTCAGGCTGTTCTAGTATGTAACATGCAAGAAAGCTATCTCTGTCCTTGAATTTGAGAATCTATTTTGCATTGCTTTTTTTTGTTTGTTTTTTCTAGTTGATAGTTAAGCGTCCCTCAGAAACTAGTATGTGTAAATGTGTAATGAGCTAACTAATTCCATGCTGTTATATCTAATACTATACAACAGGAAATGAAACAAGGTTACTTGGCACAAGAACATGCTTCAGTGGCTGCCAAGAACATAAAACTGTCAATGGCTGGAGGGAAAGAAAGCAAAATGGCAACGTATAAGGCTTCTTCTTCAGGCCTGGCAATTGTTTCACTGGGGAGAAAAGAAGCTGTGGCACAATTTCCTTTTACAACTATGATTGGGTGTATTCCTGGCGTGATGAAATCCAGAGACTTATTTGTGGGGAAAACTAGAAAGAAGATGGGCTTAGAAGCTTAAATTCAAAGTAGTAGAAAATGTATTTCCCCCCTTCTTACATTCTATTTGGTTTGTGCATATAGGATATATGTATCATACAACCAATTGTTATACCTTGTTTGTCTTTGAGCTTCACAGACGTTTGTCTTGCTTTGGCGAGACTTTGGTCTCTTGTTTTTGGTTCTTTCTTTTTAAAGTTTGATTGTGGTACTTGGGTGGCTAGAGTGATTGAGTTCTGATACGTGTGGCTTGTTGGAGATATATATGTACCTTGTTTTTTTTTTAAGTATGTACTATAATTTTTATCCTGATAAGAGCTGTATTTGTGTAATATGGTCGATGATTGTTTGAAAACTATGTTCAGTTATATGGATAACCATTGGAGGAGATGTATTCTTCTATGTAGAATAACAAAGGAGATCTATTGACACAAAATCATAAACATACAACTTGTACTGGAACCATCATGGCTCTAATGTTTCCTTTATTTATCGGGCATCGGCAGAATTGAAGGAGTCTGCCAAGCCAGCCGGCCTCTCTGGAATACTTCCCTTGCTGTTGTCACTAAGACTGTTATAGCTGACGGTTGAACTTTCTGATTCTTTCCACGCCTTTAACATCTGGAGGAGGGGTGGGCTACTGTCATTGCCGAAACTATTGTCTGATTCATCAATGGTAGGTTTCCATTCCTCAACCAGTGGGGAAAGCACATTCACCGCATGACACATATCAGGCCGGTGGTTAGGTTCCCTTGCAGTGCAATGCCCGGCCAGTTCAGCTATAATGGAGATGCTTTCAAGAGTTTCCTCAGTGGTGTCAAGTTGAGGATCGATCGCGGCTTTAAGCTTCTCTTTGCTTGATTTGATTCGCCAAAACTACTCCGCCAAGTGACGGCTTTCCTCAGAGCGACGCTCATCAAGAGCTGTAAGTCCTGTAAAGAGTTCCATTAACACTACTCCGTAGCTGTAGACATCGGCTTTAGTTGTTATCTTCCCCATTACTGCAAGGCAAATAAGAAAAGATTAGTAGGATAATCACAATTACAGTTTTAGAAATGTCAAAAACGTCATCTCAAGTTACAGTTTAACAATGACACCAACAGTTGCAGACTGAGAGCTCATTCAACCATACGTTTACTTCAACCTAATTAAATAAATCTGCTATGATTATACACAATATTTTGTTTCTTAAAAAAATGGAAATTACTTTCTTTCCACGTTTCTCGAATATAATAATCTAGAACTTAATACAAAAATTATTTTCGTTATAATATATTTAAAGCAGAATTTTCGTCGTTGACTTGTTCTTGACAGGTCAGCAAGCAAAGAAAAGAGAAGTATTCGACGGCCGAATCTTACAGGGCAAGAAAACATATAAGTACATAACCTATCTTCTGCCCTGCCTTGGTCAGGGGTTTCTTCTTCTTCCGGAGTTTTACAATTGAACGCATTGAAAGACATCGGCAGTACTGATATTCGATCAAATGAAGCAGCAGGAGCAGCAAGGATTGGTTGGGGAGAAGAGGAGGGTGGTTGTGGTGGGAGGGGGTATCGCAGGCTCCCTAGTCGCTAAGTCTCTCCAGTTCACTGCAGATGTCACTCTGGTTGATCCGTAAGCTTAATTTTACTTTTGAATCTCTGATAATTGATTTTTAGATTGATTTGCGAAAGTTATGTGGCGTATTTTGCAATACAAGGATCGTGTGGCATGGTAATTTGGACAAAATTTTGGTTTTCTCGATCGACAGAGGTTATTCATCGGGAAAAAAGAAGAGAATTTAGACAAACAATCCATAATTAGGGAAAAAATTTTAGGGGACTGTTGAGGAAATGAATTAGGACGCAATTGCAGGGCACCATCGCAGGATTTCACTTTTCTTCACTGATACGAATGTCCCACATTGCTTAGATGAGAGACTTGTAATCTATTGATAAGGAGCGTCCAGGTATGAGATTGGATTGGGCTGCCACGAAAAGGGCTATCAGTGGATCTGATGGTACGGGTAAGCCCCAACCCTGTGAAAGACCCCCACTGAGTGCCACCAACGTGGACGTCAGCTTCATCTAGGTATGGGACTGGATTGGGTCGCCATGGAAAGGTCTACCCAGTGAAAGACCCCCCTGAGTGCAACCGACGTGGGGTAAAACGGGGGATGTTGATACGAATGCCCCACATTGCTTAGATAAGAGACTTATGATCTATTGATAAGGAGGGCAAATGCCTTCCTCAATCAACCAATAAGTTTTCTAGGTAGTGGCCTATTGGGCTTGTTGGTTACAACCAGCTAACCAATAAGTCCATATGTGGGTAATGGTTAGGAATGTATGAGCCTTCTGGTGTGTGTATGGACGCGCACCTGGCCTGGTTCTTAACATTCACATATTTACATTTCTAGTTGACGAATATTTGGGTTTCTGCATACATGGAGAACTTTCATGTTCTGATGCAGATTGTTCTGAAATTTTAAGTACTTTGTTGACCATGTCGTGTAACATGGTATGGTTCACAATCCGATAATCATTACTTACCTCTTGTTGTTCATTTACAGTTTGTTTTTAATGGATTTGGTTAAGCTATTCTAGAACTATGTTATCAAAGAAATCCAACAGGAAAACTTCAAGAATTTTCTTCATATAGGGTTTTTATCATCTTATGTACTAATTGGCAATAAAACTCAAATCAGGAAGGAGTATTTCGAGATCACATGGGCAAGCTTGAGGCCAATGGTGGAGCCATCCTTTGGGGAAAAATCAGTGATCAACCATAAAGATTACCTTACCAATGGCCGGACTTTTGCATCCAGTGTCACCAATATTACTGACAGTCATGTACTGATTGCAGAAGGTCGTCTAATTCCCTATGACTATCTTGTCATTGCCACTGGGCACAAGGATCCTGTCCCCAAAACTAAGACCAAGAGACTTGATCAATTCAAAGCAGGTAGAAGCATGAGTCGAGCGTTTTTTTCCTTCAATAGATAAAATTTTCAAATGCTACTCAGAGTGTTTAGGCAGTTGGTGATCGTATATCTTTACTTTCATATTAGCCTAGTCATTTACTGGGTAAATTTAGTGTGATGGTTTATAGTATCAGCAACATTATAATGTTAAATGAAATTGGGCTATGGTCAGACAAAGATAAACTGGAGTTAGAATTTTTTCACAGATGTGATTCCATAGTTCTCTGCTCTCTATTGGAGAAAGCTTCAGTTACACTGGGTGCTCTATACAATAGTCCCATCTTGAACGTGCCAGTCTTTGTTAAATTTGAGAAACTGAGTGAAGTTTCTTTAGTACAACCTCATAAAGAGGACAGTTAAAGTCATATGACGTAATTGAATTTCCATTAGATAGTAATTTGCTTTCACCAACAATTTCATCCTAAATGAATTATCATCAACATCTTCAGCCTTTATTCCAATCAATCTGCAATGTGAATGAATTATTTAGTTTATAAATATAGATTTAGTCTTTTATTTTAATTACCATATAGTCTCTGCTAGAACTAATTTTGTTGTCTCTATATTGCAGAAAATGAAAAGATAACTTCTGCTCAATCAATTTTGATAGTTGGAGGAGGTCCCACTGGCGTTGAACTTGCTGGAGAAATTGCTGTTGATTACCCAGATAAGAAGGTTACGCTGGTGCATAAAGGATCAAGGTTTGCTGGAATTTATTGGATTAAAAGCTGCTGAAAAAACTTTAAAATGGTTAAGATCAAAAAAGGTTGATGTAAAGTTGGAACAGTCTGTTGATTTGAGTTCTATATCAGATGGTGGCAAAATATATCAAACTTCGTCTGGAGAACCTATCGAAGCAGATTGTGTTTTTGTATGCACTGGTAAACCGCTGAGTTCAGCATGGCTGAAGGGTACTATCTTGAAGGATAACTTGGATGAGCATGGTAGATTGATGGTTGATGGAAATTTGAGAGTGAAAGGCAGAGAGAACATATTTGCAATTGGAGATATTACTGGCATTCATGTAAGTTCTATCTTTAAATCCTTTGTTACTCATCAGGTTGTTCTATTATGTAACATGCAAGAAAGCTATCTCTGTCCTAGAACTTGAGAATCCATGTTGCATTGATTCTTTTTTCTAGTTGATAGTTAAGCATTCCTCCGTAAGTATTATGTGTAATGAGTTAACCAATTCCATGCTGTTACATCTAATACCATACAACAGGAAATCAAACAAGGTTATTTGGCACAAGAACATGCTTCAGTGGCTGCTAAGAACATAAAACTGTCAATGGCTGGAGGGAAAGAAAGCAAAATGGCAACGTATAAGGCTTCTTCTTCAGGCCTGGCAATTGTTTCACTGGGGAGAAAAGAAGCTGTGGCACAATTTCCTTTTACAACTATGATTGGGTGCATTCCTGGCATGATCAAATCCAGAGACTTATTTGTGGGGAAAACTAGAAAGAAGATGGGCTTAGAAGCTTAAATTCAAAGGAGCAGAAAATGTACTTCCCCCCTTCTTACATTCTATTTGGTTTGTGCATATACGTGGATATATCATATATGTATCATACAACCAATTGTTATACCTTGTTTATCTTTGAGCTTCACAGACGTTTGTCTTGCTTTGGCGAGACTTTGGTCTCTTGTTTTTGGTTCTTTCTTTTTAAAGTTTGATTGTGGTACTTGGGTGGCTAGAGTGATTGAGTTCTGATACGTGTGGCTTGTTGGAGATATATATGTACCTTGTTTTTTTTTTTAGTATGTACTATAATTTTTATCTTGATAAGAGCTGTATTTGTGTAATATGGTCGATGATTGTTTGAAAACTATGTTCAGTTATATGGATAACCATTGGAGGAGATGTATTCTTCTATGTAGAATAACAAAGGAGATCTATTGACACAAAATCATAAAGATACAACTTGTACTGGAACCATCATGGCTCTAATGTTTCCTTTATTTATCGGGCATCGGCAGAATTGAAGGAGTCTGCCAAGCCAGCCGGCCTCTCTGGAATACTTCCCTTGCTGTTGTCGCTAAGACTGTTATAGCTGACGGTTGAACTTTCTGATTCTTTCCACGCCTTTAACATCTGGAGGAGGGGTGGGCTACTGTCATTGCCGAAACTATTGTCTGATTCATCAACGGTAGGTTTCCATTCCTCAACCAGTGGGGAAAGCACATTCACCGCATGACACATATCAGGCCGGTGGTTAGGTTCCCTTGCAGTGCAATGCCCGGCCAGTTCAGCTATAATGGAGATGCTTTCAAGAGTTTCCTCAGTGGTGTCAAGTGGAGGATCGATGGCGGCTTTAAGCTTCTCTTTGCTTGATCTGATTCGCCAAAACCACTCCGCCAAGTGACGGCTTTCCTCAGAGCGACGCTCATCAAGAGCTGTAAGTCCTGTCAAGAGTTCCATTAACACTACTCCGTAGCTGTAGACATCGGCTTTAGTTGTTATCTTCCCCATTACTGTAAAGCAAATAAGAAAAATTTCGTACGATAATCACACCAAAATAAGAATTCAGCAAGACAAAAAATTTAGAAATGTTAAGAACATCATCTCAAGTTACAGTTTAACAATAATGACACTAACAGTTGCAGACTGAGAGCTCATTCAACGTCGTAACTCTTATTCCTTTCCTCCTTTGATATGAAATTGTTCTACAACTGATCATGGAATGGGTGCTTTGCATGCAATGTAATTATCACTGGACCACATGTTCGCATGTAAAGTAAAAAACCTTAACGGTATTCAACAAAATACATATATAAGAGTTCTTCAGATGCAGGTTCTTTCAAATTTCCATATATGTGTTAAACATATTCCCTTTTCCGCTTATGTTATAAGAGTATTCTCTCCAAGGGACAAGAAGATAGGAGATATCTTAGGCATGCAGAAATGTTAGCAACTTCATATAGCTAAAAGAAGCAAAAAGCCTATAGAACATCTTATAATCTATATCTGCAGCACGCTTGTAATCTATATCTGCCGAACGTATTCCAACCAAAATATTGAATCAAAATTTATACAAAATGCAACCCAATGTAGAAACATGTATGATAAGAGAGACAGACAAGGGAAGCATACGAGGAATTCTCACCAGCATATTCAGGTGCAAGGTATCCAAATGTTCCAGCAAGCCTAGTCACAACAGATCTCTGTCCATCAGGAGCAAGTTTCACCAATCCAAAATCAGAAACTTTTGCCCGAAATTTATCATCCAGAAGAATGTTAGACGACTTAAGATCTCTGTGTATAAACGTTTGGCGGGCAAGACTATGAAGATACTCCATGGCTCTTGCGACATCTAAAGCAATGGTAAGCCTTGTTGTCCAAGGCAGGGGCTGCAATTTCAGGGTCTTCCAGTGGAAAAGATGTCTGCTTAGAGCACCCTGGGGCATGTACTCATAAACCAAAAGCCTCTCATTACCTTCGATGGAATAACCAAAAAGAGATACCAGATGTCGGTGGCGGACCTTTGAAAGAGCAGCGATTTCAGCCTGAAATTCATCCGATGCCTTACTGCTCGTTGGGCTAGCCTCCATTCTCTTAACTGCTATTTGTATCCCACTTTCCATTTCACCCTTGTAAACAGTGCCAAATCCACCACGGCCAACCTCATTTTCTGGCGAAAAATTGTTGGTTACTTTGCGAAGGACTTGAACAGATATGACCAAGTTTCCAGCCTCAATCATGTAAGAGCTTTCGGTTGCATTGCTACTATCACTCCCAATAGAAGTAGTAGTTTGGGTGAATAAGCTTCCAGTGGTATTATCTGAAATTGCAACCTTGACCAGATTTTCAGGATCAGAGGGATCTTTGGGATGAACCACGATGGAACTAGAAGCCTTCGAAGGTTCCTTCCTTTTCTTAGGCAAGTAAATACATAGAAAAATGACAATAAGAACAATGATTGCGCCAATTGCAATCACTCCCGCAATTACTAGTTTAAACTTTTTGGAGGAATTATTTCTCAATTTTGTTGGTTGCAAAGATGGACTGTCAGATGGTGTGCCCCTAGCCGAGGAGGGAGGCGCCAGAGTCCGATTTGAAACAAATAAGGGATTCCCCTCAATAAGGACCTTCACACTCTCTTGGAACGTGGGAAGTGGAGGTTCCAAATTGTTTGAACTTAGATCCAGCAATCTCAAAGAGTTCAATTCCGTTAAATTCTGAGGAACTGTTCCACTTACATTGTTTTCGCCAAGCCTAATCTCAACCAGCGAAAGCAACTCTCCAATTGAAGGGCTGAGTCTACCAGAAAGATTATACCTGGGCAGATTTATACTAGAAACCTCCAATTTAGAATTGCAACTCACTCCCAACCATGGTCCTTCACATGGATCATTACCAGACCATTGAGAAGCAAGATTTAATGGGTAATTCATACCACCGAGAAAATCTAACAGAGAAGTAGCCTCAGGGGAACATGATACACCAGGTTTAAGTTGACAAAATGAGTTAGAATCATAGGAAACAACACCAGCCTTAAACTTTGGTATTGGACCCATTAAATGATTATTGTTCAAGTCCAAGCTGTCCAGCTCCATATCAGCCAAGCTCTGAGGAATCAGACCAACCAGTTGGTTCTTATTGAGATTGAGATCTTTCAAAGAAGATAAAGCCCCAATATTTACCGGAATTGTGCCTGTAAACTGATTTCCATGGAGCCATAGCTGTGTCAACGAAGACATATTTGCAATAACATCTATTGGACCACTCATCCCGCCACCATCTTGATCATTCAACCACAGAATTTGCATTAAGGACTGCCCAAAACTTTCTGGAATATCACCAGACAATCTATTATACGAAAGCTTCAGGGCATTTAGAGATGACAACTTCCCTAAGAAATCTGGCACTGGACCAACCATATTACAATTCATCATAGAAAGATTGGTCAATTGTGCTGAATCTCCCAATTCACTAGGAATAGACCATCCAGTAGTCTGGTTCAATGGGTTATAATCCAAAGCCAATACAAGTAAACTGCTTAGTCCAACAAAGAAATCTGATGGAATAGTATCAAACTCATTGTAATCCAAGTAAGCGTATTGCAACTCTGACAAACCTCGAAAAGTGGGCAATTTTCCATTGAAATGGTTCCTCTGCAAGCCAATGTTGTAGAGTTTCTTGAGGCTGTTAAAGTTTTGAGGAAGAGGTCCCTTTAGCCCCAAATTTTGAACCTGTATCTGCGTGACACTGCCATTGGCACAGAAGATGTGAGGCCACAAAGGTTCACCGCAAGGATCATCTCCTTTGTCTGGCCATTTGAGAAGCTCAGGGTTTTCCAGACCATTCTTGAAATCAATCAAGATATTCAAGTCATTGGGATCTGTAACGCCACAAGCCAATACAATACAGTTCAACAATACCACAATCCACACCCTCCTTAACCCATCACCCATAGCTAAGTACTCCCTCAGAATGTATTAACAAGAATACAACAGAAGAACAAATTCCAATGCACCTTGAAATTTCTGACACATAATGACTCCATCTGATTCATACCACAAAAGGAAAAGTATAAACAGTAAGACCCAGAAACAGCATTGTAAAAGAAAAGCCAAACAGTAAGGAAATCAAAACCTGGAAGAAGAGTATCCGTACCTATTCAATTAAGAAGAGACCAACAACTGGGGAAATGGAGTAAAGAAGATAATTTTAAGTAAATGCAGAACAAATCCAGATGAAGCAGAAAAGGAAATAGAGGCTGGTACATGGAGATTATCACATACGCTTTAAGGATTTCTTTATTTGTTCATCTCATGGTGAAATCAAACCCTAACAAGCCGAGTAGTCTACCATGACCGTCTCCTTCCTTATTCCACTCCACTGGCCTTCTCTTTTTCTTTTCTTTTGTTTTTTAATTTATTTGGTGTGATTTGGAAGTTTATTACAGAATAGACGATAATGACCCGAAACGGGGCCCACTTCTCATGTCCAAAAATCATAAGATTGTCTGATTGTCAAAGTCTGAATAACAATATATTATAGTATAAGATTATAATCAACTCCTCCGATGGCGGCTTACAAGGCGACGAAATTCCGTTAATTACGGTTATCAGTTGATTCTCCGTCTCTCACGCACACAATCAATCAAACAATTCTCTTGGGAACATAAGAAAATCCTGTGAACTCATTTGATTTTTTTTTCTAAAATTTGGAAAATAACAAATTCAATTTCTTACACGTACATTTTCATTCAATTTTTCTAAGGTCAAAATGTACAGACTCGGGAGACCTGAGTTGGATTCTCACTTAGAACAACACTCTTGTGGTCAACCGCTAAACGTTGGCGCAACTTATTACGTCGTTGGGTGAAAAATTTCTATTTGCAC
Source organism: Tripterygium wilfordii (assembly GCF_013401445.1). Taxonomy (NCBI): domain Eukaryota; kingdom Viridiplantae; phylum Streptophyta; class Magnoliopsida; order Celastrales; family Celastraceae; genus Tripterygium; species Tripterygium wilfordii. Next base: position 9,301,163 of record NC_052233.1, on the reverse strand, counting down.
GAACATGATGATCCAAGCTTAGACTCATTTCGGACCTGATGATCCAAACTTAGGTTCATTTCGGATATCCAAATAACAAACTTATATGACGCATTTCTTTGATTAAAAAATAGTGAAGTGTCAACATTTTGAGATGGATGGCTCCTCTGCTAGGTCCTCCAGAATGGGCCAAACTGCCAAAGCCGATAGAGGCAGAGGCTGTAATCGGTCAACAGTCTAGAATAATACAAAAAGAGACCCCCATTAAAGCAGACAAATGGTCCCCCAAAGGTTTTATTCCACACAAGCCAACTACACACCCATCAAAATATCTGTGCTAAAAAATTTTTTTTGCCTCTCATTCTTCTTTTACTTTCTCTTTCTTTTTTACACACCAATGCAAGAATCTCTCAAATGATGCCTGTCTGTCCATATTTCTCAGGAGTGGTTGGCTGGCCCAACATAATTCCCTCATAAAAGCAAGTAGATAATATACTTAAACCATTAAGCAGAAACTAAGAACAAGTTTAAGTAATCAGAAGTGTTAATCCCTCCATCACTCTTTGCCCAGCCAAAAGAAGTCATTTTCTAGTCAACTTTATCACCAGAAAAGCATGCAGAGGACCACTTAGAGGTAAAGACAAGCATCCCTTTTGTCAGCAATATAATTGGAAATCAAGCAGTAATCAGACAATGGCACCAGTAGTAGCGAATAACAGCATCACGCATTGCATGATCAACCAAATTGTGGAATAAGAGTAGATAGGGTTGAGCTGAATCTAATGCTTCCATTCGCAAGACAATTGCAATAAGCAAACGTATACTAATCTAGCTTAATATTCTTAAGAACAGTAGTAAACTTAATCAAGACTGATCTTAATTCTTAAGCATAAGGGTAGTATACATCCAGAGAAAAAAGAAAGGGGGAAAAAGAAAAGAGAATAAAGGGAGAGTTATAAAATTGTAATACTGAATGCTAAGAATGATTATGTCAAAACATGAAAATGTAATCCAGCATTTATCTTTTGCATTTGGCTAATAGTAGGTCATACGAAAGCAATGAAAAATGTGATTTCCTCTCCCATTTATGTAATTAGGCATGTGTATTTGTGCAATAAAAGGGTATGATGAGCTCTAAAGAAACTCAAGAGATTGCCTTTTGTGTATCATTAACTGGGGCTAATGGATTACAATAGGTATATGATTTCTTATGTTTCTAAACATGACTGGTGGAAGTGAACTCCAAGCTTATGCGAAAAGAAAATCAGAAAAAGCTTGACCAGTCATAATATAGTTCTTTTCTATCTAACCAAATCATCTCAATATGGGATTTATACAAAGCATATAATGTCATAAAGAGAATGTGTTTATCGTCAGCAACTGTTAGTAAATAGAGGTACGGGACTCTTGAGTATCATTTGAAATAAAGTGGCACAATTACTGCCTGCTAAATAGAATGTGTTTGTCTACTTCAGCTTAAACTTCATATCCAACTACCACCAAAAAAGGGAAAATCAACTCTAAAAGAACCCTTCAAATGACGCAATATTCACAATAAGCTATTTCATTAATTCTATTAACATCAGGAAAACATTGAGAAGCTCAAAAAGAGATTTAAAGCAAATACATATGAGTTAAGCTCCTTTCAAAAATGGAACAGTGTCCTTTTGGTACCTCTTGATGGATTCAACAACTTTCACTGCAAAAGCCTCATCCTCTGGGAAATAGGCAATGCGGTCAGATAACATAGGAAGTGGAAGGTTGAGTATGCCTTCCAGAGTTGCATGAAGACAATATGCTGAGTACGTAACATGGTATCTGCCTTATTGAACAATGGGAAGGCGACCACCACTGTGCCTATTTGCCAGACCACATACCACCCGCCCAATGTTTCAATAACCATCCATCAAGCATTGTCTTCCATTTGGATCAAACTAAATCACTAGCTAGGTTTTTGGTATAACCAACTCAATTTATTTTTTGTATAAGCAACCCCTCATTTTCACCAAGCTCATCAATAGATCCACTTTGCGGATGGGATGGACCCCAAGAACCATGATTCATATGAAAGGAGATGGTAAGAACTTTATTGGAACGATAGAACCCCTAGGCAGTCCCATTGCCATAATATTGAACATCAATGTCAATAGCCACAGCCTTTTGGCACCCAGAATCTAAAGCTAACTGAACAGCAAGACCTGCATTGTTAAGGAAGCAGTATCCAACCACTTGAGTGGGTTGAGCATGGTGACCAGAAGGCCTGACCAATGCATATGCTATCTTTCCATCTCCATCAAGTATATGTTTCATTGCAGATAGTGTGGTACCATCAGCAAACCGCAGGTTCCCATGAGCCAGGATTCCATAAAGTTCCAGAACAAACCATTTTACCCCCTTCCTTATCGGCTTCCATTAGCTCATTTACATAATTCTGGAGATGGAAAATTTTGAAATGATATCAGAATAAAATAGAAATTCAAAAATACACTTCAATCTCTTTCAAGGTTTAATTCTGCTTGATTCATGCTGAGAAATTGATATTAGAATGCTAGCAGTATCTACAACTCCAACCGAATATATTTTTCCGAATTCTCAGCAACCAACAGAACATCAAGGTTTCAATCATATCATCCTAATCCGGGTAAATTCAAAATTGGCAGCATTCTAGAGCAATTACTACAATGGATTTGTCATTCTCCATGTTCAATTCAATTTTAAATCTGTGTACAACTCAAACCAGAAACCCAAAATAGCAAGTAGAATGACGGTTTGCTATTCTATATCCAACCCACAATCACATTGCTCCCCAATCAAATCATAATTTCACGTGTGCGAGCTACATAATGTATTGATGAACTGAGAAGATTGGAAAAGAACAGTACCTGGTGTATGGAAGGAGTTACTTTCAGACATAATCACATGCCCCCAATCATATCATCCCCTCATGCCAGACTACACTGATGCCCTCACGCGAGAGAGAAGAAGGAGGAGCCGCCATGGACGCTCGGTCTTCACTTGGTCAAACACTTGTGGAATTGCTTATTATAATTGTGATATGTAAATGGGCCGTTAAATAAAAGTTAGACTTAGGCCTTTTATTTTTGTCCAGAGAATTATACTTGGGCCTCGTGGGCTACTTCAAACTTGGTTTCGGTTGATTAGGCCCATTTTAGAATTCAGAAAACTTTGGGCCTTTTTCTTTATCACGATGAACTCTTGGTCAAAGGGCTGATAATTTCAACCTCTTCATGCAATGTGAGAGTCATGTGAACTGGCAATGATTCCGGAAGCATTGAAAGATGGTGAGTTTGATACACATATATATAGAGTGTGCTTCTCAGGTGCGGGATCCATCTAACACCATTCACGGGCAGACCCCATTATATGTGGGGATCGCACTTAAACCAAATAATTGGTTTCAGATGGATCCCTCATCTGAAAATTTTAATATTTGTTAGCAAAACTTTAAAATTGACCATTTACAATTCAATTTCTAAAGTTGTAACTTATATACAAATGTGCAACAACATTCATCTATAAATTTTGTAGAAAAATAAGAGAGAGTTTATGTTGGTGTAGGCCGGTCCATGGGAATGTGGCAAGCCTATAATTACGATCACACCAAACGTACGTTAATACTGAGAGCGAAAACCTAGCTATGTTGGTTTCTTCAACTATATATATACACGTATGACCTACCTAAACAACACTAAAGAAAGTTAAAAACACAAAGGGTGTGAGGGTTTTGCAGACAATATATCACTCTCACGGCCCCTCCAAGTTTTTTCAGGTTGGATCGATCTTGGCTAGCTACAAGAAAAACAAAAAACTCTCCTATATTGGTAACTTCTTTAATTATTCTGCCATGGGATTCCTCCCTTCTTAGTACTTGCAATAAACTGATAATCCCTTATACCAGTCTATAATTCACCAATCTCCATGACATAACTGTGGCTCTTTTTCTTTAGTCTCTTGAATATCATAGAAGTTATACGTTGCAAAAACCATACATTTTGTGCAGAGAAAGGGTGCACTTTGAAAGGAGAAATTATATATTATGTGGAGGCTTAAGATTGCAAAAGGTGAGGAAAACAACCCATATCTTTACAGCACTAACAACTATGTGGGGAGGCAGATTTGGGAGTTTGATCCAAACGCAGGCACACCTGAAGAGCGAGCCCAGGTTGAAGAGGCTCGCCAGAGTTTCTTCAAAAATCGTCACAATGTTAAACCCAGCTCTGACCTTCTCTGGAGATTCCAGGTCTGTGCTCTATCACAATGTTATTCAGAGCTTCATACGTACGTACGTGTGACTTGCAAATATTCCTACTAATACGAATGAATCTCATTCTGTCATTCCCAATTTCCCATGTGGTTGCTAACTTGCTATTAGTGATCAGTTTCGTATCATGAATGAAACTATGAAAGTTGCTTAATTGGGCTTAGAAGTCAATGTTTCCCTTCTTTGGGCCTTAATTGGGCTTAGAGGTCTATGTTTCCCTCTCTTTGGGCCTAAATTGGGCTTAGAGGTTCATGTTTCCCTCTCTTTGGACCTTAGGCCGTATCCTTGTTGTAAATAGCCTATTTGGCTAATGGGCTTGGAAGTCCATGTTTCTCTCTGAAATTTTTATCTTTCAGTCAACTCCAACTGAACGTATGGGCCTGCTTTCCTAATGGGCTATCTGGGCTTAAACAGTTAAAACTTAAAACGTTTCCCTGAATCTTGATAGTAATTTTTGCTCCAAAAAAAAAAAAAAACCTGTTTCTAATTTTCCTATTAAACCCTTACCGCGTTTTCCAAAATTTGCTCAAAACTCTAGCATTTGATTCTCTGCGACTGATACGATAAATCTTTGGATTGTTCTCATATACTTCTCTCTCGACTAGAGGAGTATGGGGCTCTTCTTTCTGCTCTTCTGTAAGTAACTTCTTCCTAGCTCTCTGTTTCTATGTTGACAAAAATGTCTGCATTCAAGCTTGGTATGGACGGCCAGGACTGCGATCGTTTTAGAGAAAAAAAAATACAAGGACGCACATACGATGTTTCATTCGTCATAATAGGAAAACAGAGCTGATGTAATCGCACTACTTGTATACAGTTTCCGGGATTTTTGAGTCAAAACCTAGATTTAGGAATCACAATCCTTGCGAACTAAGATTTGAGAGTTCAAGTGACCTCTGGCCCAAAAATAACTACGTATGTTCGTTGATATTTGTATATTAGGCGTAAATAGTTGAAAAAGAGTTCAGTGTTAATTTGTGCTGTTGAAACAAGTTACACCATGTACTAGATCTTTTGAATTTGTTGCGTCACCATTTTCTTTTTGTATACAATGCAGTTTCTAAGAGAAAAGAACTTCAAGCAAACAATTCCTCAATTCAGGGTCGAGGATGGCCAGGAAATTACGGATGAAATTGCAACAACTGCATTGAGGAGGAGTGTGCACCTTTTTTCAGCTTTACAGGCCAGTGACGGTCATTGGCCAGCTGAAAACTCTGGCCCCATGTTTTATCATCCTCCTATGGTAATTTTTATCTTCCATTAATAAACTACAATATCGATTTTGATGCCAAGAGTATTTGACTAGACCTTTGTATCCCACTTTGAATGATTTTCTGGAGAATTTGGATGAATATCTGAGTTTATAGCTGCTAGTTAACATTTGTTATTGTATGATGGTTGTTAATCTCTTGTGCCAATGATATGTAAGTTGAAAAAACTTGATTCATAAGTTTTTGATGTGATTTTGGAGTGATTTGAATGCAGTCTCCTCGCCATTTTATCCTACTTAGCTGTTAATCAAGTGCAATTGCTAACTAGACTTCTTCATAAAATGCAGGTCTTTACTTTGTATATTACAGGCCATCTAAATACTGTATTATCAGCAGAGCATCGCAAAGAAATCCTTCGTTATATATACTATCACCAGGTACAAAGCTCTTGATTAAAAATGGGAAAGATCATTTTCTTAGGTCCTATTCTTTTTTCCTAGTTTGAGCTTTAGCTTGTGTCTATGTGGTGAAGTTTGATTGCCAATGTAAGATGCCTGCTGCAGAATGAAGATGGTGGATGGGGACTGCACATAGAAGGTCCCAGCATGATGTTTTGTACAGTTTTGAACTATATCTGTATGCGTATGCTTGGAGAAGGACCCGATGGTGGCGAATACTTTGCTTGCAAACGAGGGCGAAAATGGATCCTTGATCATGGTGGCGCAACGCATATGGCCTCCTGGGGAAAGATTTGGCTTTCGGTATGATCATATGTATAACATACCTATAAAGTCAATTATCTTATAATTTATCTATGGACTATACATGCATTTTCTGTGTTTTTCTCCTAATGATTGAATTTCATCTGTTACGCAGATACTTGGTGTGTATGAGTGGGAAGGATGCAACCCGGTGCCGCCAGAATTTTGGGCCTTCCCATATTCTTTTCCCTTGCATCCAGGTTTGTCAGAATTTCCTTTTCAAAGTTCAAGTTTAACACCTTTGAAGCAATATTTTGGTTTGTAAATGTCGCAATGGAAGGATCCAATAATCCATATAATATTTAGAATCGGTATCGGGAAGCCTGAGTTCAGGTATTAGTAGTTACATCAGTTTCATACCGAGCTATCTTATATTTTTCCCCTACTTATGACCATAGGTAACCTGAATTTTGTTCTTTATCATATGATGATTTTGAATAAAGCAAAACTAAAAATCGGTCAGGTTTCTACTTGATTAAAATGGGGAACATTATCTTGCAACCCACCTTGATTTGAAGCCTCTGTAGTGAAACCAAAAAAGATTTTACTTCCCTACAACTCTTTTTTTTCTTTTCAAACTAATGTTCTCTTGTTAATATCCTTGACGTTTGATCCTATCCTACCAACAATGCAGCAAAAATGTGGTGTTACTGCCGGATGACTTACATGCCTATGTCATATCTCTATGGGAGAAGGTTTGTTGCTCCAATCACACCCCTCATTTTACAACTTCAGGAAGAAATATATACTCAGTCTTACGGTGAAATAGTTTGGAAGAATATGCGGCACTTATGTGCCAAGGTGAGTTCACATTGATTTGCTCCTTATGAGTTACGTCATGCCATTTGGGAGACATTGAGGTTCCATACTCTGAAAAAACTATTTATGAGAGTGTACTATTGGTAATGAAAAGTTGTTATTGCAGGAGGATTGTTATTATCCTGAAACTCGAATTCAAAAGCTGCTTTGGGATACTCTTTACAATATAACCGAGCCCCTTCTTGCTTGTTGGCCTTTCAACAAGATTAGAAAGAGGTCTCTACAAATTACTATGGATCACATTCATTATGAGGATGAGAACAGCCGTTATATCACTATTGGATGTATTGAAAAGGTAATGTGGATACTTTGTTAAACATACTGTTTGTTTTAATGTAAAAACAAAACTCACGCACCACCTGAATCAAACAGCCTTTGATGATGGTTGCTTGTTGGGCTGAAGATCCCAATGGGGATGCTTTCAAGAAGCATCTTGCCAGATTTGCAGATTATATTTGGGTTGCAGAAGATGGAATGAAGATGCAGGTTGATAATATTTCAACAGTTTGTCTTTCAAGTTATATTGATCAGAAAAATTTTCAAATTACATAAAATCTCTCATGGGCACTCTGCGACCGCATGGCAAATCATCGGTTTCATTTATCCACCTTGTTAATTTAAGCCTACCATGACCAGAATTTTGAATTTGAAAATTTTAACTGGAAGTGCTAAATGTCCTATCAGAAGTTGAACTCTTGAGTTTTCTTATGCTTGCCATTCATATACAGAGTTTTGGTAGTCAAGTATGGGATACTAGTCTTGCCCTCCAAGCTTTGATTGCAAGTAAACTTGTTGATGAAATCAGTCCCATCCTCATGAGAGGACATAGTTTCTTGAAGAATTCTCAGGTATCACAGTTTGTTTCTTAAAAGTATTTCTCATATTAACCAGCTGAGCATATATTTGTGTATTAATCTCATTATTTTCTTGTTTCCTTCACATTTGAATATGGAAGGTTAAGGAAAATCCTTCGGGAAACTTTAAAAGAATGTTCCGACACATTTCTAAAGGTTCGTGGACCTTCTCTGATCAAGATCATGGCTGGCAAGTTTCTGATTGCACTGCAGAAAGTATGAAGGTCCGACACCCTTTTTTCTTCCTTTTCTTTCAATGAATTTGATATTTAGTCATGATCACGATGTCTCTTACTTAGTTCTCTCTTGTTCACAGTGCTGCCTACTCTTATCAATGATGCCTCCAGAATTGGTCGGTGAAAAGATGGAACCTGAGAAATTGTATGATTCTGTCGATGTCATATTGTCACTACAGGTCAGGAATAGGGTCCAATACAGTCTGTTCCACAATCCTATCCTGTCTGTTCTGCCCGTTGATATAAAAACAAAATGATCAAGTACATCTAACTGCATGTTTAAGAAATCTTAATTTGTTTATTTGATTAAAGCAAATGACATTAAAAATTGAGAAACTGTTGTGGAAATTTGTTGGTTGTTTCCTTCCTTTAGTACATTTTGATAGGAATAAGCTATATCCTGCTATCTATATCAGAATGACGATGGTGGTTTATCGGCCTGGGAGCCAACAGGTGCCAAAGTTTGGTTTGAGGTAATTGAATAGACTCAAGCTAATCGACTGTATAGTACATTTTAAAGAAATTTGAATTTGAGTATCAGATCTTAATGTATATATATTGTCTGTCCATGTTATCCTTAGTGGCTCAATCCGGTGGAGTTCGTTGAGGATGTGGTGATTGAACATGAGTACACTACAAACAGAATTCTCCTTTGCTAATTTCTACATTGTATAAGGGCCTCCAAATGACTAATGAAGTTTTTGATACTAGGTATGTTGAGTGCACTTCATCATCAATCCAGGCTTTAGCTATGTTTAGAAAGTTATACCCGGGGCATCGAAAGAAAGAAATTGAAAGATTCATTGCTCGTGCTTCACAGTTTGTCCAAGACATTCAAATGCCCGACGGTTCATGGTAATGTGTTTTTGCTCTTCAGCCAATCATATAAGAAAGTCATCTACAATTGAGAAGCACTCTTGCAGGTATGGTAACTGGGGAGTATGCTTCATATATGCTACATGGTTTGCGCTTTCCGGCCTAGCTGCTGCCGGCAAGACTTACAACAATTGTCTTGCTGTGCGTAAGGGAGTGGATTTTCTACTCAGAACTCAGAAAGTCGATGGTGGTTGGGGAGAGAGCTACCTTTCATGCCCAAACAAAGTAATAAGTTTCTTTACGCGAATAATATGTTGCGCTTCTTGATTTTGAATCCTGCACTTCCCTCAACTATATATGCTCAACTGATCTCATTGTTGGTGATACAGGTTTATACACCTCTTGGCAAATCAAATGTGGTACATACTTCATTTGGGTTGATGGGTTTAATTCTTGGACAGCAGGTCAACTCAAAATAGAACCTTTTGCTATATTAAACATACACATATATTGCTTCTTGTTCTTGTCATAAATTAGATGACGAAAATAAGTTATTATTATTTATTTCTCTATTTTGCAATAGGAAAAGCAGGATCCCGAGCATCTTCACCGTGCAGCAAAGTTGTTGATCAATGCTCAACTCGAAAATGGTGATTTCCCTCAAGAGGTAGCATAATCTATACCAATTGTGAAGTAACTACACGATTAATTATTCAAGTATAAGCTGAGATAGTTTGGTGACTGTTGATTCTGTATTTTTTTTTTTTTTGATGGAGTTGATTCTGTAATTGTTGCAGGAGATAATGGGAGTTTTCATGAGAAATTGCATGCTGCACTATGCTGCTTATAGGAATATTTTTCCTATGTGGGCTCTAGCAGAGTACTGCCGCCATGTTCAATTGCTTTCCAACAGGGCTTAAAAGTCGTAAATTATCGTTAGTGAGTTGATTTAACTGTCAACTGCATATATTCCGTATGTATTCTGTTAATGAGGGATGGAATTCTTCAGTAATTCGGTTTGTGAGTTGATTTCCCTTCTTGATACAAGCCCAGCCCAGATGATAACGACTGGGCTTATGACAAACGATTATATGTGAGCCCATTTAGCCCATGGGCTAACATATTTAAAGTGGCGAACCGGCAGTGCACTTTGTTTACAGCTGCCCTTATTAGTTATTGCGTGTATTATAAGACTTTCCAAAATGATGGATTTATCCTTAATTTTCCCTAATAAGAAAGCAAGAGAGGAGAAACTTCCCAATCACGAATTGGGGATCGGAGACTCTTTTTTTGGGGGTAAGTGGGGATCCGCCACTGCCTGCTGGATGGTATCAAGATTTTCCCAACACTTGGATCCGGTGGTAACCGGATCGGAGCTCGTCAATACTTTACAAGTTGCTAAATGAGGGTTTTCGATGATGATGGGGTGGAGATGTTGAGTTACAGTGAAGATTATGATATCTCGTTCGAAACTCTAATTCTTGAAATCTTGATCATTTTTTTTAAGAATAATGCTTGAGACCCTCAAAAAGTGACCCCTATTTAATGTGGAGTGTTGGATATGAAATAGGCCTTACAAGTGTGTTTTTTATTAATGGTTATTTTAATGTCACATAGATTTAGGGATTTTTGGGGATCAAATTTTTGGGGGTCTCTAACATTGTCCTTTTTTTTTATAGAAAACATCAGAAACTGCTAAGTTAGGGTTTAGGATGATGTTAGGGTGGCGTTTCAGTAGAATATGATTTTTTTCATTTGAAACCCTGAGAAGGGGGAGTCTTAACTCATATCCTCTCAGACAGAGTAATGACATACGTACATACCCACCAGCTCTGCTACTGGTGACCACTGCCAAGAATTGTGACTTATGATTAAATGAAACCTAATTGTTATGATGTTCCATATTTATCCTGTGTGGAGGGGGTGTTATATTATTAATTTTTTGCTATTTATATTTCGTTTCTTGATCTCCAGCCCAGGTTAGGCAAAGTTTATGTTTTCACCGCAGCATAAGGGTCGTGTATTTGTTTTTCAAAAACCACCTCTTCTCTTTGACTAGAAATTGATGACAATGGCAAATATTGTCAAAGGAATACTGCGGCTAGGAGGAAAAAAAAACCCGAGCCTATTGCAGGCATAACAAAGAAAAGATGTTGGATGCATCTCGAGATCTCCACAAATGTGTATTATTTGAATTTGATTACTGATTTTTCTTCATCATTGGGTAAGTTTTTTCTTCTTTGTTGTTCCCTTATACATCACTATCATAGAAGTGCATCTTTTATTGATTACTTGATGTGGTCTGTAGAATTCTATTTTACAAAGCAGAGTATAAGTTGAAAGTGCTCATTACAAGAAGGAAATTAACTGATATATGCATTTACATTGCTCCACTCAGCATCGTAATGATCTGGAGCAGCATATAGCACCTGACGATCTTGTCAATGATCTCACAAATCTGGCATCTGCAACTGGGAACATCTGTTCTGGATTATAATTAGGCTTTGCCATGCCTAATCCTGTTTGAATGAAAGAAGCTCCATTTTCAAAAGCGTCCCTCACGGAGTAGAACTTCCATGGCCCACTCTCCTGACTGCCATGTCTCCATGTGACCTGCTTAACCGATTTTGATGAAGAGTTTCGGTAAGTTAGATGCTTAGATTTATGTTAGATAATAATTTGTGAAAAAAAAAAAAAAAAGTTATGAAATTTACCTCCTTGTTGCCTGATTTTGGTGCAATAAAAAAGTTAGCTTCACTCTTGATGCTAGGAGTCATGCTTCCTCCAATGGCATATTGTTCCCATCCTTGGTAGAGATTGTTAGCTACGTGTGCATATCCATGACGAATCCTGCAAATGTAGACGTTAATTTGTGACTGCAAATTCTACAAATTCTTTGTTCAGGACCAAGAGAATGAGATTGAACAATTACCGTGGCATTCTCTGGTTGCAGTTGGGTCCAAAGTGATTGAACGCGACAGTCACCTTCATGCTCTTGTCTCTCAAGAACCCATCATCGTGTCCAAGAAGCATGACTTTGTCCTGGTTTCTAAACCAGTTGTTGGAGATGGTAATATCAGTAGATCCCCGGGTGACATCAAGGAGACCATCATGACACTTATAGAGTGTATTGTGGTCTATCCAAACCTTTGTTGCTGTGACCAACCTAATTGCATCTCCATCAACATATCCTAGCTGCATAATCTTTGAATCTGGTCCTATGACAGAGCTAGCTGGTTGGGGCTGGCAGTGATGGATTCTTAGGCCATGGATGATAATGTTGCTTTGCTGATCGCAGACAAAAATTATACATACCAATCAGCAAAATGTCTATTTGTGTATATACATAGAATTGATAGTGATTAGTGATAAGAAGCAAATACCTTGTACACTATCAGGCATGCACCACCTGATATATGAACGTTGACGCCGCGGCCATCAATGGTGGTGAAACTGCTGATCAGCAGGGGTTTTGAGAATTTGATGTTCATGTCCCTCTTGAAAGTGATCCACACTTTCCCTGGAATCAATGTGGCACCATATCTCAGTGTCCCTGGTTTGGGTTTCAAATGATCATCGCTTGAATCCGTGACTTCGTATTGTACGACACCTTTTCCAATATTGTAGGTCATCTTGCCTACAAAGCCGACGGAACAGGTGGCGAGCTGATGGCGGTATCTTCGCCATTGAGGGTTCGATCTCCAGCATTTATCGATTACATTCATTGTGCCCTTTTGGGCTAGACTAGCATTTGGGGTGAAGAGGATGAGAACGGAAAGAGTTAAGGTAAGTTGCCAAAAGATCTTTTCCAAAGCCATGCTTAGAATCTTTCTTTTGTTGTTATAATGTTTTTTGTTTTCTGATCAATTTGTTGTTGTGATGTTGATGAAAAAAGATGTGCATTATATAGAAATGCATTGTGTAGTTAGCAGTAGCTTTGTTGGGTTAGTTGAAGTGGGTTTTGGGGTGAGGGGAGTTTTTAGTTACAAATGGAAGCCATAAATAGTAAGGAGAAGGTTTTTCACAGTTATAATCGCTTGGCACGCATGCAGTGGTTTAGCTTTGGTGGTTGGTTAGTTTCGCTAAATTCATCCGCCACTGCTAAATTGCTAGACAATTTTTGGCGTGTGTTCGTTGAGAACAATCACCGAAGGCATATTTATTGGGCTTCTTTCGGGCTTAAGTGACTTCTGCTTTATAGAGGCCCATAAGGCTTTGCATCATGGGTAGCTTTAGTCACACCCCGATTTTTTCTAAAGACACACCGTCAACTGATTTTTACAAGGGGTGATCAACTTAGATTGGGGTGTCTTTAGAAAAAACTGGGGTGTCACTAAAGCTATCATTGCATCATCCATATTGTGTACGCAACGTTCATCGTTGTAATTAAGGGCCCATGGCCCAGTATGGTATTCGATCGGATAGCTTGCACGATCACTTTGAGTGATACTTTGAGACTCGGGAACTTGGGCTGGTTTCATACCCATCCACCAAGCCCAATCTGATCACTTTTCGTCTTCTACATATATATCAAATGAAAATGACAAATATCCCAATAGTTGTTATCTGAGCTACTGAGTTAGAGACATAAGATCTAAGTAAATTCGTGGATTTTACATAAATCTTGTGCATATAACTCAGTAGTTAGGATAATTGGGATATTCGTTGTTGGGATCCTATCATAACAGTTTTATATGCATTGGACAGAATATACAAATTTTAGACGAGCCAGAATTGGAATAAATTGAAAGTTGAGTATAGTATCTACAGCTTTATCATGGAATCTGAATGAGAATGCTATACCCTTATTTAGCTACCCATTAGAAATGTTTTGAGATGATTTCATTTAGTTAAACGCACATGATTTGGAACATCTAGTGTACATTTCAATAACTCTTTTTTTTTTTATATAAAAACACTTATTTTATGAAGAGTTGAACTTAAAATGAGTACAAACAACACCCAAGGCCAATAAAGGACAGCTAATAACTGTCATTCAATCATCCAACAAGAAGACCTTGTCTAGTTGCACCCTGTTTAATTAGAGCATCAACTACAGAGTTACACTCTCGCGCAGACTTGTTTAAAAGTACTTGGACGTTTCAAGAACTCATTTCATAGTCACTTAGTTAAAGGAAGTTGAGAGAGACTGAGGACATTAGATTATGTACATTTTTCCTTCGAAGGCACAGCTTTCTTGTGATTATTATTGGGTGTCACATCCAGTTCTTTCTACATATACATGCAGTGGGAGCTATCAGTACTGTATTGTTCAATTCATACCCTGAATGAGATGTCACAGTCAGTCACTACTTTCAATGTAAATTCATTTAATGGAAAACAGATAGTATAACTTGGGCTTCAATCGTGGGGATATCTATTTGATGCTTTCCCTCAAAACTACGCACAATAAAAACTCTGGTGCATTTCTAAATATAATTTGGTGGCATATATATATATGTGTGTGTGTATTCCCAGATCCCAAATCAATATGTGTAGTTATCAGCACAAAAAGGTTATGCGCTTATGGGAGAATATAGGCTTAAACCACTTGGATGATAGGTGACCAATTGACGAATTTTTCTGAGGTCAAATCGTATGAGTTCGGGAGGTCTTGAGTTCGATTATCACTTGAAGCAATACCCTTGCGGTAATGCACTAGGCTCTTTTGGCCCAACTTATCTTATCGTCAAGAAAAACTTTTGTGTACATGAGCTTGATGGCTCGAGTTTATACCCATATCGGATGTTCAAATTAAAAAAAAAAAAACAAAATTATTTTCTGATGTAGCACACCTCCCAATCCCTTTGATTCAAATCATAGATTCTACAATCATCAATCTATATATATATAACTGAGGATCCACAAGGCTTCTCCTTAATTCATGGTGCCACGTGGACGCCTTTACAAAAAAGCCTACATAGACAAAAGAAAATTTTAAAATATATTAGAAAACTTTAAGACCCACAACCACACACATAAATATATTGCAAAACTTTAATACCCACAACCACATTCATACACTTTAAGACCCACCACAACCACACTCATACAGTTAATAGTATTCAAATAATTTTAAAATTATATTGAATTGTATGGGAATTTAATGTTTCATAGGAGTGGTTTGATGTTGTTTTTGTTTCTCAAAGGTCATGTATTGCTAATTATGAGAGTCTTTTGATATTACTCAATTAATGAAATTCATTTGTAGTATTTAGTTTGAAAACATTTTGTGTGTTTTTGGCATTAATTACCATCATTTGTGGGAATTTTTGTGTGTTTTTGATGTATTTTGTGTGTTTTTGTAGTATTTAGTTGATGTATTGTGCATGTTTAGAGTTTGGTCAGGTTTAGTAGTCTGTTTGGATTGCAACATACACAACATGAGAGGCTTTTCTCATGCTATATTGTTCTAATGTGTAAGTGAATTCATCCCATTTGGTATTGGAATATGTAAATGGTGACAGGAAAGCACGGTAGAATTCAATGAGTTGTTGAAGGTCAAAGTGATTATAGGCATAAATCTACCAGTCATACATAACATATCAAAAATATAAATTCAAAAATCTTATTCTAAAAATATTAAGAATTTTATTCCAAAAATATCATTTCAAAAATGCTACTTATGCTACATTATACTTCTCGATATTAAATGTCACTTTGTAGAGATTGTTGTACTAACCATACAATATTGTCTCATAAACATGTCTTTGGTGACCTATAACACTTTGTAGATACTAGCGACGCAAAGAAAAATTGATAAACTTTAACATACTTATTCCTTATGCATCAAATTTCTTACACCCTATTAGAAAAAAAATTTCTTAGCAAATTAAAAAACAAGTATTGTACATATTTTATCTTCATCTCACAATCATCTCTATTTTCTACAATTAAAGCTCTACTGCTCTTAATGTTAACAAAGTATCGAAAAACTTTCACACATCTCTATTTTCCAATCAAAATGTGTGCCGCTCGAAGCTCGGGCATACAACTAGTTTTAAATGAATTATGGAGTCCCCATATCCTATTTGTCATCCTTGTCTAGTGTCCTAACCCACTAATTAATCATTTTCCTAAAACATAATCAAAGGAGTAGTTGTTTACATGATTAGGCCTTTGATTGAGAAGACCTGAGTGTGTAGTTATTACTTGTTTTCCTAATCCGAGGATACATGTCCCCCGGTTATCATACATATTCATGCTCATGCTTGCACTCATTGTTGGAAGACACTCCTATAACAACTCCTAATTAAGCGACAAAATTCAGCTCATATATATAAATCCCAATTAACAATACTTAAAAGTAAGATACAATCACAAGTAGGTAGTACTGTAATTAGCTCGACTTTCATTTTCTGAAAATCATTCACGTTTAGGCATCAAAAGTGACAGCTCAATCAGCCGCCGCCATTTGTCAGGCCGACAACTGTATCTTGGAAAAATCTAAATTCAATTATTTTGAATTGAAATTTCATTTATTATGATATTTGGATTTTAATTTTTTTTTTTAGTTGGCAGAATCCTATTTGTTGCGGATCAACAAACAAACGTACGACCTATAGATCATGACTACGCTCTCTTTTAACAAGTGGACTATGACCCTACCATTTTCTGATTGGTTGTTGCATTGAAAACGTGACACGTGGAACCCACTCCCATAGCCAAAACGCAAAGTTTGGGAACGGAATCTTTTTGGGTGGGTCCGCCTACTCAGAAGAAGACGGGTGGAAGAAAGAAACTGGTGGGTTTGTGGGACCTCACGTGCTTTGA
Organism: Tripterygium wilfordii; assembly: GCF_013401445.1. Lineage (NCBI taxonomy): Eukaryota > Viridiplantae > Streptophyta > Magnoliopsida > Celastrales > Celastraceae > Tripterygium > Tripterygium wilfordii. The sequence goes on along the minus strand of NC_052233.1, from coordinate 9,284,432 downwards.
GATTGTGAAAATGAGAGAACGCGTGCACAGAAACAGTGGGTCCAGATGTAGATGACCGAGTCCTTTTCTTACTAATTGTTTTATTATACGTACAATAATTCTCATCTGATCACTTTTGGTGCTCGGATTATTTTTAAGGGTATGAATAAATGAAATGACAAATAAAACTCATTATTTTGGTTTTTATATGTTCCAAATCAACGGTGAAAACATAGATCCACATTTTAAGTGTGCATTTTAAATTCGTATGAGATAATTTTTCTCTATATATAGATATATAATTTTCCTATCAAGGGCATGGGAGAATTCAATTATCAATTTAAACACATTGCCAACAACATTCAATGAGTGTGATAAAGTAACTTGAGATTAACGTTAATGGTAATTTTGAGAGAGTAAATGACAAGCGTTTTATACCCAACATTCTTGGTGTGGTGGGTGTGATATTGGTGGTGGTACGTAGTAGTAGACCATTGACCATAAAATGCAGCAGGAGAAGAGAGAAAAGGAGAGGTTGGCTCCAATTAATGAATGGTAGGGCAAACAAGGTATACAGTGATCGCTGATACCAGGCGTTAGCATATAAGTGGGCACAGCGGGGCCTGGCATTCAAGCTAGAGAAACCAAATCCAGCCACGCTTCCGTGCTTAACGGGAATCTCGGTAAGAAAATGACATGCTTATGAGACCCACAATTTTTGTTGCCAAGCTAGAGATAATTGGATAAACCCCATCACTAACCTGGAAATTTCTTTGCTTGTGGTCCAATTTAGTGCCAGTGTGTGTGTGCCACCATTAGTATTTGTTCTACTTTTCGTGCAAGTTTAGTGGAATTTTGGGATCAACCCTTTTAGCAAGTTATATGCTTGTGGAATCTTGATTCTATAGGTTCGTCCAAGCCCCTATTCGCATGGGTTTGACTCAATCTTACATATTATCAACGTGGTGAGGGTTGTTTTGATAACTCGAGATTTACGTCCACTTAACTATCTGAATAACATGTTGGGTGAGTCCTCGATTTTTAAAAGATCCTATGCTCATCCACACAAAGATATTTGTACCCAAAGAGATATATATATATATATATTTGTAGTTTCACTGTTTCAGTACCCTTTCATTTGTGTAGTACATGACTGCATTTTGGGATGATTGAAATCTTTTAGAGCAGTATTTTATGCCTTGAAAACTTTTGTTAAAAACAAAAGTTCTTTCGAAAGAATAAAGAAAATGATATGGAGAGGTTGGAAATCCACTTATAATGTCACTTCAGATTGACAGAGATAAAAAAAAAAGAAAAGAAAAAAAGAAGAAGCAAACGATGCGATTGATAATGCAAGTTTCGTGGACATCCAGATGTTCTCCAGCAATTGATATTGGAGGTACTTTTGGTGGTCCGGTTTTGGCATCATTGTTCACACGCCACCATGCAAAAGTTAAAACAAATGGCTAGTTTGGTAGAGCATTTGTAAAGTAGCAGATATGCCAGCAGAAATGGTGGTAGCAGAAATGCTGAACAATTTTAGTAGCAGATATGCTGCTTGAATGTTGGATAGATGTTTGGTTGAACTTTTACTGTTAACATTTGTGTTGTGTAGCATATTGGATAAATTACGTGCAAGGGTAGCATACAAATTAATTCATAAAATTAATAAAATTAATTTAAATTAATTAAAGATAATAATAAATTATAAATTAATTAAAGATAATAATAAATTATAAATTAATTAATTAGTTAAAGCTTTAATAACAGTTAATTAATTAATTAGTTAATTATTTAATTTATTAATTTTGTTACAAATTACGTATAGGGGTATAATATGCATTTTAGTTGTAAGTAAACTAAATAACAAACATTGTTTAAAATAAAAATCAATAATTAAAATAAATATAAATAACAAATGAATAAATAAGATGACTTTTAGAGGTAAAATAGAGATTATAATAAAGTAGTGAGGATATGATAGGAAAATGAATCAAAATGCTACCAAAATTGTTTAAAACTGGAGCATTTTCAAAAGAACATAAAAGGCTCCCAAAAATGCCTCGGAATTTGTACCCGAAAATTGTTGTTTGGCTTGCACAAAGCATTTGTGCTAAAAACTAGTATAAATGCTGGCCAAAATGCTTAACCAAACGGGCTCAAAATTCCAATTTTTATGTTTCCTAAATTAGTGACTTGTGTCAAATTATGCTATTGCTTCAGAGACCGTATTTGATTCTAATGGCTTCTACTCATGGAATTCGGATTCTACAATTTTAATTTCTCAATAATTATTGAGTTTAATTTAATGCTCAAACTAAATGTCACATCACCTATTCTATACTTTTATTCAAATAATATCATGTCATTCTCTCTCCGCATATGTTTCTTTGACTTTATTAAAAAAAAATGACTTAACATCATATAAACCATCCATAAAAATTTTAGATATTGAAATTCAAAGAAAATTGTAGAGCCTCAGATCAATTCCGAATACTAATATTGCTTGCTTCAAATAATGGAACACAACCTTCCGATCGATTAGAATATTATAATTTTCGTGGGATGACATTTGGGAGATGTTTCACAAATGGCATCGTTGAGCATGATGTGTACATATTTTATGAAACAAAATGCACTAAGAAGCTCTGTTCCCATCATGGGCATCTAATTTGGAACTCCATAGATATATATATATATATCACAATAGAAAGATACTTTAGTTATTAATCCTCTCTCTCTAATCTTTTTTTTTTGTCTGCTCTCTCTAATCTTCTAGGAATAAAAGTAATGCGTTCTTTATTGTTTGTCACGAATTGATTGAATGATCTGTTTCAAGTTTCAACTAATTATATTAATTATGAAATATTAAAGTTGATGTCCACTGTCATCCCAATTTAAGCTTACGCAGATAATGACGTGATAATGCAAAACAGTAACTACACTTGTCACTTTGTGTTATATTTTCACACACTAACTCAATTGTAGTCAGTGTGTATAGAGATGACCTCCATCCATGTCTATTTATTAAATCTAGTATAATTGGGTCCACAAATATAGAAGAGTGTCAAAATTTGTAAGTTTCACATCGGATTGACGTAATTCAGTTGAGTCTTATATAAACAAAGATTAAACTCTTCTCACACAAATAACGCATTTTTTAGGTGTAAACACTTAGGAAACAATTCAAGAGAGCAAATCCGTACGGACCTTGCGCCTAGACATTATATCACCCTCCGATTGAATTACGTATATTATATTTAGCAATTCATTTTATTTATCTTAAAACGAATAACTAATGAACTGAATTACAGCTAAATCTATACATTTGACTTGGAGGTAAATGTAATCATAGTGACCTGAAGACCTTTTCTACTATCTATAGCTACTAAAATGCTTTTAGGGAAAGGTTGATATATATAATGATGACCAAGTCAAACATTTTGACTGCATCTTTGACAGTACTAGAGATAAAAAGAATTCATCGGTGGACACTATTGTTTTAGAATTAATTCGCATTATCCATCCAAACTCTCTTGAAGCATAACCACAAAAAATGCACAGAAAGTTGAAAGATATGGTAGACAAGGAGATATCTTAAGGTACGTAGTACGTAATAACTCTTCCAACTACAAAAACTCTATTATTAAGCCTCTATGTGGAAGCAGACGACGTTTCCTCGTTTTTCAGCTGTTGTTTGTTTGTACTATAGGAACCCACCTTTTTTCCTTTATTTACAGTTTTGGGTTTCTTTTATTTTTGTTAAATGGGTTCCTTATCAAATGATTTGAAAAGGAGGTGTCTGAATCACTGAATTTTTCTTTGTTTTCATAGGTGATTTTAGATTTTCCTGCCATTGCAGGATTGAAGCAATGGAGAGGAGACGGAGGTTATACATTAATAGAGAAAACTACATATTAATCATGTGTTACGTGACGTAATATTAACCTAGGATTGTTGATTACAAATTATTGTATACAAGCCGCGGATTTTTATGATAGTGTTTTTTATGATGAGAAAATATGGAACTTTGACTTATGTAAATTCTGAATACTTGGATCGTTCTACTCTTTCCAAATACCTTATAAGTCGAAGGGCGTTGATGTTAAGAATCGAACTTAAGTCCTGTAAGGAGGGGAAAAAATAGGCTAGTGTACAAGAGAATAGAACATTAGGGTGTCAATTATTAAAATTAGTAGAAGTTTCAAAGGAGTAGTGAGAAGAATAATGAATAAATACAAAAATATGGATGAGGGTATCTTTAATGTCATGTGAGACCCCTTAATTTAAAAGAGGCTCCCCTTTCATAGTTTTTGTTATTATTAGTTATCATCACTTTCACTTCAAGAAAATGGAAGAAATCAAGTCTGACAAGATCACCCCCCACCAGCCTACTAAAGAGGTTTTCATGGTACTAATCCAGTCTCTCTGTTTCTACAATTCTTTCATGGGTTTTTTTAAATTCATCTCTCTGTCTGTTATATATTTATTAGTTATTTCTCTGACAGATGAATCTTTGATGGGGTTTGTGTCACTCTTAACTGTATCTATCTATCTTTCTGTGTCTATATTTACATCATATTTGCCCATCACTTGCCTTTTTTGCTTCCGAAGAAGCTCAAATTTACAGAGTTTCAAGTAAGATTCTTGAGTTCCTTATTGATGGATTCATCTTAATTTGCTCTGTAGAAACGAAGATAAGGTCAAAATGTCTATGAATCAAGCTTAATTGGAGCTTCAGGACAAGCGATCGATCCAGTACTATATATATATATAGAAACAGTTATTTTGTAGTCTGGATTTCTCAGTTCCGTCCAAAAATGACGACTTACTTTTATGGAAACCCAGAAATCCAAGCTGCCACTCCGTCTCCTGAAGGAATTCAAACGCTTTATCTCATGAACCCTAACTACTTATCCTACTCCGACACACCACCACCACCACCACCACAACAAACTTCGAACATACTATTCTTCAACCCTCCTCCAAACGCGCTCAACCCTACGAGCATATCACACGCGCCACCGCAGAGCCACCACCTACCGGGCATCCCCCTCCCTTCCGTCTATTCGGATGATCCCAGCCGTCCGTCATCCCATCACGGAATCGGTATTTTGAACTTTCAGAACAACATGTGGGGTCAAAATTCAGCTGGAATTGGGTCCACTGTAGTGTCGGTAGGAGGTCAAGATGTACGGTCACAAACGCAGCAAGGTCTGTCACTAAGCCTTTCGTCGCGACAGAGGTCAATTGGAGGGGAACATGAAATTCAACATCATGGTCATGCTGGTGGTGGTGCTGATATGAGAGTTTCCAGGGAATTATCGCCGCCGTCAGTGTCGGTGGCGTCGAATGGGGTTTTCGGGTCTAAGTATTTGAGGGTGGTACAAGAGCTGCTTGATGAAGTTGTCAATATTGGTAGTGAACCCACAAAGGTGGGTAATAAAGAGAAGATGAAGATGAGTAAAGAATCTGTGGCACAAGATGGTTCGGCCGGTGCTGGTGGTACTGGTAGTGATTGGAATAGTAAGCGAGCTCAAGAACTCACAACAGCACAAAGGCAGGAGCTGCAGATAAAGAAGGCAAAGCTTGTTGGCATGATTGATGAGGTACTGGTTGGTCTATATGTATATCTAGCTGCTTTAATATTTCTTGGTATTTTTTACCTTATTCTTCATATAGACAAGATTTTGGAAGGTAGTTGGGTTCCCTTTCAATATAACAGTTAGCTAGACCTCATGTGTTGGGTGTTCCTTTTCTATCAATGCTAGAGACCATAGATGTACCAATTATAGGGATCCTAACAGTTGGTATCTCACCAGAAGTGATAGGTATCCCAGTAAATGGAATCACAATCATCCCAGTAAGTAATCATATCTCTTGATTGATGTGCATCAGGTTTTTTGGGCCCCTACACTTACATCAATCAATGATCAAGATTGATTATTGGGATGACTAGGGATCCCTAACATTTTTGTATCTCAATACGCACAGGATTTTATGTGCGTCATGTTGAAAATATGGAGCCCACGAATTCATTTGAATCATATAATTCTAACTCAGTAGTTGGGATAACTGGGATACCAATTGTTGGGATCTTTATCATTTTCGCAAACCTATATGACATTGAATTTGCATGCATGACCAGCTAGCCCTGGTTCAAGTTTCGTTAATTTGTTTTATTTGTTTCTTGTGTACTATAAGGTTGATCAAAGATATAGACATTACCACAACCAAATGCAGCTGGTAGTTTCTTCATTCGAACAAGCAGCAGGGCTCGGCTCCGCGAAGTCGTACACAGCTCTTGCATTACAAACCATCTCGAAGCAATTCAGGTGTCTGAAGGATGCAATATCTTCACAAATAAAGGCCACAAACGAGAGCTTGGGGGACCAGGATTGTTCAGGAGTGAAGATTATTGAAGGTTCAAGCAGACTTAAGTATGTAGACCATCACCTTCGACAACAGAGAGCAATACAACAGCTAGAAATGATGCAACACAATCCCTGGAGACCCCGGAGAGGATTGCCTGAACGCGCTGTCTCCGTCCTTCGTGCTTGGCTTTTTGAACATTTCCTTCATCCGTAAGTTCTCCTAACTTGGGTTGAGTTGAGTCTGACAATATTGTTTATTTTTACGAAAATGATAAAAATCTCAGTAGTTGATATCCCAGTTATCACTGTTGAGTTAGACGTATAGGATCTAACGAGGCATTTGGTTGGCATTTTGAGGAGGGAATGAGTCAAGCCTATGGTGAAAATGGCTCATTCCCTCGTTTAGTTGAGTTTGAGAGGGTGGAATCCCAAACTCATCACACCCTTGTTCTCTCCTTATGAAGATTAGCCAAGCTCACTAAAATGGTGAGATTTGCTAATCTCCACAAAGGAGAATGAGTTTGATAATCAAAAGACTATTATATCCATTATTAAGAAGTATCACAACCATTAAATTAATTTATTTTTATTTTTATGTTCAAAAAATTGGATAGTATGAAAATTATACAATTAAAATTCTAATACTCATGCTCACTCTTCATTTCATACCAAACATGATAATGTTCATCTCACACTCGCCTCACACTCACACTCACACTCACACTCATTGAATTGACAACCAAATGCCCCGTAAGTGAATTTGTAGGCTTCACATGTACCTATATGATGCACATGAAATCGTATGTGTACAACTCAGCAACTGGAATAATTGAGACACCAGCTGCTAGGGTATGACATTTTTATTTGCTTATGCTTATTTTATTGTAATTTTTGTTTCTGTAGCTATCCGAAGGACTCGGACAAAGTCATACTTGCCAAACAAGCAGGGCTTACTAGGGGCCAGGTTAATTACACTAATACTTCTAAGAGATGAACAATATATATTCACCAATTATTACAATATATAATATTGTGTTGTTTGATATATTGTAGGTGTCCAATTGGTTTATAAATGCGAGGGTTCGACTATGGAAGCCAATGATTGAAGAAATGTACGTGGAAGAAACGAAGGAGCAAGACAAAAATGGTTCTGCGGATCATGCAAGCGCGAGCAACAATGAGCAGCACAAGAGTATTCTTGGTACAAAGGCACGTCAATCTGAGGCACCGCCAGAAAAGCTAAAGAACCAGCAGAACCCAAACTCCTCCTCTCCAACTGAATTTTCAAACTCTACAATCTCAACATCCCACATCGGAGGATCTCTTCAACCGCAACAAGGCTTCAACATTATTAGGTCAGCTGAATTGGATGGAACAACCCAGTTAAGTACACTAAAGAAAAGAAAAGGCAATGATATCATGCTGCAGAACTCTCCAATTAGTATCCTTTCAATGGAAAACAAGGATAGTAGCTACTCCTTAGTAACAAATGCCAATGATGATGGTGGTGGTGGGTTTGGTGCTTATTTTAGTCCTGAACAGTTGGGGCCCAGGTTTAAGGGGAATGGCAATGTTTCACTTACTCTTGGACTAAGTGAGAATAATCTATCTTCTTTCTCTGCAAGCCAACATAACTTCATGTCCGGACAGAATATTCAGTTGGGGAGACTTGACACGGGAATTGCCAATGCTACTGACTTTTTTGGGATAAATAATAATGCACAGAATTCACATTCTAGTACTCCTGGGTTAGAAGGCATTGAAGCTCAGAACAGGAAGCGGTTTGTTGCACAATTGTTGCCAGACTTTGTGGCCTGAGGCAATGAAAACAATACTGGAAGGGTGATTAGTCCATCGACGTTTGAATATTACCTCCTGATTGATCTTCTGGTTCTTCCTAGAACTAATAAAGGAGAGGCAAAAGCAGTACAATTAGTATAAGCCTAGTTATGCTCGCTGAGTACAATATTACAAGTACTCTTACTTTGTGTAGATTGTTTAGGTTAATTGTTGATGATTGTTATTTATATATACATTTTGAGGGTACTGGATATAGATTGGAAATAAAACCCTTATATGTCTCAATTTCCTCTTAACTGATTTGTATCTGCATATGTCAGTCCCACACACACACTCTCTCTCTCTCTCTCTATATATATCTGTGTGTGTGTGTGCGCGCGCGCATGCATGCACATTTGCTCTCGCCATTTCTTTAGTTGTTTTCTACTGTAGATCACTAAATGCATGCTTCGGATATGGTCTTTGTATGATATAGACCATAAATCACTTGTAGTAACGAAGCATGAAGGTCAGAATACATGACACAGGACTCAGATTTTTAGTAGAACTTTTTTCCCTAGCTCGAATTGGTGAAGACTGCACTTGCCTACGAGTCCTTTTTGGTTTAGATGGATTTGGAGCTATTATATTATTAATATTTTTTCAAAAGTGGGATCCTGAGCGGGGACCCGAATCACCCCACCCCAGGAACGCCCAATACAAGCTACCAAATAAGATAAAAGCATTTGTTAGGAACAGAAAATACCAAATTAGTTACTAAATGAAATCTGGGCCAACACAAGGCCCAGTAGTGGGCTTTTTTATGCTGCGTTAAAGTCCAGGCCAATAAAATAGTTGAAAAATGAAATATTTATTCGAGTCAGTAGACTACAACGACGAATAGATCGATCAAAGTCGGTCACAATGGAAAAACCAGTAGAAGAAGGAACTAACGAAAACCCCAATCACCAAAATTGGAGTGAGCGGGTGGAGGATCTGTTGGCTTCCGGTGACTCTGAGCAGGCTATCGCTCTGCTCGAGTCGGTCGTTTTGAAGCTCGAAACCCTAACACATTCCGAGACGGCGGATCTCTTACTGGCGTCCGCTCTCACTGACCTGGCTAAACTCTACTCCTCCAGATCATTCTCACTCAAATCGGACGAACTACTCTCTCGCGCTTCCGTGCTCAAACAACGCGCCATCCGCAACCGCCATTCCAGGTACTCCTCTCATTCCTTTTTTTAATCCCCCCTTTTGGTTTAGATCTTCGACACCCTAAACTATATGTTTCGTGTGTTTTTTCTCAGTTCTGTACAGAATGTGGACGAAGATTCGAGAAAAGAAGATGAGGCATCGTCCTCTGGTGTTGGTTTGGATTGCAATAATTTATCGGTCTCTGGTGATGGTACAGTTTTATTTCCTTGTGTTTTTTAGCCTTTTTATCTTACGTTTGCAGTCTATTAGTTATAATATCGCCATATGTGTTACCTTCGTTAATGTTGCTGAGATCTTTGTCTTTGTCCTTCTGTTCGTTGTAAAAGGACATCGTGTAAGATCAACTGGCGATCCGAATTATGAAGAGACTACAGATGACGGGGCTGCAGAAGAGGGTAGATTGCCATTGCTCTTTGCTTTTGTCTTTGTTGTTGATTACTTCCAGTTTACTGCGTATACCATTGTCAAAGCCTAGTTTACCACATTATTTAGCCCTTCTGACATCAGGAGAATCGTTAATGCTTTGTGATGAAATCTTTCTTGGAATATAAGACTAGTCTTCACAATTCGAGTGTATGAATTCAAATCATTGAAGTCTTCACAAACATTATCAGTAAATATGCCTAGACTTCTTGGCTGAAAATCTTAAAGCTGCCTATGCTCCCCCTGGAAAAAATATCTTATGCTATTTGTGTTGTTTCATATTTAATATCTGTTCGCATACTAATTTAGGATTTAATGCTGATTTTCTCCTGCAATAAGAAGGGTTAGCTGCAGTATTTTTGGCTAGAGCATTAGAACCACCAGTTAGTTGCCAGAAGCGGGAGAATAACCAGAATTAAAAGAAAACCACAGATTATTTTATGATTGATTAGGGATTTTCCATGTAGTTGATGGAATTTTTTGAAGAGGCGAAAAAGAAATAGAAGTTGCATTATCAATAAAAATTCAAGTCCTGGCATCATCACTTGTAGTTGTAATATTGCTGCAGTTTTTTAGGGTTTTGATTTTGTAATAATGACTTGGCTAAACTCTTTCAGTTCTATTGTAATGCTGTTACATAAGCTAAACTCTTTCAATTCTATTGGTCTTCCATTGTTAGGTGCACTTAAGAACCACAACGTAACTGCTTTTTGTCTATTTAGATTACTTGTTAGTGGTGATTTGAAGTTCTTAAACTCATACCTTTGAGGCTTTGAAATTTTAATTCATTGTTTTTCACAATTAAGGAGTTAGATTTTTGTGAAGTAAATGGTTTTGTGAAAACCACAGATTGGGAGGCTATTGCAGATCGTGATCCTGAAGAATTGCTTTCCTCACAATGCTTACCTGGAGTATCAAATCTTACATTAGAAGAAACCAAAAGTCAGACCCCTAAGCGACGTGGAAGGGGTACATTTGCATACACGAAACACGAATTGTATAGTGAACAACCAGTTGATTACTCTATTCTTGATGATGTAAACACTGAAAGTGTTTCCAGTCTAAAAGAGGAGAACACTCCACTAAAACACTGTAAGCCATTTGCTCTCACTCAGTTTGAATCAGTTTTCATACATATAAATCTATGATGTTCTTAAATTCGTTTCACTCCTTGTTTTTAATAAGCTAATTTACCCTTTGGAGCTGTTTGTTTCTTAGTTTAAGTGATGATGCTATATTTTGGTGGACAGTGTTATCAGTTTCACGACTTACTTTTTTTTCCAGTGCATTGTTTAGTTATATTCCTGAAAATACACTTTCTTCTTCTCTTTCAATTTGGGATGCTCTAAAAAATATACTTCTTAAATATAGTGCACATTACCGGACTTGTGTATAGCATGTTGATGTACACTATATATTGTTTATGCTTTGGAATAAATTACAGGCAGGGAGTTTTCGGAAAACAGAAGAGTATATGGTAATTGCTTTTGAGTTTATTCCATGCTCATGCCAATAATGTGTCCTGCCCTTTTATATTGATGAGTGTTCTGATATATTTTTCTCGACTGCGTGCCTCTTCCCATGTATGATAGAATCTATATACTTTGTGACTGAGCTAGATCGAGATGATATGAAATTCTAGGAACACAAACATTTCGAAAACCATTCTATCTGTTGGAAATTTTGCCTTGTATTGCTGAAGGACATTCATCTTTACCTTAGTGTTCCTTTTTGTTCTCCCTCTGTTGTTTTAAATACCTTTAAGTGACACAAAGGAACCTTAAACTGAGAGACCTTTCTAAGGCATTGAGTCTCAATTGGGATATATTCCAGACAGTTGATTTAGTGCTCTTGGGTTCTGGTACTCATGGGCGTGTTTTGTGTTTTCAGTGTATTTTACCTTAGAGAATTGATGGATTTATCTTCTTTGTATCTCTTAGGTGGCACCCCCTTGGTGCCTGCGACATATCTATTTTTTAAAAATTTAAAAACATAACCAAAAAGAGAGACAGAATTTGTTTCATGACTACAACAAGAGAAGAGACTGCCATCAATAATAGGCATGATCTTCAGGTTGGAGGCTTGAATATTATTGTGTTCTTGTATGTAAATAATTTGAAAGGTCTGATTTTTTTTTTCTTTTTGAATACAGCAAAATATGGTACCAAACATGTTCTCGTTTTGGCCGATTTTTCTCCAACTATGAGCACATTTGATCTGGAGAAGCTTTTTCAGGAGTTCAGCGATCGTGGGTTCGCTATTCGTTGGGTCAATGACACGACAGCCCTTGCTGTATTTAGAACACCATCAATTGGTAATTACAGTTTTTACTATTTTTATCAGTTACACGATGTTAAATCTATAAAACCAGTTAAATATTGTTAGTACCTCATTTCCTGGTTATTTTTTTCATATAGGAAGTCGTCGTTATTTGTTGAGAATGATCCCGTGTAGTGTCTTAATGGTATGCAGATGGGGTCAAATTAATTGGAAAAAGTGTTTATTGACTTGGAATTCTAACTTTGTTGGCTTGATAAGTTGGAAATTCTTATGATAGCCTTGATGATGTGGAATCTGGTATTCTAGATCCATTTTCATTTTAGCTGAAAAGGAGTTTTATCCGTTTTCTTTTATATCAAACAAAACTGAGGGTTGTGGTTTGCTGCTATATTATCTCAGTAGTTGGCATATGGATCCCTTTTCTTCTGGCTAATAAGAATTTCCATCTGCTTCTACTCATGCACCATGCGGAGTTGGTTCGGCTTTTATCCTATATATCACTTTTGTTAATGGCACATGAACTACTTGGTGCATTCAGTTGATATTAAACAAATAAACAATATTGCAATAGATGAGTGTCACTATATTTCATAGAAAAAAGCTTTCGATGCTTAAAAGCTAAGCTTGGATATGTAAAGGTACTCATTATTGTCTACTCAATCATCTCATCTCACTTGATTTTCTTAACACTGGTTATTATCCTGCTGCAAATTTGGTTGATTGACAATCTTATTCTTCTATGTAGCTCTTGAGGCGTTCAACTCTGTTCAATGTCCGTTCGCAGTACGTATACTCGATGAGAATGATATCCTCATGAGCTCAATCTCATCAGGAGGTAGCTTCTTATCTTTCAGCATTCTGTATAAATTCCAATTTACATACAAAAGATCTGCCATCTTCGCTCTCTTATAGTGGCAGTAATTTCATGCCGTGGCATCACTCTGAATCCCTTCTCTGAAATTCTCTGTTGACGCAATCGGTTTTAAATGGAATAGTGAAAATCCATCAATACTCATATTTAGATTTTAGATTGTAGGCTTCCCCTTATCAGCTCCAGGGTTATGGTACGAGTGGCTTCTGATTTATTCAGTATGCTTCTCTAGAAACTCCTGCTTAATTCTTTTGCCTGATCCGATTTTGCTGCATTGTTAACTATCCTCATCTGTAGATTTTGCTGCATCGTTAAGTCTTCTTATCTGGTAGTCACTGATATAGACATAATACTCAACATATCCCTTTTGGCCAACAGACGGAGCATGGTTCATTCATTATTACTTTTTATGGAGAGATCACTTGAATGGAAGAATTTCTTTTGCGGAGACACGCAGTACAGGGTTTAATTACTTATTTTCAGCTAATTCGAATTTCAAAATTTAATGGTGAAAATTAAAGATCCCAGTGTAATAGTCAGCCGTCGATATCTTCTCAAACTAGTATCTTTTGCTTTTCCTCCTTCATTTTAGGCCAGTTGTAGGTTATCCTTGTCTTTGATCTGACTGGACTGATTGTTGATACTGAATAACTGACGCTGAATGTATGTTGTTTACTTTTAAGATTTGGAACCTCCTTGTCAAAGGCCACAGACATCAGTGAGAACTGCTGAAAGGTTGATTGCCCAAGGAATGGGATTGAAGTTTTCTTCTACAGCTTTTGGCTCCCGAGACCTAAAAAGCCAGGAAGAAGCTAGAAAGAATCGCATTACTACGAGGCAAAAATTGAGAGATGAAGCTTGGGGTGATGATTAAAAATTACTCTTGTATCTCTCTTATGCTTCGTCTTTTGATTTAAATATGGATCATATTCATCTCTAGCACATTTGTTGTATGATGAAGTAGATGATATAGATTTTGGCACTTGATAAAGTTTTCGACGGGTTGGACTGTCCAGTAAGAAATGATAGAAAAAGCAGTGTGGCGACGGGGATTCATAGCTGTTCCTAAGAAGATGACGGGGCCAAGTCCAATGGGCCAGGTGGGTTGGGCTGAATTAGACTAATCCGGGCCTGGCCTTGCCTTAAATGTATTAAAAGCCTTGTTCGTTTTGCAGTCTGATGGATTAATTTAATTGACATTGCAGGGTGCCAAGGACTAAGGAATTGGGCTTGGCGAAAGGAATTGCTCGCAACAGGTTGCGCTAGATAGAATTCATTGACTTGGTCCTAATTATCCAAACGTGGCCCGCAAAGAACATTGGGCCAATGGGTTGGGCTGATTACTCATCCAGGCCTGGCCTAAAAGTTTTTGGGCCATGTTCCTTGCTCGCCCTTATGTATTAATTGATTCGACCTGGCGGCTGGCGGGGAGTCGGGGACTTAGGAGCTGAGGTTGACGAAAAATTTTCTTGGGACGGATTGGGCTAAATGGGATACAATTTTTTGGGCCTAATTTGTCAAAAACTGCCCGACAAATAAGGTTGGGCCAGGAGGGTTCGGGCTTAGACTCATACTTAACTGTAGTCGGTAAACATATCAAGGCCCAGTTCTTCTGTCAATCTGGCCCGTAAATCTAAGATACTTGTTCAGGGCCCAGGCCTATTCCTTTGCCAGGCCAAATCTCTTGAATTGAGGCGATTGGAGTGAAAAGTATAATACTATTACCTCTCGTGTTTGGATGTTTAAAATTAGCCATCCATGTCCTCCTAATGAGTATTTCGATAAAAATTTATTGAAATCTACCCAAATTCTCTACAAATCACTTTCTTTAATTTTTTTTAAAATTATCCAAACAAAATAATTGAAAAAAAAAACTCCTCCCTCAATCCACACTTCAAGATCCTACAGAAATCTGATAATCACCACATCCAGTAATATGCACCATATACATGTGAGCGTGCTATGTGCCACATTTAAATAATATCATACGTTAAAAAATGAGAAATTATTTATTTGATGAAATAATCAAAATATTTTTTCTTTAGGAAAAAATTTACGAAATCTCCTTTCTATAATTGTTAGAATAATTATAATATAGCTTATCAAAAAAAATAGAAACATATACAGTAAACATGATCGTTGTCATCTCAATTCTAATGCCAGTAAATTGACCTCAAGAAGTCTTTTAACATTTACGTTAGTAATTCCAAGTCCAAGAATATGGAACCTGTTTTCAATGTATAATTTATGATTATAGCAGCGATCACTATACATAAAACTTATTTAGTTTTTTTTAAGTTTACTAGAAAATTTGATATACAAAATTAAGTGGTGATCAAGAATACAAAAGACCAAGCTTACCAAAATCACCTGAATTTTACTTCTTTTTTTTTTATGCAAAAATCAACCTGAATTTACTTTATACATGCAACCAATGTAGTAATGAACAGGGATTGACAAACCTCTAACAGTAATATAGGCATCTCAATAGCTCCATGGGATGCTTCATCACCGATTCTGAAACTGTGCACTTTAAGAAAGACAGATCCAAGTCAAAAACATTCCAAGAAAGGTGTTGAGCTGGTGTTAAATTATGAAAGAGACTCTGAATATCATATATCACCATATAGATTAGAGGAATCATGATCATACCAAAATTTTGAAGTCTACTGGACAGACGAGACCAGAGTATATGTATCCCCCTCCCGGATGCCATAGGGTCGTTTGTAGCACTAGATGTCCTCAATCACGATATCTTTCTAGAGAGGTTCTGTAATCCACATCCAAGACATTTAAGTATAACTGTCTCGCTTGACGGATCCGGCTTGATGACAAATTTAACACCTAGGAAATCTCTGATGTTTCAATTCCATTAGTAGAGAGCTTTCCCACACGAATTTTTGAAATATCTGGAGGGCACAGCGAACATAGGAGAAATAATAAACCCTACAAAGGAAACAGAAAAAAAATAATGGGCAGGTCATAGAAGTGGGTATGGTCAAGTGGACAGAAACAATACAAAAGGAAATTAATCAAAACTCCAACAAATGAGTCCCTTTTTAGGAAAAATGCCTTAGCCTTCGATCCTTTCACATCATGTTATGGCATTTGACAGTGTTTTTCTTTAAAGAGTTGGACCTTAGTGTTACACCTTCAGCTTTATTTCCATTCAGAAAAGGCATCTCAAAATGAAGTTGAAAAACTATAGAAAGTACTTCTTAACAGCTTTCCAACAGAACCCATCATGATGCCTTCCGGATAAACAGAAATGCGATGGATATTTTGTAACAAATCATCATGCATCCTCATTCCTCAGGTAACCTTATAAGTAGAGATGCTTGCAAGATGGAAATTTGTAATGCATTAGAACAGCACATGAATAATAAATAGGTCGTCATCATCATCTGAGCCTAATAAATATGTACATGTAAATTATAAAGAAGAAAACTTTGTTCAGTTTATGACAATGATGCTAACAACACAAACCTGGTGTGTCGAATCCACCACTCCCCGTTGCTCAATCTCTTCAAGGAGGATTGAAGCAATTTGCACCCCTGTATCCTCTGGTGGTATCAGCTCTTTCTTCTCATCCTCTTCAATTTCACCAGTTTCCTCTCCTCGAGCATAAGAAACTGCAGTATCCACAGAAATGAAGCAACCAGAAGTTGTTTCCGCAACAAGTGCGATGCCATAACCAGGAGAGCTGGCATTCAATCACACACTGCATCAGCTAACGAAAAACTAATACAATGAACTTTGAGCAAAAGTATTTTGCAAACAAAGTTCCAGATGATAACTTCAATAGACAGGATTCTTACTTTCCAGCCTGTGGACCAGCTTTATGATCAGTAAATATATGAACATCTGGAAGAAGGCGATTGAAGATACCACGAGCTGCATAAATCATAATATTTTCAAACTGTACAGACACTCTAGTTGAAAAGCTAACTCCCCTGATCCTCTTAACCATTCCTTCATCAATCCAAGATACCGCCTGAAGAACAGACCATGAGAATGAGAAAGAATACCTATACGCACAGATTTTAACTAACATAGATACTAGGACTCACTGTTAGACTTTGCACAATGGGAATTGACAAAATTACTTCACCACCACCACGAGGTGGAACTCCACGACTCTCTATTTTCAGTTCTAATCCTTCCGAAGGTACTCCAAATCGCTTTAACAGAGGCAAAGTAGTTGAACGGAAAGTATCAACACATGGATCTTTGGAATCATTTGTAATTCCTGAAAACAATCAACACATGTTACTTAAAAGAGTTTGAAGAGCGATTCAGATACTCGTGACTCACGAGTCATGAGAGCATCGTCCACTGTGAGAGCCTTGCGCACGGCTGTTTTTTTTTTTTTTAACCTTTTTATACTCGTGAGAGCACTGCTCTTACATGAATCGCGGAAACCAACAAAACGTGTGAGGTATTATCCACTTTGGGTCTTAGGCCAACACTGATTTCTCTTCTTAAAACGGCGCCTCACAAGTGTGAGGTTGGGCTATCACTTATATACCACAACACTTGGCATCACCCAATCCCAAACAATGTGAGACTTTGTATTTCTAACATACTCCAAACCGAACCGCAACCATATCAAAGACACTCAGAGACATAAAGTGTTATAAGGGTATATTTTGGTCAAAGGATCCGTCACAAAGAAACTAGAACATCTTCAACGTGAAAAAGAAACACAGGAAATATGTCAATGGTAGCAAACCAGTTTGAAGAATGAGTATCAGGAAGAAGAAGAAGGTGAACTGAACATTTGGAAAATATCCAACTTGTATTACCAAACGGCTAATAAAAGAACGATAAATAATTGAAATAAGAAGACTAAGTGGACCAACAATATTGGACCCAAGACAAACAGGATAAAGGGACTGTAAAGACCAGCCCAAATACAATAAGCAACTAAAGGCCCAAAAAGATGAAAGCCCAGAGATAAAGACCAATTGCTCTTAGGACAGATGCATCGCAGATACATCATCTTCAACCACGAGAAGTGCGTGCTGATGAGTGATGAACTTCATTCTGAACCATAATCTAACAGAAATTTAGAAAAAAAGTCGGGTACCTTTAAGCCTAATGGTGATAGATTTCTTTCCAAACAAGCTCACCAAAATCAAGGGCTCCAAAAAATAGCCAATGGATCGACTAACACCGCAATCGTGCACCAGATTTCTACCTCCCGTTATAATCCCCGGCTTGTACCTCAATTTCGTGCCTACGACATACATTTCAACCAATTC
Organism: Tripterygium wilfordii; assembly: GCF_013401445.1. Taxonomy (NCBI): domain Eukaryota; kingdom Viridiplantae; phylum Streptophyta; class Magnoliopsida; order Celastrales; family Celastraceae; genus Tripterygium; species Tripterygium wilfordii. The sequence continues at coordinate 9,266,247 of NC_052233.1, read as the reverse complement.
AAAATCACAGATAGCAACATCATAATATATGGAGCAAAAAGATATTTAACAAATAAAAAACTTCAAATCTCAAAGTGTTGTAGGGAGCGGATCAAAAGTAAGAAACAAGAACGAGAAGCTCGCTGCGTATCGCACAAGAAAGGAGTACCGGTTTCATTAATCTCAACGACGCAGTCATCGGAGACTCGCTCTGGTGCAATTCCTCAGTGGGGCCTAACTACAACTTGTGATGCCTAGCCCATGTGATCGACCCACCTTTAGAGACTTTTGGTTTTGGCTTTATTAAACTTTTGGTTTTGGCTTTATTAAGACAGCAGGCGTTGGAGAAAGGCACTTTGGAGTTGTGATAAACTTGTCTTTATTTTACCTGTTATTTCCTAGTCCTAGTTCCAGCTGGAGTGATTCTAGTTGTGTTTATCTTCTTGTGGAGAGTGATTCTCTACACCTGGGAGTGATTCTCAGTTATTTCCTGTTGTAATCAGATACCGATATATTTTCTGGGTTGTTCTCTGATCTTGCCATATCTATAATAGCGTTGTGGGTTTGTTTCTTGAACACCATTCCAGATCTGTCTTTGCTTGCATCAATTTTGGTATCGGAGCGGCCGCGTGTGTATGATCATGAGTACAACACGCAGTGGTAGGGCGTATGGGACTCCCGAGTCCCGCATTGAGCAGTTGTTAGAGTCCATGTCTCGCAAGCTGGATCTCGTATCTGACAAAGTCGACACCTTGTGGGAACATACCTATCCTGCTGCCCTACATAATGTTGAATCCCCACCTGATGGTGACCTTCCAGCTGTTGAGGAAGACGCTCCCGACCGAGGTAGTAGGGCCTCCAGTCCTGAGGCTATGGAGGAGCTCCCAGATTTGTTACCTGAAACTAATCAGTTTGGTGGTGATCCTCCTCCCATGACCGGTCAACCAAGACAAAACCTGTCCCCACAACTCCCACCACCTCCATCGTTCCAACAACCCCCACCCCCTCCACAGATCCAGCCATCCCCACCACTAAACCCCAAAACCCACTATTACCCACATCCTCATCATTCGTCCCCCTACCAATATCCACCTCCTCCTCAAACTCATCACCAAACACCTAACTTTCGGCCACCATTGCCGAAGACTACTGTGGTACGACCACCCCCACCAGCACCTCCTCTAAACTGCCCACCCTACCGACCCACACACCAGTCCCAACCCCACTATACCCCAGCTCCCCACCTGTCATATGGTGAGCCACATCCTATTACGTGTCCGTCCCGGGATTTTGTTGAGCCCACGGGCTATTCTAGGCCTTATGATCAGTATGCTGATGTTTCGCGTCGGGTTAAGCTTGAAGTGGCTGATTTCTCGGGCAACATGGAACCCAATGATTTCAAGGACTGGATGACAGCCTTGGAAGAGTATCTCCAATGGTATAGTGTCCCTGAGTGGTCTAAGGTCCAATTGGTCAAGGCTAAGTTGAAGGGAGCCGCTAAAGTGTGGTGGTTAAATGTGGAAGAACAGCAGCTTCGGCTACAACAACCAGCGATTGTCGATTGGGGTATTATGAGGGACCGTTTAAACAGGAAATATCTTCCAAAAAATTATAGGGCGCTGAAATTTAGAGCTCTTCTAAACCTGCGTCAAGATCGTCTGTCTGTGGATGAGTATGCTCACCAATTTCATGATCTCAGTGTTCGGAGTGGGGTGACGGAGGATGAAGAGCAAACCTTAACCCGGTTCATCAATGGCCTCAATGATGATATAAAGAAGCACATGTTGTCAATGCAACTTTCTATAACCAGCCTTGAGGAGGCTCACCAAATTGCGAAAGAGATTGAAACTCAATTGAAGTTACAAGTGCCTCGAAGTAGGCCTTTGTCCTTTGAGAACCGCGTACCAGATTCTAGAAACGCACGGGGAAAGATTGAGGCCTCTAGTATCGCCCCGCTGCGTACTAATAGTTTGAGTAAGCCTGTTGAGAAGACTACTGAACGAATGGGTCCTAGATGCTATAAATGTAATGGTAGGGGCCATTACGCAGTCTTATGCCCCACCAAAGACAACAAGGTGGCCCTCATTTGCGAAAGGGATATGTTACATATGACACAAGATACTGTGGAGACATTGGATGAACAAGAGTCACCCGATCTGGAGGACGAGGAGTTGGAGGCTTCTACTTTGCCCAGCTGTGTGATTCGACGGATTTTAACAGGGCAAACCCAAGAACCCCAAAATGAGTGGTTGCGCACTACCATTTTTCATACGCGAGTTGAGTTTGGCAAAGGCGCGTTGGATGTTATAATTGATAGTGGTAGTGGAATGAATGTGATTGCCGAGACTGTGGTAAAACGACTAAAGCTTGAGACAAACGACCATCCGACGCCGTATCGTGTTAGTTGGGTAAATGACACGCCGATACCTGTCAAGCGCCAGTGTGTAATTACCTTTTCTCTTGGCCGATACAAGGACAGTGTTTGCTGTGATGTTCTTCCGATGACAGCGTGCCATCTCCTGTTGGGTCGTCCCTGGTTGTATGATCATGATGCTACCTACCATGGCAGGGCCAATACGTACTCCTTCATGGATAATGGGCGCAAGATTATACTCAAGCCCATGCGACCTAGCCATGCTAATAAGGTGGGTAGTCCTCCTCGTCAGGACCCACCTATCACGGAGCCCTCCCTGGACTCAAAAGTTCTCACACTAACCCAATTTGAAGAGGCCTGCCAAGAGTCTCAACTATGTCTGCTGCTACTAGTCCACCTTTCGCAACCCTCCTTGGTTGAACCATTTGAACATAATTCTGATCTAGCACAATTGTTGAATGAGTATGCAGAGGTGATGCCAGAGGAACTGCCGAATACTCTTCCTCCAATGAGATCAATTCAGCATGCGATTGACTTGATTCCCGGTTATAGCTTGCCAAACCTGCCAGCATACCGAATGAGCCCAAAGGAGCATGTCGAATTGCGCCGACAAGTGGAAGGTTTATTAAGCAAAGGGTTTCTAAGAGAAAGTACTAGCCCCTGCGCGGTACCCGCCTTATTGACTCCAAAAAAAGACGGATCATGGCGCATGTGTGTTGATAGCCGAGCCATCAACAAGCTCACAATCAAGTATCGTTTCCCCATTCCTCAGTTGGATGATCTTACCGATCAATTAGGTGGTGCTACAGTTTTCTCAAAAATAGATCTCAAGAGTGGTTATCACCAAGTGCGGATTCGACCCGGTGACGAGTGGAAAACCGCGTTTAAAACGCGTGATGGCCTTTACGAGTGGCTTGTCATGCCATTCGGATTGTCAAATGCCCCGAGTACTTTCATGCGTTTAATGAATCAAACCTTTCGAGCCTACATCGGGAAGTTTATTGTCATTTATTTTGACGATATTCTTGTTTTTAGCACCACTGTTGATGAGCATATTAAGCACCTTCGGGTTGTTTTTCAAGTTTTGCAGGAGGAGCACCTTTTTGTAAATCCCCAGAAATGTTCTTTTCTCCAGAAGCGTGTCGCTTTCTTGGGTTTTATTATCTCGGACCATGGCATTGAAGCGGATCCTGAAAAGGTCCGTGCTATACTCGAGTGGCCTACTCCATCCACTCTCCATGACATCCGAAGCTTCCATGGGTTGGCTACCTTTTACCGACGATTTATTCGCGGATTCAGTTCAGTGGTTGCCCCACTCACGGAGTGTCTTAAATCCCCTAACTTCCAATGGTCAGACACAGCTGCGGCTGCTTTCCAGGATATTAAGCTTCGCATGACGCAAGCGCCAATCCTTCGGATGCCTGATTTTGAATAGGTTTTTGAAGTTGCTTGTGATGCTTCCCATATCGGTATCGGGGGTGTTCTCAGTCAACAAGGACATCCGATTGCTTTCTTCAGTGAAAAGCTTAATGATTGTCACAAGCGCTATTCAACCTATGATATGGAGTTATATGCTTTAGTTCAGACTATCAAACACTGGAAACACTACTTAGTCTTTCGGGAATTCATCTTGTTCACCGATCACGATTCATTGAAGCATCTCCAATCCCAACAAAAACTGAATGCGCGGCATGCGCGGTGGCTGGATTTTCTACAGCAATTTAACTTCGTGATAAAGCATAAGGCCGGAAAAGATAATCGCGTCGCGGATGCTCTTAGCCGTCGCTCTCATATTCTAGTGGCTATGGAGACTACTATCACCAGTTTTGAACACTTTCCTCAGCAGTATACTGGTGATGTTGATTTCTCTGAGGTATGGGACACTCTCAAGAGTGGACTTGCCACCTCCACGGGGGATTATGTTCTCCACGATGGGTTTTTATTCCGCAACCTGCGACTTTGTGTTCCAGCAGGTTCAATTCGTGAGTTCTTGATCCTCGAACTTCATGAGGGCGGGTTGGCCGGGCACTTTGGCATTGACAAGACTCTTTCTTTGGTGGAGGACAGGTTTTTTTGGCCCCGTTTGCGACGGGATGTGACTAAGGTGGTGAAACAGTGCAGGGTTTGCCAAGTCAGTAAGGGGGGGAAGCACAATACCGGGCTTTACACACCATTATCCGTCCCTGATCATCCTTGGGAGCATTTGAGTTTGGATTTTGTTTTAGGGTTACCGAAGACTGCCGCGGGTCATGACTCTATCATGGTGGTTGTCGATCGATTCTCTAAAATGGCTCACTTCACAGCTTGCAGCCGCACTCATGATGCTTCCCGTATAGCTTCTTTGTTTCTGCGGGATATTGTACGCCTCCATGGCCTCCCTTTAAGCTTAGTGTCCGATCGTGACAGCAAGTTTGTAAGTTACTTTTGGAAGACTTTATGGATTAAGTTGGGCACCAAACTCCAATATTCTAGTGCTTTCCACCCCCAAACCGATGGACAGACTGAAGTAGTGAATCGCAGTCTTGGTAACTTGTTGAGATGTCTCATTCATGATCATGGAGGCATATGGGATTCTGTCCTTCCCATAGCAGAATTCACTTTTAACAGTTCTCGCAACCGCACCATTGGCTGTTCCCCCTTCGAAGCTGCCTACGGTCTCCAGCCACGCGCTCCGATAGATTTGCAACCTCCACCAACCAAGCTTCGGCCCAGTGAAATAGCCTTGGAAATGGCAGATCATGTTAAATCGGTGCACGCGGAAGTGAGACGACGTATAGTCTTGAACAATGACAAGTACAAGGAGCGCGCAGACACCCACCGTCGCGCTGAGGAGTTCCAAGTGGGTGACTGGGTTTTGGTTCGCCTTCGTGCAGAGCGCTTCTCACCAGGATCCTACCATAAATTACACGCGCGACGTGCTGGCCCCTACCAAGTCAAACAACGTTTGGGATCCAATGCTTATCTCGTGGATCTCCCTAATGCTCTGAAAATCAGCCCCATCTTTAATGTGGAGGATCTCACAGCTTGCACTCCCCCAACAGAGGAGGACCCCCCTATACCCAATGTTCCATCGCACCAAGAGCCAGAGGAGGGACCCGCTGCCATTATGGACCATCAATTTGTGTCAACCCGTCGTGGTGGGTACGATAAGTTTCTAGTTTCCTGGCGTGACAAACCATTATCGGAGGCATCTTGGTTGACCGCAGCTCAACTACAATCCTCCTACCCTGGTCTCCTAGAGCGGTTTGTGACTGGTTCATCATCAGAGCTGATTTCTTCAGACGGGGAGGGAATTGGTGCAATTCCTCAGTGGGGCCTAACTACAACTTGTGATGCCTAGCCCATGTGATCGACCCACCTTTAGAGACTTTTGGTTTTGGCTTTATTAAACTTTTGGTTTTGGCTTTATTAAGACAGCAGGCGTTGGAGAAAGGCACTTTGGAGTTGTGATAAACTTGTCTTTATTTTACCTGTTATTTCCTAGTCCTAGTTCCAGCTGGAGTGATTCTAGTTGTGTTTATCTTCTTGTGGAGAGTGATTCTCTACACCTGGGAGTGATTCTCAGTTATTTCCTGTTGTAATCAGATACCGATATATTTTCTGGGTTGTTCTCTGATCTTGCCATATCTATAATAGCGTTGTGGGTTTGTTTCTTGAACACCATTCCAGATCTGTCTTTGCTTGCATCACGCTCAAGGAGGCGGAGGAGAGAGACTTCGTGCGGACGGAGTCCAGGCCATGTCTCTTCAGCGCGAATGTCCCCGATAACGATCGGAGTAGCCGAGAGTGTCGCTAATACCAGCCTTTGTCGAAACTCTCGCTTCCTTTCAGCCGCTTATAGCTTGCCTTCATAGTTTTTCTCGTCGTTTCTGCCGCTTCACACACACAGCGAAATTTGAAAAATCGTGAACAAAACAAGGGTTTAGCAGAATTAGGGTGTAGTTGGCTCGGAATGGCTCAAAATAAACCAATCAATCAATAACTGTATTTACTGTTTCGGGTCGAATGTTATTTAGTGGGCCTGATACTGAGCTGAGTTATTTGGGCTCTCCAAATTTCACAACTGGATTTAGTTTTGCGGTTTTGCCCCATAAAATGCCTTACACTAAGCCCAGTCCAACTGGGTCCATATACTATATAGTTACCGCCCTATTGATCCAGTGGCCTGGCCTGTTGCTGATGTGAGGAGGAAAAACAAAATAATTGTAAGCTTTGGTTAAATACGAACATTCATTGTTTTAAAGTAATTGTAAAAGGGCACACCTTCGTCCAAGCCTATTGTCTACATTCTAGGGGTGTAAATGAGCCGAGCCGACTTTAAGGGTATTCGTATTCGGTTGGTTAAATTTTTAACGAGTTTGAGCTCGAGTTGAGCTTTTAAGGAGCTTTAAAGTTGTTCTTTGATCCCAACTCATTTAATTGTTTAAATGTACCAGCTCATTCAAGTAAACAAGCTCAAGTTTTGTTCATAAAAAAGTTCACGAGTTTTGTTTGGTAAAACATAGACGAACGTGTTCACGGGCACATTCACGAGTAAGGTAACGAGCAAATTGACGGACAATATAACACACAATTACATAAACCTGTAAGAGTTTGTTCATGAACTACAAACGAGCTAGCTATCTCGCGAATATTTAGCGAGTTTGTGTTACAAACGTAAATTAACAAGTCAAACGTTCTCATGTTCGAGCTTGGGCGATGCACAAAAACGAATTTAGAAATGTGCTATTCGAACTCGACTTATTAAACTAACCGAACGAGCTCTTAATGAGCCGAGCTCCACGAAGGCTCGGATCGTTGCACCCCCTGTCTACAACTAAAACAAAGCTTTAGTTACATGACATACACTACATTTGCCTGTCGCTGGTTGAACTTTGAACAGTCGTAGTCAAAATGGCGAATAGCGACGGATTTAGACTTTGATTGTGGTGCATCTGGAAGACATTTATTTAGGCAGCCAAGTATACAATGAAAGAAGAAAATTAGTGTCAATTCAGTATATCCCGACTAGCGACGGATATGGGTTTCGTATATTCGCTCTCCCGGCCGAAGTGCCACGACAAGCAAGTTTGAATTCCTTGAAGTTGTAAAATGGGCCCATACATTTACCTCTTCGGCCCACCACGCACCATGTTGCCGATGCATTAACTATTATTGGTTGTCCAGTCAAAGTTCACAGTAAATTGGTCAACTTAAAAAGAAAATTCATGCAATAACTAAAACACAACCCTACATATCCAAAATATCACTTCCGAAAAACCCAAAATTTATGTGGCATTAAAATAATCGTTGATTACAAACATACATGTGTGACTCACTTAACATTCAACACTCAATATTAATTGAGAAAATCTTTTGAGATCACTTTTTAGGGTCTCAAGCAATTTTTTTATTGAAACATGATTCACCAACATGGTTGGCTAACAAAAGTTCAATGAGAAAATGTATGACTAGGAAAACAAACAAAGATAATTTACATTCGAATATATCTAGAAGTTTCGTTGCATCGATTGTTTTGCTTTGAACGCCTATTATTTTAAAAAATCACTCTCTCATTCTGTTAACACTTGTATCTCACAACGTTAGGGTAGTGACAAATATAGTCAATAAGCAAAGATTAAATCCTTTCTATCAAGATGGTCATTTTAAGAATAAAAATCGTGCGAACCTTTAGTTTAGAGCGGACAATACCTCTTCGAATTATGTGGATTGTATTTATGTAGTATTCTCACGAGTATTCGATTTATTACACTTAGCACTGTATTAAAAAAAAATCATATTCTACTTTTTTTCATTATACATCGACGGATTTCATCGTCAAGATCGATGTTATTGAAGAGAATATAAAAGGTTTCATCGCAACAAACATTCGAGCAGCGCATATACTTGACTGAATTCTATATCTTGACTTTTGTCTGTGCTCAATATGTATATGTGGAAAGAGAGTTGATTGGCTCCTGGAGCCATAGCAGCAATTGTTGACTTTTAGAAACTTTGGGTGTGCGACTTTCATCTTCTGGACCGTTGAATCTCATAATTGAAGTGAGAATCAATTAATTATATAATGCAAGAAATACCTTATAGTTTTCTAGTTTAATTACCGTGTCTGTTGGGTTGTTCTTTTTTTTTATTTTTTTTTTCATATAACCTTTTGTTCAACAACTTTTTTTCTAAAGGAGTAGGGTGCCTCCAAAATATCTAGAAACCCTGACTTTAGATGGAGCAAAACCGAGGTTACACGACAAGAAGAAAGGAGAGAAGAAAACATGAGAACCAAACCAAACAAGAAAAAACACCAACAAAACCTTCGGAGCACCTTTTTTTTTTTTTTTTTTTTCATATCTGAGAACGATATCATACAAATTTTTCCTTTAAACATCTAATATAGGCCTAAACTTGGGCTATCAGGACCATCTATACAGAATTTTTTCCTCTGACGACAGGATAAATTTGGTCAAACCTCAGCGCGTAGACAAAAAAAACCCTCCGAACACACCCATCGCTCAAGACCCAACCAGGACCCTCTATCTTAACATGCATGTACTATATATGATTGTTAAGGAGACGTTTTAACAAAGAAGATTGTGTTCTTTGCTTGAGAAGCTTCTCAATCTCAAGTCTACTAAGGGAGGAGCGGGCATAGTTATTTGATTATAGAAAAAAAATCAACCATATGTAGTTCAAATTAATTCGACCTAAATTAATACACCAGAAGGAATTCCACTTTGGAGATAAGATTAGGAGAGGGAGGATCGAATGGTCCCTTAAATTTCTTGATGAAACAAACAAGGAAAGCCTATCAAAATTATGGAACGATCGACGATTGTGTGTATGTGGATATAGCAGCATTTCCGTACAGTTCCCATGACAAGTTTATATCATTTGCAACGCACGATACAATGATCAGTAAAGCTTGCTGATTCCAAAATACCAATAACATTTTGACCTGAACTAATTATCAAGGCACCGCGGCCCGCACAGAAACAACACTTTACCACAAATATCCAGTCAACTATTGCGTCTCAACACATTTAAGAGAGAATCAGCTAGCTATGAGTTCGAGTGACATTTCACCTCAAACCACGACTCATCCGCTGATAATTGGAAAAAACTTATTTCCACTAAGAACAACATCTTATATGTCACAATCAATTGAGTTTTATACACCATCCATACATATATATCTGAGGCCAGAATGAAAAAATAATTAAAGAACAAAACACTTGTTTCTCAACAAGATGGATAAGAAGACACCATATGAGAAGGAATGCAAGGGGAATTCTTCCAAATCCTAGAATGCAATCTGAGCATCTCTCTTGCCCTATCTTTAGTCTTCAAACTGCCATCCACTTGAAGCACAAAAAACAACTTGGACACAACACCAACTTGCAACATTTCCTGAAGAACCCTAGGAGTCGCAGAAAACCTACAAATTGAGCTCAGAATCTTCACTGCCCTATCACTTGCCGAGTGAGAAACTCTCAATATTTTCTTCGAAACTATCGCTATTCCCGCACCATGACTAATCAGCTCTGCACGCCCCTCCGCGCACTCGCAAAGTTGATTCAAAACAACTAAAATCAGTTCACATTCCCTCCTTTCTTTCACTTCAAGAAGTAACTCAATCAACGTCCCTACCGCTCCGCCTCTGACGGCTTTGATTCGGTTTCTGCCCCACGGACAGATCTCAACCAGAAGCTTCAGCGCAGCCTTGGATGCTTGATGAGAGATTTGGTCTCGTAAAACACCCACTATCTCGCCAAAAATTTCTTGTTTAACCCTAATCAAAATTTCCGGATCCGCCACTTCAAATATGGACTTCAATAGCATTATAGCGCATGCTCGACACCTATAATTTCCACTTTTCAGTACTTCTACCAAAGAATCCAAGAATTGTCCGTCATTTTTTACCAGACTCTTCAACTTAGTTTCTGAGAGCTTGAGATGATAAAGAATACCTAACGCTTCATCGCTCAAATTCTTGTCGTGATCTTGATTAATATTCCTCTTCATGATTGAAACCATGAACTCGACTGCACCGGAAGATTCAAGGCAGTTTCTGTTCCGCTCACTTTCGAGAGCAATCGACCTGAGCTGTTGGACGCACGTGAGCTGCATGTGAGGGAACTTTTTGGCCTCGTTGATGAGCTTGGTTATTTGGATCTTGTCAACAGGTGGCTTTGGAGTTGGGATCCGTTCGATTCCATAGGAGGCGTTGAGAGTGCACCACGCTTGGATCAGACGGCGGAGAGTGTGGTTCGGGGTTAGATCTATGCCGCTCGACAACACTTGTTTGGTTACGGGACATGTGTTGTGCTTGTATGAGTATAACCATTCCTCTATACTTTCCCTATCGTATGTTATCCCGGTTGAGACTGTCACTGGATCTCTCATGAGTTGAAGTGAAATCGGACAAAGAAAATGCGAAGGAACCTCGATTTCATGCTCCATATCCATTGAAGAATTAACAAAGAGAGACAAAAGGCTGAAACTCGTACTCACTTGAATGAATTTCCAAGATGGCTTGTTGTTTGGAGTTGTGAGGGGGGAGAGCCGAGGGGTGCAAGTATTTATACATGGAGACGAAAATCGAGAGAATGATAAAAACTCAACACACGCAAATAGTAAAAAGTCAACACGGAAATTGAGAGAACTTAATTAGGAGATTTTCCAAAGTTTTGGACACGGCAGCATTTTCGGTGCAATAAAAGAAAGAAGTTGAATGGGGCTTTATGTCTTTAGGGCAGCCGTTGGTCTTGCATTTCCAACATTTTATAATTTCTTTTAAAAATACCATCCTTAGAAGAACGCACATAATTCAAGTGAAATTGTGGGTCTTACATGATCTATATAAAATCGTGTGCGTCTATCTCAACATTTGAAATCATTGGAACAAAAAAAAAATTGGGATCCGTAAGACTGCTCTAATTCTTTTGGGGGCTTTCAACTTTGTCTCTCTACATAAATATGGATTATAAATTCGTTGTTGAGCCATGTGTGAGTAGATGATGGATGCTGCATGGCTGGTGCCGGCAACTTCTCGTGAGACTCGTGGGGCTCCCACGCATTTCGTGATACTGCAGCGACTTCAAAATTCTGGTTTCATTATATTAAAACCTGGTCAGTCCGTCCAATACAACTGCCAAATTCATGGGACTTTTGGTTTCGTTAACTTCACACAGTTCGTTCGTTCTAATTATAATATAAAAACTTTGTCAGAACTAATCTTCTTGAGCCCCACTTGACCTCTTCTACATCACAAGGTCCATACATACTCATGGAGTGGTTGTCGTAAATTGTAGTTAAAGAGTGCTAGCCCTTTATGAGAAGCAATCTAAAAAGTGGCCAATATTTTACGTTGTTTGTCAACTGACCACAAACCCATTATTCTTTATCCAGATTTAATGTTGATTAATTAAACAGTTGGCTAGAGTAAATGTTTTCTTGAATTCAGTTGGGTTGATCCACAAAATAAATGTAGTACCTTTCAATGAGTTGCTATTTTCTTTCAAATTGATTGGAAGGATTTTGGGACAAGAAAATGTAGGACATACTTGTTGGGAGATCAATATGATCAGGGAGTGTCTATGTGCGTATATGCACACTTGTGAGTATACATGGTTAAGTTTATGGGTCCTAGCTAGACGGGTTCCAAACATGTATGTTAATCACGTACACTCATGGATGTGCTTGTACGCACATAGACACTCCCCGATCACATTCTCCTAACAATAATTGTGTTTGATTGCCTCTTTGTCTTTCCAAATAATTGAGACCAACAAAGCTTGCAACTTGATGATTATTACATTGGAGTGGGAGTTATGACATCCGGGTCAATGCAGTTATCTTGCTAGTTGCTAATAAAGAATTGAAAAAGAAAACAATCGAACTGGTAAGAAAAATGTTATAAAAAGCAAAAGTAGAATACTTGATTTCGGACAAAGTTCCTACAAAGCAACACATTGAATCTAACCAAAGTTAGTAGTTAATTAGGAGCCTGTTTATGTTAATTAAGATCCCTAAACATTGTTTTTAATGTCGAAGAGGATATTCGGGAGGAGATGTCCGGCCATCTGAATTCTGATCCAACCAGGCTTATACAAGCCAAATCATTATTCCACTGCTTGTAGAACTGTAGAAGGAAGTGCTTGTAGACTGTAATCAATAAATTAGAACTTCAAAACAAGCGAAAATGCTTCTTTTTTTCTTCATTTAGTCTACTAAGGAAGTAAGGCAACATCGTGTAGAATACGCGGCAGCTCTCGTGTCGAGACCGTAGTCAATGCAACAATTAGTTTGAAAAATTACTATCCCCCGATACCAGATTGGCCTGCATTGCTTCTCGAGATCCACAATGACAGACCTTGTCTTGTTTTCTTCGATATATCAATTTTACCATCTCTTTATATCACAAGAATTCGTTATTTAAAGGAAAGAAAGAAAAAAAAAGTGTCTGGAAATTATTAGTGAAATAGTGTAAAGTCGATGTGGCTGCTGAATTGTTCTTCACTTCTTCTATACCAAATTTGTCTTGCATGTGTTGACGGACAAATTTTGCCTAAGGTGCCTTATTTTCAAAAGTGGCGGACTCTTTTTTTTTTTTTTTTCCCTCCATTCAACCCAATATTGAATACGACAAATAGTATCTACTGACTATGTCCAAATTATTCTTTACAGATGAGATGAATTGAGACGAAAAAAAAATAGAAGGCGAGACCCAGTTTTTGATTCAAAGTTTGACGTCAATTAAAGACAGAAGTACAACTTGGTTAAAACTTAAAAACTAGTTGAGCCAATCACATTACTCAATGCCCATAAATTGGAATTGTGAGAGGCACGTACAAGTTTCAAAAACCAAATCTCTGACCCGACTGCGATGGGCTAATAATAATACTTGGCCAGCCTCACTGCCTTGAGTAGACAAAATTGATGACTCCATGGCCTTATTTTAGCCAAGTAAAACATGTTTGGGCGTTAACTATCCAGTAGTGTTAGGTAGCGCATGAGAGTCCAAATATCTTAAACGAAATTTTAAAACGTTTTAACTCTCAAAATACATGTTAGATTTTTTTAAAAAATTACATATTCAGAATCGACATATAAAACGTTTTCTAACAAGATCCATTGTATATGAGTTTTATAGGATAAATCTTAATTCCATTGTTTTTTTCAATGGAATTTCAAAAACAAATGAATTCAGAACTAAAATAATAAATTCTAGACTATGCTTTAACATGTTGGACTCTCATGGGCTACATGTCATTTTTGTTAACTATCGCCCACTTTATTTATTTTTTTTAATATGCTATGGTCCACTTGATTCTGTTTATGTTTGGGACTGTATCAAAATATTTGGGCCCCGAGGTCTGCTATAACTAGCTGGGCCAGTACCAGAAAGACTTTGGTTTTTGTTAAAAGTTAATGTATAATTACAGCCCATTACTAAATCATAGTCCAAGTCCTGAATGTCCAACGTTATGGGCCTGCATCTCAACTCTCAAGGAACTTGCGAACATGAAATGAAGTGCAACTAATTAAATTAGCAAATTAAATGATAAGTATCAATTATTTTGAATATAATATTTTTTTTATATTGAATAAAAAATTAAATTCATAAAAGAAAATGCATGAAAAATCTGAATGATTTTAAACCGTTAGATGGAAATTGTGCAACATGTTATTTTTTTAACATTCAATTGTGGAATAAATGATACAACGATCAAAATCTTTCATCGCTTTCTATTTATTATTTTTTAAAATTTCATAAAACTTGTGTGAAAATTTTAAAAAGAAAAGGTAAGGGTTACTCTTCCCTAAAATAATAGTGTATCAAGATTTTTTCACCACGTCTGTCTTCTATGGAGATGAAATCTAGTTCTTCTCATCCAGCTATCATGAATTCTTCACAACAATAGTTCTGCTGTTATATTCTAGCGACACATATTTGGTATACAATGATAGGACTCCTAGATCTGGTGAAAATATGTCTTTCTTGACGAAGGGAAATCCAATAATCTTGATCCAATCCACGTGTTTTGTTTGACTTTCTATTTTTGCTTAGTCTGTCAGGGTTTAGCCTAAGACAATATTATTCGGGTACATCTCGATGTTGCCTAGTGTTTGTTCTTTAGTTTTGTAATTCCTTTGCTAGTATTTGTAAATTCTTAAACTGTTAACGTTACACTAAAGTGTAATATTTGTTACTATGGAATGAAGTACTAGGATTTAAACCCTTTATCAAAATAAAAGCGTACCCCTACCCCAATCCATGACAAGTCCGGACCACACCATCGCCACCTCCGAAACCTTTGCCATGTCTCTTGGCTCATTGTCTATTATTTTAAAGATTGATTGATTTTAATCATTTGCTTGCTGAAGCCACACGTATAATCATTCAATTAGATTGTGTGAGATTTGGCTCTTAAGAGACATGTCCTGATATATACATATACGAAGTTTCTTAAGAAATAACATTGTAAGTATTTCATGCAAAATGCCGGCCATTGGCTCTCCTCAATCGCATCATTTAAAATTTGAAATTTCGTGGAGTTGACATGCCAATTCACTACAAGTTATGCATGCTGCATGCATTAATATGGAGAGATCATGCAATCACGTCAGCAAAAAGAATCTAATCAAAGATAGATACTTTCTTAATTTCATCCATCACCTTTTCCTTTTGCCCTAGATCTCTTTATCTTGTACGGAATGGCGGCATCATTATCTTGTACGGGATGGCTGGTATTTTTTACAACTTTTCATGCACACTAGTAACTCCTTTTAGGTCGGCAAAACATTAATTAATATTTGGATGTTCCATAAGACGTAAGATTGCACTAATTAAGAGTCACCTTTAAGCTATGATTCCTGTCTAGCATTAAGGCATCTCGTCCATATTACGCCTTCTATTTATTAAAAGATTTAATAAAGGATATGTGATTATCCATGGTTTTTTGAAAAATTAATAAAATTTAGAAACTAAGCTATCAATCAAGGGGAAAATATCAAGCTAGCTAGCTAGCATGCAATTCCAATAAAGAAAAGTGGGCATAAAACTTTATTGATTGGAAAACATCTGTGATTAGGATATAACGTTTTGGCTTGTGATTTTGATAATATGGATGTTATGACTCAAAGTCCTACATCTGTTGGGACAAAGCCAATCAAGTGGTTTATATGGGCAAACTCAATCTTAAGAGCACTTACATCAGTTTCCTTTAACAGATTCTCTAAAATACAGACAAAATGCCACTTTCCCTTATTTTATAGATTACCTATCCAACCAACACTGCATCAGACTACCTATCATATTCTCTACTACATAAAAATAATATTTCTTTCTCTTTCCTTTGTTTATTCTATTAATATAAACTACTTCTATTTAAAATAATAAATTAATTTCATTTAAAAAAATAGATTAATTATATTTAATTTTAATCAATTAATGTTATTTAAAATATTATTAATGTTATTAAAAACTGGAGAAGTTTAACTCTTTTTTTTTGGCTTGATTTCATGATCTGGGGAAGAAGAGATGTTGTTGAAGAGAGAGAGGAGGAGAGAGAAAGAGTAGAAAGAGAAAGAGTAGAGAGAGAAAGAGTAGAGAGAGTAAAGTAATAAAAACATATTATTTTATGTTTAGGGAAGTGAATAGTGATTCTCTAGATTTAGGGAACAACTGTTCATCTTCTGTAAAATAGGGGAACAGAGCTCTATTTTGACAAGTTCTCTATAATCGTTCCGTATTTTATAGACAGATTCATGTTTAGGTAATCTGATGTGGATGCTCTAACATGTAACAAAACCTTTTCTTAGCGCAAGTGAGTTGGACTTTACCCATATATAAATCACTTAGTTGGCTTTGTCCCAACCAATGTGGGCGTTTGAGTCTAACAATGGGCATACTCTCTTTTAGTGAATTAAAACACTTGTTCAATTTCCAGAAACTCTTGGACAGGATTGCTTGATGATCAACTCAGCCCATACATAAAAAAGAAGAACACACGTGTAGGGCTTGTGACACGTACAAAGGAAGGATATATGCTAAGATTCCCTGCATTTCAGTGCACTCTATCCAAGTGGTCGTGTCGAGATTAAAAAAGCACCAAATCCACAACCACCGATGGTCTCGCACCATCGTAGTGGGCTCTCACGAGAGCCTAAAAGGGCTTGGACCACGCACGTTAACAAAAAAGCCCCTAACTCAAGTACCCTCACACACACGTGTCAATCTCTTGACCATGCTACGTTGCAGTACTCTCTTATTCGCAGATTGTTGGCTCCCAATATTATGGCCTGAAGTGGAAAGGCTCAGTAAGGAATTCTTCCAAACATATTCTTGTTAAATAAAGTGGCATAAGAATTCCTTTACACATGGATACTCTAGAAAAGGGAATCGTGGTATCACTGCTCGTTTCTGTCAGTAGTTTGATCGAGAGTATGGTACGGTATTATTGATGAGTATTGATTATTTTTAGTATGGAGTATAATTGTATTTTTTGGTGCCTATATAGCCGGCTATAAAGGGAAAACCCTAGATCAATTGTACATATGGAATTTCTCACAGTAAAAACAGTCATAGATTCTGTGGGCGTAGACACTCTTGTCGAACCACGTAAATCTCATGTTCTCTTCTTTATCTCTGTTTTTGATTGCTCTGTATGTATGTGTTGCTATATCATCTGTGTTGTTTGCGAGATTCTATTTTCAACAATTATGGCATTTTCTCACACCCTCCCTTTTTCAGTTGCCACAAAATGGATCATCCAATCAGATGTAATAATGGGGGAGGAGATCTTCTGTTGATAGAGAACAACAAAGAAGGGTTGTGTGTTAGAATTTAACAGGGCTTTTGCTGTAAAAGCGTTCGTAAAAGCAACACTTGTTGGAGGGGAATATCTCCCCTTTATTTTCTTGCTTTTCCCCATTACTCATTCTTTCCCTTGATTTTTCCTAGAAAATAAATTTTCTAAAAAAGTACGTAGGGATTTTGCTTTTGATGACGTACGTCCTTCAGGATCTAAAATAAGCATGAAAGTTAAAAAAAAATGCGATCGCAAGTGTTCCACACATTGTGTTTTCAGTACAATATTGTCATATATATATAACTAAGTCTATAATATGTTTCTGATCATAAGTCATAATGCACGTAGCCTTTGTTTGTACGTGCGCACTAGACTCGACCACGGCCCACGATGAGCTTTATAAAGAAAACACTTTTGGTCGTCTCAATTATTATATTTGAGAGGGATTATTCAAATTAATATTATTAATCTCTATTTTAGTTCTCAATCATGGCCCTAACCTTGGTCAACTATATTTTCTTTTTTAATTAAAACAATATATAATACTCCCAATAACAAGGAATTATTAATCAATTAATGAGCCCTTTATGTGGGGAGTTAACTTTATATTTTAGGGTTGTCGACTAGAAAAGGGTTAGGCCACATGAAATCACTCGCACATAAACCTTTTTTCACTCCCCAACCAAAAAAGAATTAAAGCTTAAAAAGTTACAGCCAACATATATCTTGAAAATTCAAGTAAAATCACATTAAAGACATTAATTGTTTATTTTGAGCCACAAATCCATAAGATTTTTTTTTATGAGGCGTTGTTATTGGTTCTTAAATCAGAAAATGCATGTGTCCTTGTCTAAGAAGTGTAAAATCTTTATTTATAAATGGCTCGTTTGGGTAGGTGAATGCGACATGTAATATATTAGTCGTGACAAAGTGAAAATGAGTGAACTTGTGCAAATAGTTACTTCACATGCATTCGTGAACGCAGGAACTGATGAAGAGAATATTCCAGCTGAAACGAGCCGTTTTAATGACCCAATAAAGGGGGTGGGGGTCGCTGGCCTGCATAGAAGAAATGAATGGTGGGTAGAAAGAGTCAAAATTCGTGATGTACCGGCCCTCAGAGTCTCAAAGTTATAAAAGTATTTGCCAATTAGTGGTACGTCATATATACATACAGGGACCTCTGAGTGGATTAAGTTGATGCCTTTTATAGTAAAATACACGTAATATGAATAATATACTCCACTCGTCCAAATTCCAATTATTTCCTTGCTCTGTCGTTTCAGACTCAGTTACAGTGTAAGTGTGGAATTAAATCACAGACTCATGACAGCAGAGAGAATATTTTTGGCCTTCGTTAATTAAAGCTGGCGACCACAGAATCTCATGCTTTCTTTTCCCATTAACGCCTGGTCTCCCTTTCTGTGACATTTGTTTTTTATTAAAGCACACCATTACATATATATAGAAGCAACTTTGCAAATGGCATTTCGGTAGGCTGTCTACACGAGAAGACAGATATTCATTTTTTTTTTCTCTATTTGGTGGATCTATACTTTGATTCTCAATGTTGTGGCTGAGAAAAATGCATCCCGCACTACATATCGGATTTTGTCTTTCGGTGCATTAGTTATTGGAAAAAAAAGTTTGTCGATGCCTTGTGCGAAATTATTATTTTTTTTGGTAAGTTAGGATTAATTCACATAGATTTTCTTACTTCCCGGTCCTCTCATACTAGGTTAAGGGTCTCTCAATGCTCTAACGTTCACACTGGATATCGACCTCGGAGATGTTAAGAGTTCGGAATCTATGTGAAATTTTGTACATTGATGTCTATAATCAAAATTGAATAGGCTTTTATATCAATGTGTTTTATGGCAGATGTACTCGGTAAATTTTCAATTTCTATCGCAAGATGCAGATGATGGCGTACGTTTGCCAACTAGAAGTTAAAATATTAGTGCAAATTGTCGTTTTTATCTAAAGTATGATGCTTGAAGTAAATTCTTTTCAAAGCTTTACAGCCAAAAAATGTAATTAATTAAGTAATTAAAGACACTAAATCCTATTCTTACTTACATTTCTCCAATAAGAAAGCACTCTTTATTTTGGCCATTCTTAATTTCTCATTAGATGATGTTGATATATGTATGATATAATAGTAATGTACGACAACATAATGCATTCAAATTCATTTAAAGCTACCATATATTACACCCGAGTCACAAGTTGGAGTGGTAAGGATGGTATGTATCACCCTAATTATCAGGGTTCAATTTTCTCTCTCCGTTTAAAAAAAAGAAGCTACCATATATTAATTCTGAATAAATAGGTCAACAATATAGACTCTCTTTTTTTCTTAATCACTTATTAATAAAACTATGAAAATGTTCATTTGCATAGTCAAAATGATTTATAAATCAGGTCCAACGGTATTAATTGATGCATCCTAATCCAATAACTTTACGCATAGCTACTCAAGATACGCTAAAGTATCATAGTATTAATAAGATAAGATTAAAAATTAGCTTATGCTCGAGTGCGATTCTCCATCCTTAAAACTTGTTATGCTGATTGGTTATGACGGTATAATACAATACATAGATTGAAATTTAATATATATATATATATATACGCAAAAAATGTCTAGGTTTTGCTATCAAAATAAAATAACAGTAATATTTTATGATGAACATATATTGAGAATTTCCATCATTTAACTTGTTCGGAATCCTAAGGAGTGGCTATCATTAGGTCAATTGTTAAGAAATGACATGACATGGCTATATATATATAATGAAACCCACCATGAATTATAAAAAAATATGTAAAATATATAGGAATTGATATGCGAAATGTATATTAGTAGTCTTAGACTTTGAGTAGTATTGAATATTTTTTCACCGACAAAAAAGCATACTAATTAAGTTTTAGGGTTATTCTCATATAATATTGGGGTACGTGACTGATCAGCCAATAAAATGAGAGCATTAATCCCTTCTCAACTTTTAATTTTTTTTTAATGAAGTTTCTCAGGGTAATGTTGCCCTTTTCAAAACTTTTAATTTTTTTTATATTGTCCCGTACAAATTAATGCCGTCTTGTCTGACCCTGGCAGATATTATTATTTGAGATTGTACATAAATAAAACTATGAAAGCCAACCAACGTAAAGATTGCGCTCAAACCTCCTTTTTGCGATATTCCAGACGTCCATTCCCATATAATATACAATATGAAATAATATATAAATATCTAACTAGAAGTCGTATTTCAATCTCAATCTAATTTTTTAAAACAAAAAAAAGATTATTATGCCTTATTGTTTTCAAGAGATTATCTATTAACAATAATGGAATAAATAATATTACAATTAATATTGTTATGTATGGTTACTATTGTTAATTATTAAGTATACATATATATATATATATATTATTAAGTACACACACATATATATATATATATATATATATATATATATTGTAAATTTTGGTGGGACTACAGCTAGGGTAGTCCCCCTTATAAAACTCTCCAATGAAGCGTAAGTGTGTCATTCATTATCCCTAATTTACGACTTAATTTCTTTCAGGAAAGACCATATGAATAAAGTCTTTATAATTTTAATATTTGTTTAACCGATAATGACATCTTACAAACTTGTCCTTCAAACATCTTATATGAGCCTAAGTTCAGACCGTCAAGCTTGCACGCACAAAAAATTTCCACCTAACGAATGGGTAAATTGGGCCAAAACCCAGTGCTTGGCAACAACAACACTGCTTCTAGTGAAAATCGAACTAATACAAATTTATCCTTTAAACATCTAGTATGAGCTTAAATTTGAACCATCAGCTCCTCATGCACGTAAAATTTTCATCCAATGATAGGATAAGTTGTGCCAGAATTCAGTGTTTGGCTACAAGAATATTGCTTCTAATAGAAATCGAACTCAAAACTTTCCGAGTCCATATTGTTTAACACATAGAGATTCATCACTAAACTACTACCCAAGTGGTCTTCATTTTAGTCCTTTTCATTTTTGAAAAAGTAACTATTATATCAGTAAATTATACCGAAATCATATTATATATACGAGAATAATAGCGTAAATATACAAAAATGATAAAGGTCTCAAAAGCTATCATCCAAAAAATATTCCGACAATGTGTGACAATAATTTATTGGGTGTGATTTTCAATGGAGTCCTTGCTATAATGTCACGACACCCAATAAATAAATGTCTAGATGTTGGGTTGTGTAGCACTTCTGGTAACGTGTACCAAACACGACAACGAACTTTGACGCCCACTGGTTCGGAGATATTTTGGAGTTATATTGTTTTATGCAAATTGATTGAGATGAATCTTAGGGTTTAGCCGTGTAGGGTAGTAGATAAGGCTTTGTAGGTTTGAGTGGCATTGCTTTGGTCACGTAGGCTAGGGAGACAAAGCGCATCCGAGTCGTTTTCTCTTTAATTACGTTCCTCGATCGTTTGTTGGCAAAGCATTGACGTTGGTTTCTTGGCAAATAATAAGTATATATAATGGTACAAAGTGTTCAACATTAGTACCTTTTGGTATGAGCGATGGATATATATTGGATAGCTTCAAAATGATAAAGATTTCAATGATAATCATCTCAAAAATATCTCAGTAGTAGTGTGTAACACTCATTCATTGGTGTGATTTTTAATGGATCCCTTACTATGATGTCACCACAACCAATAAATAATTATCCCACGCCGTTGAATGCTTATGAGATGGTTATCACTGGAATCCCTAAGATTGTTGTTTTCATATACATATATACCCATATGATTTCTCATGAACTAAAAATGCAAGACAGATTGAGAGGACAGGCCATGCAAAATGAGGGACACAAAAACAAAGAAGTGACGCATTCAGCATTCATGTAGCATTAGTGCAAAAAAAGTGGAATGATTCCTTTGCTTCCTTCTTAAGCCAATTCTCGTCCCCTAATTAGGTGTCTCTATCGGACTTACCTAATTAGTAATATAGCTTATATGTATATATGATTGGTTATGTTTTTCTCCTTTGAGTAGTAAGGGCCCTATGCCTGGGATTTTAATTATTCACATTGATATGAGCATGGCTTTCATTGTCATAGTACCTACTATTATTCTCTATATCTATCTTGTTATGAATTTGATTTTTTTTAGACAAAAGATATATAATTGGATTCGTAAACCTCATCAAAACACATTTATAGTTTTATTAAATTTTTAGAAAAATCTTAATTACCTCATTTTTACTATAGCACGGTAAAAACAACTACAGTAAACCCTCAGAATCCAGCCACGAGATGTGCTAGGCCCGACACATAATTAGTAAACTTGGCCGGGTGTGTGATCCAAGCCCAAATGGCTGAAGTCCGTGTTTATTTGATGGGTATATTCCACTTCTTTGCACCTTTGTTATGCTAAATTCCTTTTCACTGTTAATGGTTGATGTAAATATGATGAATGATCATGAATGGCTTGCCACTGTTAGTGGGAGAGCAGATGAGCGTGGGGAGGAAAACGAAGGAGAAAGAGAGAATGTGGAGGGAAATCGGTGGGTTTGGAGAGAGTGTGTATAGATGAAGGCTTTTTGTATTTTTTTTTTGATGTATTTAGTAAAAATTAGGGTGCAAATAAGATTCATCAATAAAGTTGTATGTTTAACAGAGTTGGACCTCCGTTAAAGTTCAAAATTCAAAACTAATATTTGGCCCGCCTACCAAGTCAAACAAGGACTAGAAAAGCGCCGAGATCTAATTTGACCATGTGGCGATGGTCAGCAAGGTTTGGCGATGGGTGCATGGCTTAACTATTGAATTTTTGTAGTTTTAGGCAGAGTGTTGATGTACAAGTATGTATTGATTAAGAATGAAAATTATTGTTTGTAACCATTTGGAGAGATTACTGTGTGCTCCTCCGTGAAAACTTATCAGTTTTTGGATGAAATTTATTAAAGGTTCTTCTTAATTCAATTTATTTTTGCTTCCATTGATTCTTCTGGAGAAATTTCAATCCAAACCTTAGGAGCAGATGCAGAGCTGGGATTCCACCATATGAGCTACTCATGCCAAGTCCTGAGCTAGGAGTTACAGGAATTGGTGTATCCAGCAGCATAGCATTGTGAAAGATGGGAGTACGAGCTACTTATGTTCAACTTTGCAATAATCGAATCCAAACCTTAAAATTTTAAAGAAATACTTCTATCTTAACAAAACTTATAAGATAACAACATTGTGTGTTCAATTATGGCTGTGTATTATTTGAAAACAAGAAAACAAAAACACTCAATTCTCAAGCCTCCACCAGTGAACCCTCCAGAAAAGTGAAGAATGAAAGTTGGATCTAAGGTAGAGAAGTATATGCAAGTGAGCCCAGACCCTGAGCCGTGCCTTTAGTCTGGCAAATCATCACCTGTAGAACATGGAAAACAACAGGAATTCAGGCCCAAAATAAAATCAACATTAAACAGCATAAAGCCCAGTCCTTCAAATCAACACGAAATATATGAAATCGAAAGCAAAAACAAGCTAGTATCACAATTAGCAAGTGTAGGAGCAGTACCTGGAGAGGGAGGAGATCAAAATTAGTGGCAATATTTAGGTGCCGATGGCCTGACAAAGGCATCTTCTTCAGACCATGAAAAGGGAGAGAGGAAGAGAAGGAGAGAAGAGTTTTTGGGGGAGCGAATTAGTGATTTGTAAGGCAGCGAGCGAAGCGAGGCAAGGACAGGGAAGAAGAGGAGTGGAAGAGAGAGACCCTTTTGGGTTGGCGGATTTGCTTGCATGAAATAAGTTTTCTTTTGTTTTTGATTAACGGAGGTTTTGTTCTGTGAGAATCTCCCTCATTTGTCATGTGATAAATGAGCTGTCACTGACAGCTTATTTGTCATGATTTCATTGGCCTGGGCACCCCACATAGTATGTCACATGGTGCGTTTAGGGGTCGATCCCAATGATTTTACAGTAGTGTTAGGTAACTCTCATGATAGTTTATAAAAGCTTAAGTCTCTTAAATAAAATTTTTTTTTTTTAAAAATTATATATTCATAATCAAAGCATAAAACTTTTTTTAACAATATTCATTGTTAATGAATTTTATCGATAAATCTTAATTTCATTGGTTTTTTCAATAGAATTTCTTAATTCCATTGTTTTTTCAATTAAATTTTAAAAACAAATGAATTTAGAACTGAATCAATGAATTTTAAATTGTGTTTTAAAAAATAATAGCATCTATATTAAAGCAATAAATTTTGGACAATAAATTATGAGATAAAAGAATAGAAATAAAATTATTCCATTAATCAAATCAATAAAATAAATAAATTTTCATGAACTATCAAATAGATAGGTTACATGTCATTTTCGATGGCTTTATGACACCCCTATAAATACCCCATCATTCCCTCCCTCCCATTGCAGCAATCGGCCACTGCCACACCTCATCTTCTTACAATCATCTCCTTCTCCACACAGCAAGCAATTCGCACCCAGCAGCCTCTGTTGGTTGCTGTTGCTTTGCTTTTGAACATTTTTGGAGATGCAATCACTTAGCAAGAGCCTGCGCTCGTCTTTTTCTTTGAACCCAGAAGCCATGGCCACCAAGAAGCAAGGAATAGTCTCCATTCTCGGGTCGGACTGTGAAAATACCAAACCCGGATCAATTCGAAGAACTCTGTCTGCCGACATGTCCTCAAAGAAATCGCTGATTCACCTTGGTTTCTCACCAATCAAGAAAATCGCTTCCTCCGAAGAGCTCCCGAAACTCTCAATTCAAGACTCAGAAGAGGAGAATAGCAAGGAAAACGAAACGCCTGACCAATTCGACGTCTGGACTTCAATTCAAGAAGAAAACAAGAAGATCAAAAAGGAAGGGATGGAAAAACCTGACCAATTAGATATATGGAGCTCCATCATATCACAGAAGGTTCTAGAAGATGCGAAATCGCTTCCACCGCCTTACGTACATCCTCTTGTAAAAAGATCTTCGAGTTCTTTGAGTGAAAAGAGCCTCGAAATTTGCACCGAGAGTCTCGGATCCGAAACCGGATCCGAAGGCTTCTCCTCTTACCCACCTTCGGAGACCAGTGACGTGGAAGACAAAGAACAAGAAGTTGTACCACAACAAACAGAGCGGCGACGATGTTTTGACGAAGAGGAATACTCGCCAGTTGTCAAGTACAAGAAGTCACCGCCAAGATCGTTCCCTCCGCCGATTCCTTCTCTCTCTAACCGTGACTGTTCTTCCCTGCACATGCGCTCTCGCCGGGATAATGGCCGTCTGCTTCTCGAAGCGGTATCTGTTCAATCACAGAACAATTTCCACGCTCAACGCGAAGACGGTCGTCTTGTCCTCACTTTTGTTAATCAAGACGAGCCTAACTATGAAGAAGAGAAGGAGAACGACATGGAAGACCTTGCAGAAGAGTTCGAAGGAATCGAAGAACAAGACAAAGAAATCGAGGAGGAAACAGAGAAAGATGCAGAGGAAACAGAGGAGGATGTGGTCATGGATCAAGTACCAAACTTGTCAAGTGGAGTGATTAATTTCCACAAGTTAATAACGATGAGTAAGCCCATGGGCTTGGCTGTTAATAGCCCAACATGGCCCAACAGGTTCCATGAAATGGTCAAATTTGAAGAGGTGGTGGAAGTGGAGGAACCAACTCCACTTGCACAGTCACTCCCACCGCGGCCCCAAGCGGCAGCGGCGGCTGCTCGAATGATTTCACCACCGTCTGCAGCCGTTACGGCTAAATCAACAACAGCTGCTGCATCATTGAATGCTTATGAGTATTACTGGACCATGGCATCATCAGCTGTTGATAAAAAACTCATTTTTTCCACGACTCCCATGGAAATTGGGCAAGAAAAATTGCTAGTCTTGAGAAGTAAGAAGGGGGAGTACCTAGTCCCATTATTGAAGGGTTGCAAGGAACCCAGGTCATTTTTGTTCTGGGGGCCCCATTGCATAGCTACTTCTTGAGTTCTGATTAATCTTCTCACAGTATTTCCAATCCAAATCCAGCCAGCCTCGTGTCCTTTGTTAGTTTACTATTATTCCATATAATATCCCTTACCGCACTTTCCACTCCTTGAGGCGGCTGGGCTCTATGTAGTCAAATAAAAAGGAAAGGGAGGGAGGATATATACATCGATTAAAAAGGGATCAAGGAGAAAGAAGAGCGAGATGACTTAACAGTGTTGTTTACCCATATAACTTGTGTTATTAGTTGCCAAAACAAGATCTTAGCATCATCTTTGACTTGGGATGGTCTCTCTCTTTATGCTGGAGGGCGGCTCCTCAGCTCTTTTTTTTTTTTTTTTAATTTTATTTGCTTTTGTAATTCTTGGCCAATGGTGTTTCTATATAGGTCATTTCTTGCCTAACTGACGTTAATTCAGGGGACAACATGATCCACGCTCGATATCAGTCCTTTCTATATGGATTGAAGCTTGTTCAATTACTGTGCTGGATATTTCTTCATTACCAACACATTTTTGCCTTAATAGTAATTTTACTACTAACACAACTTTTTCCTCTCACAAATAACATGGCTCTACGGAATACTACGTATGATGACTCATAACTCTTCACCGTATCATCTCACCTTTTTTTTTTAATACACGGAAAGAGGGATAGGAGAGACTCAAACTCGGAACCTTTATGAAATACCACACACATGAGCGCCATTTGAACTACTCGTGGTTCTCACCATATCATCTCACCCAATAACCGCTGCCATTACCAATTTAATGCATCTATAGAGCATTATTATTCTAATATCATAACATGTTCCATCCATGATACACGATATTCTTCGCAATTTGAAAAAAATGTGAAAAAAAATCCAACAGGAAATCCAATCCACACTTTTAAAAAAAGACTCATTACTAAAAGAGATTAAACATTCTTAGCAAAACTTCACAAAGTTGACATCTGACAGCATGGTTTCTCATCTAGTTATCTTCACACAATAGTTTACATTGTACAGGAAACAGGAATGGGAATTACACGACAGCACCTCTATTATACATGGACGCCCACGAAGATTTAGACGGCACATAAACATACCTCTGTCATCTCTAGAGTAAAAAAAATATATGGCCTAAGAAGATGAATCAAAAATATATAACTACCGTGAAATATACCCAACACTACCACCCATCTCAAGAAACATCCATGACTGACTTCTACCTGCCTGCGGCTCAACATACAAAGGGCCGCCGATCCCGTACACTGCAGTTTTAGCACAAGTCACCCTACCAACCACATGCAACCTTTTCTAGAGCTTGCATCTTCATCACCTCAAGCAAGGCCCATCCAAAGAACAATATTCAGCAGCCTTATTCTTTCACCATGAACAAGGGTTACAAGCTCAGTATTGCATCATGCTCTATACAGCACACCAGAAACCCCAGGTGGTATCACTAGTCCAAAGCAAGTATAGCAAACAGTCAGAAGATTATACTATATCCAAGCAAGAGAGCCCCTGTCGTTTGTTCCTTGAGGACGGCCCCTAGTTGGTGTAGGTGGTCTGTTAGCATTTAGCTCCTATTCGCACAAAAAAGACAATGTGAACAGAATTAATGCGCCATATGATTGCATTAACTGAAAATGATAACTGCTGCATTCAAAAAGTATCAACATAATCAACAGCCACACCTGCATCCATGTATCTTCAATGTGTCGTTCAGGTGATGTTTCAGGTGATGAAATTGCAGGTGGTAAAGGATGAATGAGTTTAGGAACAACAACAAGATCTCTCCCTAAAACTAAGATTGCCCCAGCATTATTTGCAGTACCTGTTAGAATGGAGAACAAGCAAAATTGAAACTCAAAATGCTCAATTGTTCTTTTTTTTTTTGTGATTTTTTTTCTCAATCATCTGCAGGGTTCAGTAACAGCGAGAACGTTAAACAGATGCTGATAACATACCACAGTAATTGGTGGCTGAGAAAAGAGTAATTAAGTGTCCCTGAGCAAAACGCTCAAATCCATCCATCACACATTCATGTGCACGTACAATCAATTGAAGATCATTGTTGTTGCAGAATTCCATAACACGATCAGGCTGACAACAGCAAAATTTCAAATTAGAGTAACAAAGAAATCTTATCAAAATTCTTGACAAAATGCCACAACTGCCTTATTCATAAGCAGAAGAACTACAGATGTAAGAACTAAGAAGGTTGATTAATATTAGACTGCATTATCCCGACTTTACCTAAGGATAAACATTAACCACATGGAACCATTTGTAAGTTTGTTCGTTTTCACGAGGAATGCATCATCAGATACACAAAAACTATGAGGCCAATTGTACACTTGTTTTCAAGAGGAATGCAACATCAGCTTAGGTGCATCCTCTTACAATTGTGTTTGGTTGACATGTGGAAGTATTCTTCCTAAAATGTTCACGATAAATTGACAATTTGAAGAAGTTTTGTATCACTTTAGGCCTTTTCTGAACATGAATTTATACAGCATTCTTAAAAGTTTACTGCGAGACACTTGTTCATTCCATTTTCCCATTGAATTTTTTCATATCGACTCAAAATCCGGATCAATATATGATGTTGTAAAAGAAATTACATTGCTTTCAAAATAACTTCCTAGGTATCTACCATATCACATGAAAGGATGAAGAAAGGAGCAATATGTATGATGACAAAGTAGAAACAAATGTAAAGCTCAGAAAACAATAAAATAAAAATAGAATACTTACCCCAAAAGTAACCAACCCTGGGCCTCGAGCATTTGGTCGCAATCCTTCCACACTATCATTTTCCGTTGGATCAGACCTGAGAGGGAACATGGGAATACTATTTACAAATCAATTTATTAATTGATAGGTAAATGGTAAATAATATCATTGCACAAGGCTCCCACAGTAGGCGAAGTCGGGGACAAACAAGATGTACTCAGACAATATCCCACATAATATGTGGAGAGGTTATTACCAAGAATTGAACTTGTGACCTCTAGGTTACATCTTGCAACTCTACTATTAGGCCACATGTTCGCTTGTAACATTGATTGTAGGTAAACAACTTTGATACCATGTTAAGATTAATTATTGTGTCATTCAACCCAATAAGTTAACTTGTTGGATTTGGACATTTCACATCATTTATATATATTCTAACACATACATTAAGAAAATAAGGAAAACAAAAGTACAACAGTATAGTCGTGCACCAACCACAACAAATCCATTAGCACAATAGAGCCCGCTTCCATTGTGATGGGACGCTGAAGACTCTCGATCTGTTCTACATGATTTATCGACCGACCAATACCACCATGCATGCAAATGATTTTCTTCTCAATTAGAGCTGCCAAAGGGAGCCAATTGAACAAACGATTTATCCGGTGCCAAACCCAAATTCCATCCCTCTCGCCCTGTTCCACAATCCATAAATTTTGTTACAGAAAATACAGGAGGGAGGTAAAGGAGTACAATTCTTGAAACATCTAACACAATACCATGCGCTCAATACATTCAATCCGAAAGCCAAAAAGGGCATTGATATCTGCAGCTTCATGGTTCCCACGAATTAAATGTACGTTGTTTTGGTACTCAACCTGCACCAGCGATGGAATTAGGCGCAACTCTGAGCCCACCAAGTCTCAAAACAGTAGATGAGGAGCAATCAGACTATAGATGGAAAGAGCAAGCCTCAAAGATACCTTCAAAGCAAGCAGAAGAGTAATGGTCTCTAGGCTGTGTTGGCCCCGGTCAACATAATCTCCTAAGAAGAGATAGTCGATATATCTGACAGTCATTCATAAAAATCAGTATCAAAGGAGAAGTTTGAAAAACAAAGGTCAAGGAATAAAGGAAAGCAACTCAAACGAAATCAATCAGTTGAAGGATTTCATAGATAAATTTATTAAGAATAAATGAGCAAGCCTATTTAATCCTACTTATTCATGACTCTATATATTATTTTGAACGGCGGCATATCTTTCTTTAGCTATTAAATGGAATCATATTTTCCAGCTTTATTCATACTATTGCAAGTCTGGCACCGTTACCGTACATCTCACTCACCTTTCTCCCACACACAAGCACCACTCTTCTTCCAACCAACCTAAAATTCTACATCTCCAAAACCAACTTATGCTGCTGTTGTCTTCGACAGCCCCATAGTTTCACTTTCTGTCCATATCAATATCATAAAAAAAAAACTCAGGTTTTAGTTTTACAAACCCTCTCTATCCCAATTTACTTTTCTGAACTTATCCCACATTGTAAAACAGTCAACACCACTCTTATGACAAATATTTTCCCTATTGCCAGAAAGATCCAGAAATATGTCCTTTTCATCAACTTCAGTTCTAGCCTTTGCACATCAACTCTATTCCTAAAACTCGAAAACCTAAATTTGCAAGATCAAGTTAGCATCAGTCGTGAATAACTTGAAAGGCAACAGTACACATGTAAGTATATAGGCAAAACACACACAAATCAAGGTTCTTACGCAATGTCCCCAGCTGTTGAAGGTGCACCATACTCATCAAAAAGTCGCATGAGATCCCCAAATTGTCCATGCAAGTCACCAAATATTTTGATCGGAGCTTTAAGCTGCAGAACACTTGGTTCACTAGAGAATATCCTTTCAGCGTTGTCACAAAGATCTGCTATTTCATTGCAATCTAAAAAGAATTGCCTACGAACTGGAGGTTTCCAACCACGAGGCTTTAAGAGATGTGCTATAACCTAGTAATGGAAGGTCAAAGGACACCATGTAAGAACAAAATTAAGAAACATATGTAATAAATGACATTATGCTCTAGGAAAAATGATTCAGCTAGAACAGGAAGGGACATAAACCTGCATGCATACGAGAAATAAAGGACCTAATCAAAGAAGTAAGAAGTCCAACGCAGAACAAGCAAAATAAGAATAAGAACCTCCCACATGAACAAGGTTCTAGGAACACAATTTTGTTAGACCGATCAATGCTATATGGACACATAATTGGGAAGCTAGAGGTGAAGCAGCAAACCAAAGCAGAAGCATAACAAGATCTACTTCAAACAACAAAAATTAGACAAATTCTCAAAAGATTCTTCAGAGAAAAAGGTGCAAGCAACATATTCCATTCACTTTCTTATCCAAGCAACACTATAGTAGCATGTCTGTATCTTTGAAGATAATTTGAAATGAGTTTTCAGGCCAGACAGCTACATTAGACATCAGAACTTCATTCCATGTAAGGGCACACTACCTGACACATGGATACCTGGCTCAACAATTCAAACAGCCAATTTCACACAAAGTGCATAATATAGGATCAAACAAGATAAACAAGGACAATTTCAATACGGGTAAAAATCTATGACAGGCTAGTAGAAATACGAGGAAAACCTGTGAAGGACATATAAGAAGCCTGATAATGTGAATCCAACAACCTAACAAGGTGCATAATTACAACTCCTAGTTAAAAAATAAATAAATAAATAAAAAACCGCAGTTTCTACAAAACCAACAAATAATTTTACTGAAGGATGGTACTTCTCAGCATGTGTACATATTCAACATCACCATGCAACATATGTTTAACCAGTGTGTTATCGAGCAAATCTATGCCATAAAGAGAAACAAGAATCTAAAACCAACTCCAAAAAATGAGAAAACTATCGTGAAGAATGATTGTCAGTCAAACTAATCGCACCAAGACACAAATGTTGTTTGTTGCTCACGGTTCAACAGCAAATAACGACCTTCATAGCTTAGATATGTTTGTTATAACAAAGATACGAATGAGTGTGTGGATCATGAGTACAAAATTTCGCAAGGATGTTCCCAGCACCAGAATCTTTCAAATATATTGGACATGAAATATACACACACATTTATTTATTCAAGTACCTTCTTGGGAACACTATTAATGGACATCTGTCGATCTAGAAGTTTCCTGGCTGCAGTTGCACTCTCAGGAGTTCCATAGCTAACCCTCCTCCCTTCATTTTCAAATTGATCGATTGAAAGTTGCCTGACCATACCACCTAAAGCTCCACCTGTCTCTGCAGCCACAACAACCTGACAATGCCAGAGAATATCAGATAAGGATTCGTGTAATTTAAGGTTATTGTCAAATAAACACCAGAACAACATAAATGAAGGTTGAGACAGTATGATACTGACAGCTCTGTGATGCAGCCGAACTCCAGCTGGTGCAACATTATTTGAACCGGCCGAATCAGGCACCTTTATCAAGGTTGACATATGTGTCCCACTAGGGGTGGCATCTGCCCCGCCATCCCTGTCAGGTAGATCAACTTCTCCATTAACTTGCCGTGCCTTCGCAGCAGCCAATGTGGCACTGATAGCCTCAGCTTCTGCAGCTGCTGCTTCCACCAAATACTCAACACCTTTGCTTGTTCTCCTGCATGGTCATCCCAACCCAATAAGACATCAATGAAGTAAGAAATCATCCATTTCATAACTTATTTCCAACGCAAATCAATAAATGCAGCAATAGGCTTACCGTGATCCCTGTAGCACCGCATTTTCAGTGCTTATATCAGTATACATGTCACCATTTACAGGTGGGGCAACTGGATTACCCAGCACAACTGCACCATCAGGTACTGCTTCAGGCATTGTTTGCCTTGTTCGTTCATCCATGAATCCATATCTTCCAGGTGCCCGCCCTGGCTGTAAATTAGATGAAGCAGCTGCTGCTGCAGCATGTGAAGCGGAAGTTGTTGTTTCAGCAGCCGCTAGATCTTCAGCGACAAGAAGATCATCAAGCAACACACCTATAGCAAAACAAAAGATATCAACCGCATGATCAACCAGACAGCAGGTTAATAGAAAAGGATCCAGGATGCAACATTCAAATAAGAGCATATGAAATTTTCATCAAATGTTCATCTACATTTGTGAGCTTGTAAGTGGAAAACAGAGTTCCTAGTCACTTTCACAATGAGTACTTCAGAAGCAACATCACTTTTAGAAGCACATTTTTAATAAAAAATTATAAAAAATATTATAGCAACTTCTTTGGCTATCAGCGAAGGAAGTATCTAGCAACAGTGTCAGGTGTATTGATACAGATTTGCATTATGTCTCACGAGTCTCTTTTTTCACCGGTAAAGCTCCTTCAAAATCCAGCTCTGATTGGCAGTGTCGTACTGCAAGTATCAGATCTTACAGCACTGCAACCAAAGTGCTACTTAGCACTGCAACCAAAGTGCTACTTAAAGAAGATTGAATATACACATCCATGATTACTTCCACACCAGCATTGTCTGTTGTGCCCTGCTCCTCCACATTGAGCATTTTTTTGCAAAACTAAGTATCATACTCTCATCCTATAATTGAGAATACATAAACGTTATATGAAAGGGACCTGCTCTCTATTAAGGAGATATTTCTGTACAGTTTACTCATCCACTTTAGAACATGTTTTGGGTAAATAATGAAAAAACCCAATCCAAAAATTATAATCAACTGCAGAAACCCGTATCCAAAGTAGATATGAGCATAAACTTCAATGCTATGCAAAGGTGCCAACCAAGCAATTTTATTAGTAGTATTTGAAAGAACCTGAAGTAAATATTTTCCTCAAAGCATGTTTCAGTCAAAATAAGGCTTGCAAAGTGGCTTATCATACTATTTCATGAACAGATTAAATATCTGAAAAATTGGTCATTGGCTAAGGACTACAAAGAAATGTTGAAAATAGATGCAGCAAGTCAACGGTTACCAGTAGCTTTCTATCTTACCACCGCGTAAACCACCATAAATGAATATTAAGTCACCCACGGCAGCAGCCGCATGCCTGCAACGCCTTGTCAACTCAACTGCAGCATCTCCACCAGCCGTATCAGCACTGTATCTTCCGGTCCTGGGACTCGTAACTACAGATTTAGTGTCACACCAAACTCCTGCTGCCGTATCCAGTACTGTTACAAGAGGTACGTAATGAATATGTGAGAATTTCTTTGGACGCAGCTTCCCTTCACACAACTTTTTTTAATATTATGGCAACAATCTAATAATAAGAGTAACAGTAGAACATAAGTGACTACCATGGTTTCAACTTTTACAGTACGTTCAGTGTCACTTCCAGAATTTCGTATGGTCATGGCAGTGTTTTTAAGTTTTAACAAGTAATGGATCCCAAAGGCATATCATCAAAGACGATTTGATGGTAAAAAACACACAAGATCCCTTCCACTGGTCCGAGGGGGTGGGGGGAGGAGGTGGCTCACAAAATAGCATATCAAGTATCAAGACACCCATAAAATACCTTTCGTACATACAAATATGAGAGGTGCATATAAGATGGAGAGAGAACCACGAAGATGTTATTTGCTGAAACAAATAATGAAGATAGCATGCATAAGTAGCCACTGGATACAAAAGGATATAGGACAATCTCATCCATCCTTCAGTCGCAAGACACACTACTTGCGGAGGACAATGTAATTTTCCAGATATACCAATAACTCAGTCAATATCATCATAAAACACAGATGAACAATTTATGCCCAAAAGGATAAACTAACCCCAAGTTAGGTCTCGTGGTTCAGGCCATTAATATTTATGAACAAAATTGTGCCTCTACATGTGATATCCTGCCTCATTTAAATCATTGTCAGGTGAACAGAATTTCAAAATGTTAATACGTGAACAGTGAGAGGATGGAAAATGAAATGGTACAAAGACCATTAGTTGCCTAGAAATGTGCATGCAGGCAACTAATGACACAACTTGTCATCATATGGACCCATTTCCAACAACCTAAAACAGACAGGTAAGGCAGTCATTATGCACCTGCAATACTTGATGAGTCTTCTACCATGCGTCCACCACCAAGTGCCCCTCCAGACACATGCAACCGTGCATTAACAAAAACCTAACAAACAAATATGGAAATAAAAAATCTCAGTGAGAAATTAAAAAAAAAATTCAACAGAATCCTTTTAGTTTTGAAAGCTATCAAGAAAAGGATATCATAGGCTACCGCAGCATGCTGATATCTTGGAGATGGAGAGACACCAGGAGCAATTGCCCATTCCCACCGCCCATCCCTATGTTTAGCAAGCCCATATGCACTTGCTAATGGCTGCAAATTAGGAGGAACACAAAGAAGAAGAAAAATGCGTTGCAATGAGAAGAAAATTGGCTAGATCAAAAACATCACAAACCGGGTAAATACCAGAGAGGCAGGAAGATCAACCTTTACTATTAAGAGAAAAATATCAGCTAAGAAAGTCAAATATACAGGCTTATCAATATGCGTATCTTCAGTAAAGCATTGAGCTAGTACAAGTACAACCAAAATTCAGTAAAGAACTAAACTTCAGAAGAAATGAATTGGACAAACACATTTATCCCCCTGAGGCAGCTTCATTCTAACTTATGAATATATTAAGAGGGTACAGCGTAGCCCCCAAACAAATCATATGAAAGTTGGATTAGGGATATACACCCCTCCGTCCTTCCCCCAAAAAAAAAATGCAGACGCAAAAGAAAGAACTTGGAAGTATTCCTAGAGCCAAACTTCTAGCAATCATAGTAATTTAATAAAATGAATCATAAGCTACTTCATGTTTAACATCCACATATAATGAAATTATGCAAGTGGATGTTTTGACATACCACACTGTTTGCATCCCTGCCTCCACAAAGCAGAAGAAGACCATCTGAACGAGCACTTGCTGTTGCATACCTAGTCAAATATAAAGAGTACAATTGGGGTCAACTTCAGAAAATCCAGAGTAAGCTACAAAAATCATATCTATTACTAGTATCATCAATTACAACAAAAAGTCAATGGAAGATTCATTATGGAAAAAGTGCAACAAGTCAGACTCAGTGTTCTACACATACTTTTCGTAACTACTAACTGCTTTCAGATGCTTTCATGAACATATTATACATAGCACATGTATCCAGTGCATGCTTAACATACAACTCTAAATCAATAATTTGCCTGCTTAACATCCAATCTCCACCAAGCCTGCGATGGAAAGCTTGATGTTATATCCATGTGAACAACTTCTTGAAGATACTGTCATCAGATGCATCATAAAGACAATGATATGTATTCATTGCTGAATGTAAAATTCTATTGAAGCACCGAGAAGGGGCAAACAGAGGGTGATGGCGCTGATTAATGAGCTTCTCTTCTTTGGTCAGAAATCCAACCGAGTTGGTACATGTACCATATTGGGCAGCAATCATCTTTCTCCACAGCTGATCCATATGCACATTAAACTTCTACAACCATTTACCAAGTAAATCTTTATTAAAGCTGACCAGAAAATAATTCTTAAACCCCCTAATTCCTTGGGAAGTTAGATGGACTTCCCATCCACAAGATACATTTTTCTATTTCAAAAGTTATCTTCCAAAAAGAGTATGCATATTGTAGTCCCAATCCTAGCTGCAACAGAAGCAGGAATAAGGAAGCTAGACAAGCAAATTAGAGAGACGGCTTTTGATGAGAGTGAGTCTGCCAACCTTAGAAAGATTCTTCCTCTTACAGCTGGATAATTTTTTTTATCAGATCTGGACACAACGGAATTCCAGATTGTAGCTGTGACTAGGTATACCCTGAGCAGCTTATGGACAAATTGCGGCTAGATCTTGGAGGTGTATATATTTGTCAATAGAAGAAAATTGACAGCTAGGATCCCTCTCACCATTTTCCTTTCCGATCCCATGCAGGGAGAGATAAGAGAACCTTAGTGTGAGAGAAACTTCTACAGATCTAGCTTTTGGCAAAGTAGAAAGTGCAGTGTGATTGACCAATATTTTTTTCCCAACTGTTGTCCTATAGATAATTCATCCACAAGATGCCATCCCCTTCATGCCTAATCAAAGAATTTCTTTAACTTTTTTCGAATGGAAGAATTTCTTTTAACTGTAAAAAAAAGGAATAACTTAAACGATTCAATTTTTATTCATTTCCCCTTTTTCATTGAAATTTGGAGGGCATGGTATCAAAAATTTAATAAACAGACAAGCACTCTATAAGATCGCAAAGTTCTAATTAAAATAACAATTTACACAACAAAAACAGTTTCTACATCGAAGTATGCAAAACAGTCGGGGAATGAAACGCAGAACCCCTCAACCTATATCATTAATGAATAGAACGAGAATGAGGTCTCCGATGTTACGAAAGACATGCTATAGAGAAATAAATTGAAATGGAAACTCATTCTAACTTACTATACTAAATACTGACAAAATAGTCTTGCCATTTATGATACTCCAAAATCTCCGTCCACTTCATAGAAATGGACTCTTAATATCAATATTTCACATTGGTATCTGATTTCAATTAAGAAGCACTAATGTATTCCTTCGTTTTTTCTTATTTTGGATAAACTACTAAAAAATAAGAGTATAAATCGTAGGGGTAGAGCCTATCAGAGATAAGATTGAAGACCATTTAAGATTGTCTGGGCGCATACAAAGTTGAGATAGTGCAGCAAGTAGAATAGAGAATTCAAGTAGGCAATAGTAAAAAGGGAAGGAAGAGACATGAACGGAAGTAATAAGGTTACATATGAGCTATACAGTATTCGTGGAGTGTGTAACTCTAGATACAAACAAATGGCAAAAGAGAATTCACGTTGATTCTCTCATGGATTCATCCATCCGAACGTAAAGTGCTTGGGAAAAAAGACTTTGATGATGACGATTTTATATTCTCTTCTGTACATGGCCCCGAGTAATGATTTATATACTTGTGCATATTTTGTTCTATTTTTTCGTGGAGCGTATCATATCAAATCAAGTATTATAAGTGTTAAACAACCAATGAGTGGCCGAGTTGGCTAGGGATAAATACTTCCAATAGGGGGGACCGAAGTTCAACTCTCCACATCAATACCCTACGACTTATCAGGTACTTGAAGAGAGGGGCGATCCAAGTATCCGAGTTTACATGGACCAAAGACCCATGGTTCCTCGTCATAAAAAAAGTATCATACATGTTAAAATGTAATGAGTATTTTGGAAGAAAATACATAAACGTACTTGAGTATATAAATATGTAAAGAAAGACTAAACAAACTAACATGTTTAAGTGTTGCTTTGTCGTTCGGCAGAAAGAGTGAACACTTGACCTTTATCACAACATAGGGTAGTGGATTAACTCCTGGAAATAGACTCTTAGCTATCCAAGGGTAAAGCTACGTAAATCTTGCCCCTTCTCTGACCTCACCAATTGGCTCCACCTATAGAGCCTTGAGCACATGAGTTTTTTTATCTTCGGTTTCTCCATTCTTTTTTGGACGTTCTATAGTGTTGCAACTATTAATGTGATTATTCGAACGAGTTTTAAACACATAAGAAAAAGGAAATTCTTTGAAAAAAACTTACTAGTGTTGTTGATCAAAACTGCTAAGAATTCTGAGTAGGTTCACTCTATTAAAAACCAAAAGAAGATCATATATGAGTTACATACTACAACCCGTTTTAGAAAAAAACTGGGCTGTTGTGTCATTTTTGGGATTCAAAAGAGAAACAGAAAGAGGTAAGAGACCGAAGTTAAGTGGTTTGGCAAATCTGGACTCTTAAAAAATTCTGAACAGAAAAAGCAACACCACCTTGCTGTTTTGTGAGTCTTAATATGTCAAACGACCACTCCCTTCTCTTCATATCTTTCCCATCGCGTCTGCAACACCGAAATCCTTCCCCCTCTAGTCTCCTTCCCTCGTAGAGTCGTACACAGGGCTTCCCTATCTCTCTCATTCTCACTCTATCACTACTTTTCATCCTCCCCACAGCTAAGTTGCGAATCTCACATAAAGTTAGTAAGGTCCGAAGGTAATTGGCTTCCTTCATTCTCCTCTTTTCTATTTTGGCTCATCAAGCCTTCATTTGCCAAGTTTTCATTCTAATTCTTCCGTATCATAGAAAATTGTTGATCCGCTCTTCTATATAATACAAGGTAAAACAGACAACACATTCAAGGTACCTATTTACAGATACCCAAGATATGTTGTCATGATGCACTCAAAATCTATATCATTTGCGAAACATGGGATATCATTAAATTAAATAATTGTTAGCACATATAAGGGAAAACATTGATTTATCATGGTCGTGATGAAATTCTGATCAATAAATGTTACGACAGAGAAACCACAACCCATTAACAAAGTCTAATAATAAATAGCCCATGAAGAAGAAAATCCTGTGCATGCAGGAAAGACAACAAAAAAATCAATTAACAAATACGATCATATCACATGGTCATAAGTAGTGATAAAGGACAGTTATTATTCATGTAAAAAATGAACATATCTGATCATCAAAGGTTTTCATTAAAGCAAAGTCGAGAGAGTGAGAACTTTTACATGCACGGAGGTGGACCTTCCCCTTCTGGTTCCAACTTCCGCCATTCATATGGCTTGGCAGCCGTGTCCAGGGCCCATACATCAGCCAAAGGCCGCTTTCCTGAAAATATGCAGTCATTCCTTACGAAATTAAATGGAGATCTCAAATGTAACACTGATTCAGACATGTAATAAATAAATATATTGAGAGATACACAGTTACACACACATTAGTCTTAAACTTTTAATTTAGTGCACATAAGTCGACACTATAACATCAAATGACTTACCATCATTTCCACCAATAGCCATAAGATACCTTTGCCCCACCAAAGCCATCACATGTCCATAGCGGGGTCCTGGTCCAGGGCCTTGAACAACAACTCTGCACGAAAAAAATGCATGCCTTTTAATTTAGAATCACATAATAGATATGGAAGTTTCAGCACACACATCCTTCAAGAGTCTAACCTATGCCATCGGGGTCGTTGCTGTGTAAGGTCAAGAACATGAAGATCCTCAGCAGACAAACCAGCAGGACCGATTCCACCCTGCATAGAGTTGTTAAGACTTCACAAGCATAATGAATCAAACGAAGAATTTGAAGATAGTAAAAGTTTATTGGATAACAGACACTATGCATACCTGAATAACTACCATAGTCCCCACAGCAGTTGCCACATGAGCAGCCCTAGGCGTGGGTGGTTCTCCAAATGGAGTGATCCTGAGAAAAGAATAAACATAAGCAGTAAAATAGCATACAACAGAGTAACGTACTCAAGTATAAAAGCATGCAGATGAAATTGTTGAAATTGTCTTGGTCCCCCGCTTACCTGGACCACTTATTAGTCAACACATCATAACAGTGCACATCAGCGGTGGCACCTGCTAGTCCTGCAATTCAAGCAATGAACCAGTCAAGAAAGGTTGAAAGTTGAAACAAGATCACTAGAAACTCCTCAGGAAGTATCATTATTTTCAGAACAAAGATTTCTTACATGGAGGTTATTACAGGGCATTGAATTATTTTCCCTACCCAATTAGTCAAGCATTATTCTAACAACGGGCCTCATTTTGTTTGGTTCAATATCTTGACAAATACCATAATACCAAAAGAACACAAAACAATCCAATCAACCTACTTCGGGATGACAGAATTAAAACACCATGACATCAACAATTTCTAGTGAATCACTTGGACTTCACAAGAACAAGAAGAATGGAAATGCATGCACAGCACCACAAAAGAGGAGAATTTGGTACTACATAACGAAATTGCCAAAATAATAGATGGATTGTCTAGAAAAGAAACTGCAAATATATCACTGAATCACAAAGAAATCAAAACAACTAATTGACTTCCAAGCAGTTGATGATCAACAAAATAATAGAAATCACCATAGGATATAGATGGCTTCAATGAGCCTACGCATCAAATGTTATCAGAATCAAAAAGAATGTAAAAGCAACAAAGGAATTGTTGTTAACTACACTTCTTTCA
This sequence comes from Tripterygium wilfordii, assembly GCF_013401445.1. NCBI lineage: Eukaryota > Viridiplantae > Streptophyta > Magnoliopsida > Celastrales > Celastraceae > Tripterygium > Tripterygium wilfordii. The sequence goes on along the minus strand of NC_052233.1, from coordinate 9,225,248 downwards.
AGCCAAGAATCTTCAACAATTAGCTACTCATTGGAAGATTTGCCTTGAAAGAAGCAAAAAAAAAGCTAGTAGCATGCAATAAAGCAGGTTCAGAATCTCCCTCAGGAAAATAGGCTCAACAGACTATAAGTTTGAGTTCCATTCCATGTAGAATTCTTGGACTTCTTTCTTTTTTCAATACACCATATATAGAGTGGGTGTATTTGTGTGCGCGCACACTAAATAGATGCAGCACAGTGTGCCATCCCATTTAATTGAAAGTATGTGGCGGGTGCAATGACCAGTGTGCCATCCCATTTAATTGAAAGTATGTGGCGGGTGCAATGACCAATTGGTTCAAGCTGCAAACAACCATCACCTTGACCCATTGTTCAGAGATTTGCCTTACCTAAAAAGAAATAGATACAGTACAATCAAAGGAATCTACAGCAGTACAATATCAATTTCAGTTCCCCGGAGACCAGAAGCTAATGGTGTAGCACAAAAAGATGAATAATCTTTCCAAATAAGTCAGATGCCCTTTCTTTCCTTCCAAATTGTCCAACAAGTTGCTAATGAACTAGCTGATCTACAAAGCATCTTGTAGTTTTAATTCCAACATGTGTTATCCCATTGAAACATTAGAATTACTCGGCAAAGTCTATGAATGTTCTTGGTGCAGTACCATCAGGAGCCTCAAAATATATCTTTCTTTTGCATTCAAGAACCAAAGAACAAATAAAAGGTACGCAACCAGAATACCCAGGTTAATCAAAACTAAATAGAACGGCATCAGAACTTTCCAGTCGAGCTGCTATAATATAAACTAAACTTGAAGCTTAAATATAAAAAACAGAAAGTTAACAGCTCCAATATGAAGTAAACAAAGAACGTACGGATGCCAGCACTCCCCGCAGATGAAGGAGTCCCTGATGCCGCAGAATTGCCCTCTAGTGCAGTGGCGCCACCAAAAAGAATTAGCCTCGACCCAATGTAGCCAGGGGTGCCTTCCTCCCCAACGGCGGCCACGGCTGTTAATGTATGCCCGCACCTAGGACCTGGTCCATCTTCCTTCTTCTCTAAAATTGCATTCACTACCGAGTACGCAGGCGCACATCTCGGCCCTGCCACCGAGGTCTGCTGTGGGGCGGCCTGTTGCTGCTGTTGCTGCACTGGTGGCGGTGTTGCTGGAGATCTACTTTGAGACGGCGAAGCCTGCTCTCCTAGCTGCTCCCTCTCCATTGAAGAGGTGGCCAGAGGAGAAGCCTCCTCATCCGCCGTACCATGGCTTTGCGTCGTCGGATCGTGATCGTTCTCCGGCACCATCGAAGAGTCCACATCCATTGCTTCACAATTAAATTCGAGCCCTACCTTCGAGATCGGAGCTAGAATTCACGTCAATTCCCATCCGCAATCAACATTCTTGATCAATCGCTTCAAAATTCAACAATAACAGCCAGTCCGAGAATCGAAACCCTAACTGAGATCGAACTATAAAGAATCCAATAAACTTTTTAAACGGAGAGGAATTTCCGGGAAAAAATTTTAAAAAAGAGAGAGAAAATCTCCTTTCTAGGTTTCGTTTTAATCTCTCCCTCCCTCTTTCTTTCTATCCGAGAACAACTCGAGGCGGTCGAGGAAACGAGAAATAGGAACGGGACGGGACGGAGACAATAACAGCATCAAAAAGTGCAATCCCCCAAAATTTTATACGATAATTATTATAAATTATAAGCCAATGAAATAAAATTAATAACGAGTCCTCCTTCTCACTCTAACAAATGGCTTTCTTTCTCTCTCTAGCGGACTCTTAAAAGTATTTGTTTTTGTTTGAATTTTCTACGTGTCACGGTGTTTTTCTCTCCCTCTCACACTTTCCATCTGGAGATGATGCATTGTTAACGTGATCAACCGGTTAGGCCGTGTATGGCGGTGGCGGAGAAGCGCCGCCGTATAGGGGAATTAACTGCGGCTAAACGTAATTTGGCTAATTTTTTAATGGGGATTTTGGCCCTAGGTCTCTTTTCTATTAGGAATTCATCCTCAAATTTCTCACTTGCCTATCAAATATAATTAATACTTGATTTTCTTGGTATTGTGGGTTTTAGGGTCCACTTTCGGGGAGGGATTAGTTTCGGTTTAGTCTTAGCTTCGCCCGAGAGTGATACACACCCAACTATCCGAACTCCGCAAGATATGTTAGACTGAGTGGTTCTCAGTTACCAAAAAAAAAGATATACGCCCTGTATTTGCTGTTGGTTTTTGTAAGAAGGCAAAAACGGGTTATCTTTTGTTTTGTTTATGTGACAAGCCATAAACAGGGGTAAAAATGAAGCTGGACAAATAGACATGCACTGGGACTCAGTGGCACATTCCCTCTTAGGACAGATCAGGAGGGAAGCTGCAAACACCAAAAGCCCTTTAGTCTTTCAAAGCAACATGAATTAGAATTGCATTGGCTGAGTTGGGAGAGGGGCAATGTTCTTGAGCTCTACTATAATTTAGTTCCAGATTGCAAAGAGAGTATGTTTTTGCATATTATAGTTTTCAATTGGAAAGAAAAATCAGTCTAGTTCTCTTTTTCAGTTTTAATACAACTTTGATAAATCTCAAGCAGGTAAACCTCCACTCCCAACAAAAGAAAGATTCAGCCTGCCATACACAGGATTCTGCAACCACACCAACAGGCTAATGCACATAACATAAATACATGAAATACATGATCTCTTGTTTTTTACTCGGCATTAAATGTTATCACAAGGATTTTTGCCGCCTAAGAAAGAAGACCATACCAATGACATAAGTTACTTCTCATACCCAATTCAGGTCAGTACTGTGGCTCAGTCATACCAAACAATTTCAATGGCTCAGCTTCTTCCTGTCGCGGAAAGATACTAATAGTAAGAATGTGCTCAGCAAACTATTTCATTGCTAGGGATACGCAATAGTGTATTTTTTTTTTAATCTTTACTGACCTTCCACCTCCTTGAGTAAGCAAACAGACAGTAGCAAGTAACTCATTTGTTCACATCTCAGGAGAAACATGATTGCACCAGAAAAGGCATCAGTTGATCTATTTTCACATCAGGGGATTCATATAGCTTTTAAAGGATCTGTATTGGCAGGCTTTTGGAAGTATCTTGCCACAGGCATTCCATCACCATCACCATCACCATTTCCAACCCTCCACGACCGATCCTTTTTCCTTTGAGGCTTTTTGTGGTGCTTATTGGATGCATTCGTTTTCTTGACAGTAACTTTCTTAGTAGCAAGGCCATTGGCCATGTCAAATGATTTGAGATCATCCAACACCTGATCAAGACCAGGTGCATTCCCACCTTCATCATCGGAAGGGTTCTCAACATCAGATGAATCTGACTCTTGAATTTCAGGCAACTTGGCCGCCACAGCTTCTTCCAGATCACCTTCACCATCATGCATTCCAGGGGGCATTTCATAGTGGGGCAGCTTCCCATCAATGTAATTTTTCAAAATTTGACGTGCAGCCCTAGTTTCATCCGGTAATCCACCTGATGCAACATAGCCACGCGAGGCACAATAGGCCCTCAAAAGTTCAGATGCCAAAGGAGGCCGAGATTGTAGCTCGTATGGCTTGGGTTTTGGTAGATTTATCTTGTAAACATCCTCAATTACATGCCTTGGGACTCTATTAGCCACAACCTGCACAGCCTCCCTGTGCTCAGTCATCCGATCAATCGGTAGAACCCCAGAAGCAATCATCTCATATCTCGAGCTTGAAAAAGATGGGAACACTAATCCAGGGCAGTCGCATAAAGTCAGCTCATCAGAGATTGTCAAAGTTTGGAAATGTTTTGTCTTTCCTGGAGTAGAGGTGACCCCAGCTCGTTTTTGGCCTACAAGAGCATTGATAGTTGAGCTCTTGCCCACATTAGGATAGCCCACAAACCCTACTATCACACTTTTAGAAGACGTATTTCCTGTAATATTTCCACCAAGCGATTGAGCATTTGATGGCTCATTGCTACTAGAGCCCAATTTGACCCTCATTTTAACTATCTTTTCAGCTTCAGACTGTAAACGAGATAAAAGTTCATCCCTGCCACAAATTTGAATATCAGGATCATCCATCTTTCCCCGGGTATCTTGTGTATCCCATGAGGCACTAAGCTCTTTCCCCTCCAGTGCAGCAGAAGCAGCTTTAGCAGACCAGAAAACAAAAAGAATCTCATGACCACGAAAATACTCTGCCCATTTCTTCCTACAGATGTAGCCAAGAAGACTTAGTTAAACACCATATATTTACCACCAAAAGTCAAACACTAGTTACCAGGAATATATACCTGACAGAAAATGGTAAAAGATCTGCTTTGTTTACAAGAAGCAGTGTCCTTTTGTGCTCATTAATCTCCCGTGCATATACCTGCATCAAAACAAACAATTTTAAGGCCCTTTTTTTCCAGTCAGCACGGACCATGCAGACCATTTTAAGAAGCCTGGCAAACTGTTTCCTAACTGCATATCGTACATACCGCCACATACAATAGACAAGTAGTACAGTTACTGTAAGATGCTACTGTAAGACATCCCTATCACTTGGTTAATATACCGAAAATTAGGGGCCTGATCAATATATTGAATGGGAAAGGATAAATAGATATTTGCCAACATAATGCATTGGATTTGCCTCAGAACCTTCACAATGTATGAAGCAAATTAACTCTCCACCAAAGCAGCATTTTCACAAGAAAGAGTAGCAACATATTACCTCAAGATCAGGGCAGCGATAGAAAAGTGGGTCTCGTGCATCAACAACCATTACAAGCTGGGAGAAAAACAAAGGACACACAAAGAGATCAAAAACCTCAACAACTTATGCAAAGATCAAATTGTCCACAAGGTCAAGTGGTCAACACATAATTAAAAAAATATGGTGCGTGTGACAAGGTTGTCTAATATGTAAGTCTCCAAGGTAAATGCATACTAAACAAAATTGGTGATGATCATTACCAAGAGTCAACTTTTACAAGTGGACAATCACAAATTATGACATTATCAATATGCATAACTAAAAACTATGGTCACTTACAAAAAGACAGAAAATAGTGCCCTTCAATCATAATCAGAATTTTGAGTTACAATGACCTACCAAGTCACTACGTTCAACCACCCGCCAAAGCTGCCTCCAAATATCCAGGTTCTTCTCAAATGGAGTGAGAACCAGCTTCTCATTCTCCTCAAGTCTGAAGCAAAGAGAATTCCACAAGAATACAAAGTATTAGTCTTATACTTTGAAAATATTAAACTGAAATAATAATATTACATACAAAAATAAACATGTCATGCCCAACCCCTAGTTGTTCGATACGATACTCCACAAAGCAATATGAGATAGCAACAGTCTCTCCTTTTCATTCCTTGACATGAATTTCAGAGCCAAGTGATGCAGCCTACTAATCATTAATGAAATCTATGACTGCTGAAGTAATTGGGTCTCTTTGGTTTATGTAATCTCCTAGAATAATGTGTTGGACATTTAAGGTCAACTTCAGATTTTGTGCTGCCATTCAAGGGTCAGTTTTGACTCTTTGACTAGAGATCTTTTTAACCTTGAAAAGGGAGAGAATAAGACAGTTCTGAAGTAAAGGTTATATTTTCCAGAAAATAGAGCTTGTTCTAGCTCCACGCCAGCTAGGGTTTTAAGCATTGGAATTTTGGGTTTTGAAGACTTGACCCTGTGGCTAATTCCAGTCCCTCCATCGATACGTTTTTGCGCGAGAGGACAGCGCCCCACCACAGTTCCCCTGCTGTGCAGATTCCAGTTTCAGATTCGAATTTTCTTTAAAAGTTTATGTTGTGGGTTGTAGTTTATAATATTTCAGTCTTAATCTAAGTTGTAAGCTTTGGTATCTTATTTTGATCAATAAGATCCTCTTGTTTGTCGTTTCGGTTTACATCACCAAGCAAGTTAGGTCAAGTGAGGGCCTCGTGTAAGTAGCCCTAGTGTTGGGCCTCATTTGTTGAGCACGTATAGGGCCGTCGGATTGCCCAGTCCACACGTGAGGAGGAGTGTTATAATATGTGTAAATGATGTGAAATGCTCCAACCTAACAAGTAACTTATTGGATTGAATGGCAAAGTAACTAATCTTAACAATTTTTAACTCATTTCAACTTCAAGGATATTTGGTAACTAACATCTCTTAACACTCCTCAACTCTCATTAATTCCACCTCTTTCCCAAACAAAGTGACTATTCTCTCATTAACTCCCCCCTCACTTAACTCACCCTCACTTAACTTCACTTGACTCTTTTTTTTTCTTCAATCCAAGCAGGGCCTAAATGATACCATGTGCACACCGTATCATCCCACGTCCCCACAATTTCTGTACCCAGAACTTGGATAGGACACCATCTCCTCTGCTTTCACATGCAATGTCAATCGCTCATTATGCATGCAATTCACCAATGAAATTTCAGATACTAGATACACAACTTGCAGGTCATACATCAACCTGCCAATCATGAACACACCTAGATACACATACACAAAAACACACATTCATCATGGCATAAATATTCAGAGGGAGTGAAGCCATACATGTGGATTGGTAAAAAAAAATCATAACTTTATTAACATTTCCTCTTTCCTTAATTTTTGTTTTCAATATTGAATTAAGAGAATGAAGATACCAATACAAGGACCTAACCTTGCAAGACTCCGGCGCCAGATCAAGAAAGCTTGTCTTTCATTGGAATCAAGTTCTTCCACAGACATTGTAGCATTCCACGGTGGTCTAAAGGAGAACAAGAGAATTTTAGATCCTAATCATGTATATGATAAGGAACATATGATTAGGATGCGGACATTCTAATCATGTGAAGTAAAACATGCCTACGAGGGACTTGGAGACTGCTAGCATGCAAAACCTCCTCTTCCTTCTGCAGTCTTCTCCTTTCCTCAGGTGTCATGTCACTGGTACTAGAGTTTGTGTCCCTGTGCACACCAAATCAGTATCAGAGACACCGACATACAGACACTTAAAGAATACGGTAAAAACATGACCTACAGTTTTTGTTAGTAAACTAATACCACTGCCGTATATGATCTTCATAATAACATAACAAATGATGTTAAGAAATAAAACAATTCCACATAGTCCAATGCCTTTACAAAATAAAATGGAAAAGCACACAGATAAATTGAATGGCACTTCAAATTTGCCGTCCCCTTTATTCCAATGCAAAAGACCAATACTTTTTTTACCAGTAGCAAAATACAGTATAAACACATTCTGCCGCCAATGGCATCCCACAACCATGTACCTTCCACAGCTAAATAAAATTAAGAGAAATTTACCCGCTTGTTCTTACTTGTTTAACCACTCTCAAATAACTTTTAAGAGCGCAATGAAAAGCAAAAAAATCTTGTTACTAGAACAATAGAGAACTCACAGTGATTTCAAGCTATATCTATTTGGTGCTCCATTTCCAACAAGTAACAAGAACAAACAAATAACACATAACTAGGATAAAGGCAAAAGTTAGCCACTAGAACAGCGAGCAACAAGCATGAACAAACATAAATACTCAATCATACGGGACATGAAATTTTTTTAAGAAAAATGCATAGGAATAATAAGGGAAATTGAAGTATGGACGCACAAATTTAGGAGGTTGGGGACAGAACGATCGACAGACAATAGCAGGTCTTCTTCATCTACACGCTGCATGACGGTGTCGATGTCGCTGACCTCGGTGACCGATTCCATAACCTTCCTGTGCTGGCTCTTGTAAAACCTACCCTTCTCTTTGGACTGTTGGATCATTTGGTTTTGATGCTTCACCAGCAACCTCCCTAAACCTGTCTTCTCGCTATTCTTCCCCATCGTCTTCGATACTTCAAATTGAAACCTCTCTCTCTCTGCTTATAAATATTCAATCGTACGCGGGTGTTGTTTCAACGGCGGTGCGAATAGGGTCGCGCTGTCGCAGTATGTCCAGAAGATGAATATGCTTTAGGGGCTCCGTTGCTTTGCCATATGCGGGGACCACCGTGAGAAATAAAACCTAAAACGGGTGCGCATGGTACGTGGCAGCGTATGACGTCAGTCGCTGCATAAGGCTAGAACTAGATGGGTTTTGCGGAATGCGGACTAGAACCGTAATTGAGTTGGGCCGAAACCCAAACTGAAGCCCAAGCCCATGAACCATATTCAAGGCCTGAAAGCTTCTTTCTTATGGGTTTTTATTTCTTCATTAGCATTATCTTGGGCCGCCATTGAATACTCAATACTGCCTAATTTAGGGCTGCCAATTTATGTGCTCTATCTTATGAAGTATGAACTTCTTACTTGCATCTAGGCTTTCTGAATTAGACTGCTCCCTAAACCATCCTTTAATTGAAGTAACTGGACCTCAACCATAAGCCCATTTCTTAAATTCAAATAACTGGATCAGTTAGTTGAGGTTAAGCCCATATCGAAAAGCCCAAGACCGACCCCAGTGCGGCAAGTAATAAACTCACGGAAAAAGGGGGTCCACCTCTTTTATTTTCAGTGTAATTCCTTTCAGTGTCGGTCAGTATTTTAGGACGGTCCAGATTGCGCCAATCCATTAATAATTCTCATCGACGACGGCTAAGATAAGTCCAGTCAAAACTCACCAACAATTACAGTATAAGTTGTTCTTTTCCGCTCGTCTGGGACTCTCGGGAGCCGAATTGAGAATCCTTTTTATGAACCATTAAGAAAATGGTCCATATTTTCTCACACCGACAATAAATTAACGAAGAAGATAAGTTCCAATGTAAATTTCTTTCTTATTTACCCAGTCAAACATAACATCATCCAATGTAGCTTTTACTTAATTTTACCAGTTTTGGTTGGAGTGGCACAATCAAGGCCTGGCCCATCATGATCATCTTTTTATCGTTATGTGAGTCACAAACAGAGTGGGTCAGCATCAGTTCTTATAATTTTATATAGTTGGCAAGTCAGATCTATTTGTGACTTAACATAGAAAGGACAAGCTCCATGTCCAGGCAATCATGGAGATCCATTATTCTCTCTGTAAATAAATTGGGTAAAATGTTTTGTTTCATTTTGGTGTTTATTACAAACCTAACTTGGCTCACTTTTAGGTGAAAAACGCAGAGAATTAATTGACATCAATACTTGCAAAGAGAGTTAATTAATTATCTTTCAAGTCAGAAGATCGAAACCATCCGTGTCATAATGGTCAGATTAGAGAACCATAGATGCAAACTATTGTTTTCGTCCGGACAAAAGATATGAGAAAAGTGTTCTTCCCCGACCAAGCCAAATTGTGTTGTGTCCGAATTCAAGACGAAACAACTTGGAAAGAAGATCACAATCGGCGCATTTGGTGGTTAGCTAGCCAGCACTGCCATCCAATCTGCCCTTTCGTGTGATGCAACGATGCGTCCTTCGCTTGTCAATTCCAGCTCACATAGTGAATGATATAGACTGACGACACCACAACTGTTCCTCAAGATTCTATTTTCACGCACAACACGCTTTTAGAACAAATCCAATGGGTATTAGCTTCAAGTGCTCCATTTTGTCATATTATTTGTACATCATCATATTGTCAAGTGTCCACCCTACAATGATGAATCTCCAAATGTTGAAGAATAAAAGCATCCACAATGGGAGGCATTTCAAGCATTTGAAATGTGACTTTCTTGATAAATTAAGCATTATATGCACACATAAAAAATGGCACTTGAAAATAACTTTAAAATTTGTCCCTGCTTCATCTTTGGAACACTACTTAATTGATGAATAGTATAAATTATGGGATCCATATAATTAATGACTTGAGGCCACCTAAGAGCAAGATGGAGAAAAAGAGATGGGAAGAGAGAGAAGATGGAGTGTGGTTTCAATTTTCAAGTACGTTTTATTGTGCACCAAACCAAATGTTGTACTTGAAAAAATAATAGTTGCACGAACAAATGAGGAGTATGGAGTGTCCACCACTATGGATGCTCTAAAAGGTAATCTTGTGACATTTTTAGGACACTCCTTAATTGGAGTGTGGAGAAATTTACCAACTCTTTTCAAGAATCATTTTGCACCCATTGTGATGCTCTAGCATTATACTTTTGAATAAAGTGTAATGTAAAATGTTGAATATAACATCCATTGGAGTTGCTCTAAAAGAACTCGACACAAGTACTTGGGTTATTAGACGTCGAAACGTTTCAAATTTAATAACCCAAATTTCAAATTTGTTATAATTTAATAACTCGGGAAGATTTCCCCACCTTCGGACAGTCAACCCGCTTACTTGACCCTGCTCATAAAAATAAAAGAAGCTTAACACAAGTATTTATGGTAACAAACTGGATAACACAAATATGGAGCCTTATTTGCAAGCTCTATGTGAAAATGGTTGCAAGAAAGAAAACAACCAAAGCAAAGGGGAAAAAAAAAAAAAAGGTGAAAAGGACAAAGCACAGCCAAAAAGTGGGGCTCCTCTTGATCCCAATCTTTGAAACAAAAAATGTATGGGGCCTTAATCTAGCCCCGATGGCTTCAATTATTTTTGTCTCCAGTGGAGCTGGAGCTCACGAATAATATATTCTTCACTTACAAGTAGATTCATTCATGGTTTCACATTCATAACACATATGTACAGAAGATGCAACAAAAGGACAAAAACCCACTTCTCCTACTACTACCATCTGATAGTGTTACACCATACCTTTAGCAAAAGTATATGCCTTTGCTTCAACTAGAATCTACTTTGCTTCCTTGTGCGTCCAAAGACTCTTTGACAAGGTGAACCGGCTCTTTCTGGGGTTTTGAAAAGGTTGTGGGCACTTTACGCCTCTTCAGCACCATAATCCCCAGCAAAATTTAGTCCGAAACAAAGTATTCGCCTTTCCATTCCCCTCTCCCACTTCCTAAACCAACATCTTTATTCGCCCTTGCAAATCAAATTCATTTGGACCAATTATCTCAAGAACAGCAACCTGATCATATATGAGCAAAGTATTTCTCATCAGACACCAAATACAACTGAAAAGGGTAGTAGACCACTATAATATAGAAAAACGAAGCATAAGAACAAGAACATGACTTATGTTTCGGCTAAAACATACTGTGCCTCGCACCGACTAATTTTCTAACAGCGTGGTTCACGTTATGCAAACAAAGGTGTACTGTACTGGCCCATAGACATTTTATTCTCAGTTCAACTTTACCCAAGCTCCCTATTTTTCCCAACAACACAGGAACCAGAAAGGACTAAATGAGTTCAATCTTTTAGGAATCTTCCTCCCAATTCCATGAATTGCAACAATATAAACCCAAAAGAGGGTCAATTAACCATCCAAATTTGACCAGCTTTTAGTTTCTAATCCGCCTCGGCTCCAAAGTCCAAACCAATTACCATTGAAGACCAAAATGAGTGTTCCACTTGCCTTGTTGTGGCAGCAAAGAACTATACCATAAACAAGTTGAATACTCGATCTGCAAAAGATGGAATCAAATAAAGTGCAATTTGACCAGGGCTTTGCCCATAATGATTCACGACTTCTTTCCATGATTAGATCAAACTACCACCCACTAAACTATCTGCAATCTCATTATCAGCTAACAACACTCACTGAGTCCACTCATTAAACCAACTCCAATTAAAGTAAAAAAGAGAAATTAATTATAGAAAAATTAGAAGCAAAATGTTGCAAAATTTGAATTACCTGGAAAGATTTTCAGTCCCGGAAAATGACTTTATCGGCCATCTTCAACAGCGGTCTTAAGCAATCAGGGGAAAACTTTCTAGCAAACAAGTAAGAACTCGAATAATTCGATTTCCTAAGCTCATGAATCAGCTCCGGCGACACCTCGCTTGGCGAGTAAGTGTATGGGTGCCCATTTGTGGTGCCCGTCCAATTAACCCTCGTCAACGAGTAACGTGTGCATCCCTCTGGATCCTGCATTGACAGCAGAGTAGGAAAATAGTGCTCCTCCGGGTAACACTCATCTGCTCTGTAACAAGGGAGCATGAACTTCTTCCACAGCGCTCTATCTTTGATTACCATGAGCGCGTGCCGGCGAGTCAAAACGAAGAACTGAGATCCAACCCGGAACTTACTGAACGGAACCTCCGGCAACAAAGCTGACCTCCCTCTGGCAATGTAGCGCTTCCAGAGACGAGATTCCTTCGAGATGATCTCAATAAAGCTCTTATACCTAATGCGCACCCCGTACTGAGTCAACCCGGTGTCGGACTCGTCAGTGGAAGAATCGAAGGATCGCGACGAGACAATCGAGTCGTATACGTAATGGAATGAGTGCAGGGGGATGCAGTACTGCGATAGAACGGCAAAGAAGGCGTTGGCGGGATCGTCGATGAGGGCATGTGCAATCAAACGGCGTGTGGCGGAGATAAGAGTAGGGGAGGCCCGGAAAGTCCGCTTGGCAGAGATGAACTGGTTCTCGAATACTCCGCGAGGATGGGTGACATTGACTGAGGGGTCCGCGTGGACGTAGACATTGAAGAGATCTCGATTGGAAGGAAAGAATCGCTCCCACAAAGGGGCAAAGTAGAGATCGGAATTGGTAAGGAAGAGGAAGGCGATTTTGAGCTTAGGGTTGGTGGAGGAGAGGTGGGAATGATGGCGGGAATCGGAGGCGGCGCGGCGGAAGAGTGACAGATCGTCGATCTCATCCTCCCGAGGGATGGAGAGCGTCTGTCGAGGCGGAAGGATATGTGGGGCCAACAAGAGAAGGATCGGCACAGAAAGCAAGAGAAAGAAGGAAAGAACGAATGAGGTGGAGAACATTGAAGAATAAGAGGCGGAGGAGGAGGAAGAGCATGAGGGAATCTTTATGTGATGCCACCAATCTTGAAGCCAAGAGTGATGGTGGTAAGGGGAAGGAAAACTTGGAGGAGCAATCTTGGAAAGTGACAGAAAGTGAGGGAAAATCTGGTTTTATTTTCTTTCTTTTTTGGCGATTAGAGTCGGAGATTGAGAGTGAATCTTGAAGTCGGAGCTAGATTGTTTGGATTGTTCGTTTCACAGAGACTAGTTCAGAGAGACTTGAGATTAGATGGATTCGCGACTCTCGCGACTCATGAGTAAATTGCCAATGAGACCGACCGGAGTTACCGTCAGTTCCGCCCTTATACTTGACGGCGTGGGACTTGTTGTCTGGTAAACGTCGTTACTTGGTGGGAAACGGATCTGATGAGATGGCTCTCTGATTTGTGAATCACGGAAGTTACTATTAAATCATTTTATTTAGTAGACCGTAAATATCGCAATTGATTTGTTAATATACTTTCTGTACATTTTTTTTTTTCCGGAGGAGGCATTCTTACCATTCCAATTGATGGTTCATGTGTATAATACTCTCGTATAATGTTAAAAAACCCCAAAATATGATCCCAACAATCTCTTAAATTTATGTGACATTAAAATAATTATTAATTAAAAATACACATGCAGAGTTCACTCCAAATCAAATAGAGTCTTTTGAGTTATTTTGGGGGGTTTCAAGCATTATTCAATACTCTATGTACATTAACAAAACAATCAAACAAAATTTTCGTATAATTTTTCAAAAACCTTTCTGAACAAATTAAATAGGTTGAAGGGAAATCATAATTATAATTTTTTTTTGGAGCGATAAAATACAACGCAGACTTTGTTAAATATAACATCAAAGTTAAATACATCAATTTAAAATGTATATGTGTTTATAAATACATTACCTCAATTTTACTATTATATCTTTTAATGTATTTTGATAAATACACACCCACAAATAAACCTACAATCCCATCAACCCATTTTTTCTCAAACCCTCAAAAGGAAAATCACGCTTATGAGTTCTGACATATTGGTTTGTCATTGTGACAACATTTCTCTGTAGTCCACACTCAATTTGCCCATTCACAAATTTCCAATCACAATTTGCCCTCTCTCAAGACCAATTCTATCGGACTCTTCACAACACGCAGTCTCAAAAAAATTCCTCATTGTGCATGGAAAATCCCAGGGGGAATGCGCCTTACAATGACTTATCTTCTGGATTGAGCTTCTATGCCATGGCCTCCCCCAAAGTGGATCAAGTTTGAGCAAGCAAGCCATAGGTAATAAATCTTGGTAAAGGGCGGCCTTCTTTGGGCCAGCCCAAAAGAGTTTATTATGGGCCAGCCCATTTGCCAACTTGTGAGCCTTATAGAATAATATATAGACAAAGATATTCCTAGGTAAATGATTAATGGTACATCTCAGAAACAATACCAGTCAAATCAATAATTTTCTATTAGTCTTTTGCAAATTTAACAAATGACTGGATCCTATAATTTACTAATTTGATTAAAAATCTACCAACCAAATTTATTTTTGTAGCGTCATTTACTCAAAAAAAATTCAGAATTCTAATAATAAAAAGGAATTTACATTCATAATTCAATTAACATTGAGACAACGTTTCATGATCGTGCATATACATATTGTGGGAACATCTAGTGCCTCTTTGATGCAGCGGATCCACTACACCAACAACTGACCATTTCCACTGCACCAAACAGTGCAACGGAACAACGGAATCGTGGTATTAGTTTTTTTTTTTTAAGTGGGGCCCACATGATGTTACGGTTTGACAGTGTGGCCCCACGTGGTTATTATATTTATATAAATAAAATATGTATACTTTAATACTTTTAATGATGAATTAAAAATACAATAAATGTAATAAATTCAATTTAACATGTTATATTATTCTTGTTATTAATTGAGTAATAATTTATAAAAATAAATATTTCTAACAAATTTATAATTTATACATCAAATTAATTTTAAATATAAATTATATTTGTTTAATTAAACTGAAGATAAAAAAATCATATTATAATAACAAAATTTATTATAAAAATCTTAAAATACAATATTATACAATTTAAGATAATACTTTAATATAACATCTTTTCCGTTAGTGTCAACTTTTAATTCACTAAACACCTCACAACTTTAAACTCAATTTTTTTTTCTATACCTTTTCCGCTAGTATTGAAAATCAATCCAATCGCTCTATCAAACGAAGCCTAATAACACAACTATGTAAACTAGGATGTTACTCATAAAATTCATGAATAATTAATTTATTTTGGTTCTCACAATTAAAGGTGACAAAAATTCGATTCTGAGTCGGGTTCTAGATCGTGATTGCAAGATATTTACATGTCCAGACTCTAAATTGGATTATATTTCAGACGTACTTAATTGACCAAATCCATATTGATTTAAATCCGGACAATTAAATCGGACAATAACCTAATCCGGGTTAGTGTTCGGATAAATAAATCATATAAGATTTATGTGTTTGGACTCTAATCTTATTTTAAACCAAATAAAAAATTTATGTTTAGACCTAGATTTCAGACATATAACATATGTCGACTGAACTCGATCATTAAGACTACATAAAGTTTTACCACCCTTACTCACTTCAACTTAGTTTCCTTTTTAAATTTATATTACCTGAAAATCTGGAGTGAGGAAGGAAAAAAAACAAAGAACATTCCGGAATAAAATCCTTTCCCATAAATTACAAACATCATCTAACGGTTCACATCGCACGGCGACTTGGAGCACCGAGGACCAAATAATATTAGGAGAAAAAAAATTCTAGACCCTTCTATTTCAGTTTTCAAAACACGCGATCGAACATCTCCACCGTCCATTGTCGAATACCTAACACTCACACATTGGCATGATGGCATCTATAAAAGCCTCTCTCAGTAGCAAAAGTTACACATTGCTATTTCAGATTGTTCGATCCGTGTCCAGAGAATTTGAAAGCAACCTTGAGAGCAGAATTTCTGATCGGCGAAGATGTTCGGGAGGGCTCCAAAGAAGAGCGATAATACTAGGTATTACGAGGTGTTGGGTGTTCCGAAGAATGCTGGTCAGGATGATTTGAAGAAGGCTTATAAGAAAGCTGCGATCAAGAACCATCCTGATAAAGGAGGCGATCCTGAGAAGGTAACAACCCGCGAATTGTTTAATTTTACTGCGATAGTCTTTTCGCTTCTCCGAGGATTGTTACTTTTTGAGGAGGCGGCGGTTGTGTGTGTTTGTTTCCCCTTCTCGTTTTGCGTTTATGGAGAATTATACAGGAGAATCATTGAATGGGTTGACCGGGTTTGTTTTCGGCATCAGCTGTTTGGATTATTGTGACCTTATCTTATGAGAATTTGTTTGAGATGTTAATTTATGACCCTCTCGATTTGGTTGTAGTGGTACAAGCTTAATTTCCTCTAGTTATGACATATACTGGCATATAAACAGAATTTCTATGGGTTGATTTCGTTCTCTTGTGTTTTAATTTGGCTTTTGTGTTGTTATTGTCTTTTGATCTATCTGGTATTGTGTGCATATCGGTGAGTTTTGTTGGTAACCTAATTACTCAAGCGATACAGTTGTTCAATTGTCTACAATTTTGTGCTCGCGCGGGAGCTAGGTACTTATATGTGATTCGTTGTGGTTAATGCCTTTTGGAGTGTAGAATCTAAAGTGAATTTATGATTTGAACTTAAACTCTATGTATAATTGTCAGAACTCAGAACTGCTGAGATCTATATGAGTAATTTATGGAAGTATATTGAGTTTATGTTTTATCTTGGGGATGGTTAAATAAGATTGGAATTCTTTTGTAGTTCAAAGAGCTTGCCCACGCTTATGAGGTCTTGAGTGATCCTGAGAAGCGTGAGATATATGATCAATATGGGGAGGATGCACTCAAGGAAGGAATGGGTGGTGGCGGTGGTGGCCATGATCCATTTGACATCTTTTCATCATTCTTTGGTGGCTCTCCATTTGGTGGTAAGTGTTAAGTTGCTCTGATTGGTGTGTGTGTGATTTAAGGTACCAGTGCCTTAAGTTCTGCTGTAAGTGTTGTGAGTCCTATGTGACTAATCTCTTGTGCGATCCTTGCATGCAAGCAGGTGGCAGCAGCAGGGGAAGAAGGCAGAGACGGGGCGAGGATGTGGTTCACCCACTGAAGGTTTCTTTGGAGGACCTCTATCTAGGGACATCCAAGAAGCTCTCTCTTTCTCGGAATGTGATATGTTCAAAGTGCAATGGGTGAGTACTGAGCACTATAGCCACATAATGTCTCTTGCATACTATAAGAATTATCCATTTTGGTGCTTACTAAAATTTCCTTATTAATGGTTGATTTTGTGACTATGACAGCAAGGGTTCAAAGTCTGGAGCTTCAATGACTTGTGCTGGTTGCCAAGGTACTGGTATGAAAGTGTCGATAAGGCACCTTGGTCCTTCAATGATTCAGCAGATGCAGCATCCCTGCAATGAATGCAAGGGAACTGGTGAAACTATTAGTGACAAGGATCGCTGCCCACAGTGCAAGGGAGAGAAGGTTGTTCAGGAGAAGAAGGTGCTGGAGGTGATAGTGGAGAAGGGAATGCAGAATGGGCAGAAGATTACTTTCCCTGGTGAAGCAGATGAAGCGGTAAGTTGGAGATTGTTCTTGGCCGTTGTATTGTTGACTAATTGTGGTTTGGGTTTATACTAATTGGTTGTTTCTTTGCTTTCTGCAGCCTGATACAGTCACTGGAGATATTGTCTTTGTCCTTCAGCAAAAGGAACACCCTAGATTCAAGAGAAAAGGCAGTGACCTCTTCGTGGAGCATACCCTTTCCCTCACTGAGGCCCTTTGTGGTTTTCATTTTGTGTTAACCCACCTGGACGGCAGACAGCTCCTCATTAAATCAAATCCAGGGGAAGTTGTTAAGCCTGGTAAGTAATGTGGTTGGAACGCCCTAGTATGTGAAGCTCACTGGTTTTTTTTTGTATTTACCATAAGCACTAATGTTTATTACTGATTGCAGACTCATTCAAGGCAATCAATGATGAGGGCATGCCTGTCTATCAGAGGCCATTTATGAAGGGGAAGTTGTATATCCACTTCACTGTAGAGTTCCCAGATTCTGTGGCCCCTGATCAGGTGAAGGCACTTGAGGCGATTTTGCCTTCAAGGCCAACTAGCCAGTTGACGGACATGGAGCTAGACGAGTGCGAGGAAACTACACTACATGATGTTAACATTGAAGAAGAGATGCGGAGGAAGCAGCAGCAGGCTCAACAGGAGGCATATGATGAGGATGAAGATATGCCTGGTGGTGCTCAGAGGGTCCAATGTGCACAACAGTGATGAGGTACAAAGGAGGGGAAAAAATGATATCTGCTGTGGATGGCTGTGAGAGGTGGAGAGGAACCATGATAAGAATTGTACTAGACTTGTGCTGATGACGAAATTTTCAATGAAAGACTTGGAATATTTTATGACTACTGTAATAGTGCTCTTATTTAAGTGCTTGGTTTTTTACAATTTACCTGAATTCAGCTTGCGATTGCTTGTCTGTGATTATGGTGTTTTGGGACATCTTTGCCTAGGACAGAATGGTTTCCTAAGTAGCAATGGAGAGTTCTTTAGAATGTCTGGTTCTGAGTGGAAAGCAGGGGGACAGAATGGTTCTTTGGGAATGTCAGACCTCCCTGCTGTTCCTACTTCCTGAATAGAAGCCTCTCCTTCGTTCTTGTCACCAGCATCCTCCATATCTATCATTTCCACATTTTCACTTCCTTTAGCATCTTCCCCAGCTGCTTCATCTTCTTTTAGTTCAGAGACATCATTCCCACCACCATCGTCAACACCATCTCCTTCTCCCTTTTTGGAGCTTGATTTCTTTGGCCTTTTAGTTATATAATAATATTATCAATTTCTTATTATATAATAATATCTGGTGCAATCAGGTTGCACCACGTCGGGCCTCTCTCGCGGGAAAGACCAAAAACATTCCGATTTGTTCACGGACACTAGGCAGTAATCGAGTTGGGAAACCCCAACGAAACCCGACTTGTCTGAAAGATTTGAGGCAGTAAAATGCACTTTGAGCCATTTTACTAATTGTCTGATTTTCTTATGTATTTGTTTATTTACAATGAAAACTAAGTTTATCCGTTTCTTCATGAAAGGCTGAAGAGTATAGATTAAGCATTCAACATCAGTCACGAAGCATTTGAATTTGTTCCCCCTTTTAACTTTCTTCCTCTTCAAAGCATTTGAATGCTCGTCTTGTGTCAGATTTTTTGGGCTGTTGTCTTATATTTTCTGGATGCAGGTCAAGGAGGCGATGCATTGAGATCTTTCTATCATGATCAGAGGCCAGATCAGAATTTGATTTTAGATAAACCAGGCAAATAATGATCTGAAATCTTGGGCGCGCGAAGAAGATGTGCAAATTGGATATGAGGACAATCCTTTATCTCAGACTTTTGAAGGGCTTGAGCGGGAATTCCTCGATGACATTGCAAAACTAGCCAAAGAACAAAACAATGCTGAGGATGGTGAATATGCAAGACATAGAGCGGTAAGCTCACATGATGAAATGTGTTTTTTTTAACGTTACAGGTTCTCTATGTTATGGTTGATTTTTTAAATATTTCTTGAAAACAAGTGGTATCTTCCAATTTATTATGTCATGTGTGTGCCTGATGTGTTAAACCAATTAGAAGTATGACCAAGTCTCCACCATCTTTTTCAGAATTATATTTGGTGAATTAGATATAATGATTTGAATCCTGATGTTTTCTAATGAACCTAATTTAATTGTAAGATCACAAATCTCTTCCAATTTCTTTGGGCGACATAGGCTATATTTGCGCCTAAGAGCTGTAGCATAGTCAGCTATGTGTAATGCTTTATCTCAATTTCTTCAAAGGCCTGCCTCAACATTTGAATGCCATATTCGTCAAGTACATTCTTCTTTTCTTTGCCTATCTTTTGTGTTGCTGAAATAAGGCTACTGGAAAATGTCTCAAATTCTACGCAATCTGAAAGTGCCCCTTAACATTTGAAGGAAAATTTTACTGCGGTTTTAGTTAGTTGGGTTTGATTCTTTCTGCTTTGGGACAATTTTTTTGCCAATAAGAAGTGTTTCCAACGTCATGTTGTGTGTTAATTTTCATCATCGAGCGTCCTTGGCCAGTGCACAATGATATAAAGGGTTCCAGGTACGTTGACCTTCATTAACATTCCTCCGTGGAAAGTGAGCAGTTGGTAGTTTCAAAAGATGGATCATGGATGAAGAGGATAAAGGTGGTTTTTTTTCTTCTTTGGGTGGGTTTGATGGAAGGGCTGGGCAGGCATTCTCTTTTTTGTATTTGATCATGCAGAAATTTTATTATACAAGTTGCTCAATTTGTGGCTATTCTTCTTGTAATGCCATCTGATATATATTTTTTTTCAGAAAGTAAATACAATCAATGGCGAGTATCAGGAACAACTAGCAGCACTGAGAGCCCGCCATGCCGGTCGCAGAGATGAGGTTCTTCGGAAGGAAACTGATACACGACAGCATCAGTACCAGCAAGCAATCAGGGATCAGTACACTGACAGTGGCATGGGACTTGGTGATCCTCGTGATCATGGTGGCCTTGCCTCAGCAGCTGCCGCTGAAGCACATCGGGTCAACAATACAACTCATTATGATTCTCGCAGGGAGAGCGCTCGATTTCTTGGAGGTGCTATAGATTATGGGTTTGAGCCCAGAGGTTCATACCCCAGAGGGCGTGCTTATGATGCTGGCTCACGATACCATTGAGTTCCTCAAATTGGATGGATTATCTTTCTCACTTTCTCATCTCCTGGTTCCTAACAGCACACACACCTGTGTTAACATATTGGGCCATTTGTCCAACCCCTAAAAGACCTGTGTTAACATATTGGGCCCCTTGTCCAACCCCTTAAAAGACCTGTGTTAACATATTGGGCCCCTTGTCTAACCTTAAAAGACCTGTGTTAACATATCCAACCCCTTAAAAGACCTATAAAGAAGTTGGAGGAAACTCTCCTATTGGGCCCCTTGTCGAAGTTGGAGGAAACTCTCCTATTGGGCCCCTCGTCTAACCTTAAAAGACCTTTGTTAACATATTGGGCCCCTTGTCCAACCCCTTAAAAGACCTGTGTTAACATATTGGGCTCCTTGTCTAACCTTAAAAGACCTGTGTTAACATATCCAACCCCTTAAAAGACCTATCAAGAAGTTGGAGGAAACTCTCCTATTGGGCCCCTTGTCGAAGTTGGAGGAAACTCTCCTATTGGGCCCCTCGTCTAACCTTAAAAGACCTTTGTTAATATATTGGGCCCCTTGTCCAACCCCTTAAAAGACCTGTGTTAACATATTGGGCTCCTTGTCCAACCCCTTAAAAGACCTATCAAGAAGTTGGAGGAAACTCTCATTTAAATCACACACCAGCCCTTTTCCCAATCGATGTGGGATATTCAACACCCGCTCTCACGTGTGTGGGCTGTGAGCCCAACGCCTCACCTGGGCCTGCTCACACCACACACACGTGGAGTTTTACATCGCATTGGGCTGGCTCCGATACCATGTTAACATATTGGGCCCCTTGTTCAACCCCTTAAAAGACCTATCAAGAAGTTGGAGGAAACTCTCATTTAAACCACACACCAGCCCTTTTCCCAATCGATGTGGGATATTCAACAACCTGCACATTAATGCTGTAATTTCTGCTGAATGTTATCGACTCAGGTACCTGTTTCTTGTTTTGAAATGCTATGTTTCTATGGATATGTAAAATTATTAGATCCTTGTTGAGGATTGCAAGTGGAATGGTGCTAAAAACCTTGAGATAAAATATAAAAATACAGGAAAGGTAACTTTGATGGGATTCCCCAATTAAGAGCATCCACAGTAGTGTTTGTAATATCAAGCACTCCAAAACCACGCTATCTCTTCTCCTTTATCCTGCGTGGTACAATTTAATTGGATAAGTGAATCCCACAATATACATTATTCATCAACACTTCATACATTCCAACACTCTATACTCACTTTCTCTATTTTCTCTCTCTTCCTTTTCATATCTCTCTCTTCCTTTTCATTACCTCTCTCTTCCTTTTTATCATCTCTCTTTACTATTCATCAACTATATATATACTCCAACTCTCAAGTATCCTTTTTCCACAACTAAATTTTCAAGTGTCATATTTCACACATTGTGTGCATATAGCGCTATACTTATCAAAAAAGTAATATTTCAAGTACTTGAAATACACTCCATTATACCCATTGTGAACATCTAGCACTTAACTTATCAAGAAAGTATCATCTCAAGTACTTCAAAATCATCCCATTGTGGATGCTCTAACAGCAGTGGGAACACAGTTTTCGTGATTTGTGATGAATTAAAAAAATAAAAAAATTCAAAATTTCAGTCATATTTTTTGTGTGTATTTAGGACAATAAATAAAATTAAAGGGTTAAATATATATTTTTTAAAAACAAATATATTGAGATACGAATATATTATTGTTTTTCTCCACATAATGTTTCTCTGTCTCTCCTAAATTTCACATTGATAATTTACATTATTAAAAACATTTCTTATTTACCTCCTTCATTTCTCTCGACAGAGAAAAAAGCTCCAATTGTTTCTCTCTGCAAATCCCCCCCCCCTCTCTCAGTCTCTATGTTGCAGAAGATGATCTGCATTGTTTTCTACACGAATCTCTGAGCTTTCATTTTCTCCGCTTTAAATCAATCGGAAATGGGGGCCGTAGCCGAAGATCTATCGGATTCCGCTCAGCATCCCACCCTTGATGCCTCCGCGACCACCAATAACGACCAGCGGGTCTACTTCGTTCCTTACAGGTCTTTCTTCTTCTTCGCAATGCACTTCCTCGTTTCGATTTTTCTGTTTCTGGTTCTTTTAATCGTATTGCTTCACTACGTTTTCAAATCTTAACCACGCATTGTATTTAGACTCAAAATCTAATTGGTCGTTTGCAGTTCCTCTAGGCGGTGGCGTTTCGCTGATTTGACAGATCTTTTTGTTTCTCTTTCGATTGGAATCGATTAGCAAGAGCATTATTTGTTGTGTTGTGATTTTCCCTTCTTTCGTTTTCCCTTTTTTTTCTTCATCTTGTGCTTTCTCAGATATCAAATACTGCATGCATTTTTCTTTCCTTTCTAGATATTTCCTGACCGTGGTGTCTCGCTCTTGGCAATCTGATTGAATCTACAGAATGTGCTTTGTTTTGAATTGGTATACAAATTGGCTGCAGCAAGAGAAGCATTCTTTTGTTTTTTACCTTTCCTTTTCTCTCTATTGATAGTGAACCACACACGGGATTATTTGTTTCCTTTGTTATTTCACTTTACATGTATCTTGTTTGACTGCATTTTGCGATTTGATTAGTTCGTGGAATAAGTGTGGCTTGATTGAGATTTAAATTCTGTCATTAGGTGGTGGAAAGATGCACAGGAGTCCAGTGATTGTGATGGGAGCAAAGGAGTTCTTTACACAGCAACACGGGGATCATCTTATGGGGGTCCCATGAAGATCATCAACAACATATTCAACTCGGATCTCCTGTTCAATTTAAGAAGAGAAGAGGATTCTGTACAGAGTGGTGAGAATGGCGAAGTGGGAGTCTCTGGGCGGGACTTTGCGTTGGTTCATGGAGAAATGTGGTTACAGGCGCTAAAGTGGTGAGCACTTCGAGATTGGCTTCTGGGAGGCTTTTTATGATATGTGTTTTTTTAGTTTGGTTGCAATGTGGAAAGTACTAGGATGTTTGCTCGGGAAATTGAGGTTTTTTGCGAATTGGTTTATGTAGTTAGAGTTAGTTGTAGGTTATGCGTTAGATGCTACAATTTTTAGAACTTCTGCCGTAATAGTTTTCTTGGTAATGTAGTTTTTACATGGGGATTTCTGGCTGCTGCCACTTGTTTGAAGATTGATATCTTCAACTAGTAATAGCTCCTGGAGTCTGACACTGGATGTCGGTCATTTGAAATCTATCTTGTCATTTATCACATGCTAATGTCATGAATTAGTTTGATGATTCAATGGCTCTGCTGTCAATTGGAGCCTAACCCTGTCTTTGGGTTTTCTAATTTACATGCTCTTTCGTGCAGGCATAGTGATGCTAAAGCTGCAACAAAGGGTGGAAAGTGTTTTTCAGTTGGAGAAGATGACATGGCTGACATCTATCCATTACAACTCAGGCTTTCCGTCTTCCATGAAACAAATTCATTGGGAGTCAAAATTAGCAAAAAGGTTGGTTGTCTAACTTTATTGATCTTTCTGTTTTAAGTTCCTATCATGTTAAACACCATAACGGCTGGATTTAATCATGTCTTAGGACTAAATATATCCGCATGTACTTGTATTAGTGCTTGCATTTGCACATCGAAGCATATTCATATTTGGCCAAAGTGACTGATCTTTCCAAATTGTACAATGACCTGAAATATTCAATCATCTGAGGCTCCCCAGCCAGTATAAAAAAGGTAAAACTAAAGGACCAAGCTTGCCTGCACTGTATTGTTGCAAAGAGATATACTTTGTTCCCCTTACCATCTAATGATTTAAAACATACCAAATTTAAGCATGGTCATTTTTATAGTTATATATTTCAGCCATTGTTAGATATTACAACTTTGCTTCCCTTATCTGATGGCGCATGCTGCAACCACATAGCTTCTAGGCCCATAGTATTTTGAGTCATTAGGTGATATTGCTCTATATGTTTTGAACTTATAAAACTTACAAATTGTGTCTCCTAATGTTTTGAATCATTACGTTGTATGGCTTATTGAAGTTTACCTGTTTGCTTTTCAATATATAATATGCTGGTCTTTTCTCAGGATAATGCAGTTGAGTTCTTTAAAAGAGCATGCAAGATTTTCAGCATTGAGTCAGATTTGGTAAGTTTTCATATAGTGATGAGATATTTCAGCTGAAGCGGATGGCTTTCTAATTATTTTTTTTCTCTTGTGCACAGTTACGCATATGGGATTTTTCCCAGCAGACAACCCTGTTTTTCTTGAATGACAAAAATAAGATCCCAAAAGATTGTCAGTGGCAGTCAGCTCAGGAGGTGACAGATTGCTTCATCTTATGTTTCTCACTGTTAAATACTTTAGGGATAACTTGTTAGCAATCCAATTCATATTGATTTTAGAGTTGTGATTGGTCTCATTTTGGTGCAGTTACTATGATTGATCAATCATCCAGCTTTTACCTATAGGTCTTAAGCCAAAGGTAGTTGGATTAGACGACATAAAATAATTTTATGATAACTCAGAGCATAGTTCTTAAATCATGAAATTCAATACAAGCTCTTATAAGTTGACAGGAATAGTGCATAGTGTAGGATTCTGAAGTTCACAGCTCTTAGGGTGTACCTGACCACTGAAACAGTTTCACTTATTTCCATGTGGCATTATTTGTATCAATAGTGAATATCGAAAAATATTAAACTAAGGTTTTCTCTTGTTCAATCTGTGATCCAATGGTTGCATTTTAGGCCTGGTCCCTCGTATTGATACTAGATTCCATACGATAACTATACTCTTTGATGGTGGTCTTCTTTCTTTCCAACAAGAAAATAAGGTGCTGATCTTCATATTTTATTAAAATTTTGGGTCCCTGCTACTTTTAGGTTAATTTAATGTCCCTGATCACTGTTCTAGCATCAAGTGATGAATCTGATTATGATTGTTGGCACCTGGTTCATTGGCGATCACATAATTTTCATTTATGCACCATTCTAATGCACATGTGCTTAGTTTTTATAAATGTGATTTTGCTTGTTTACAGATTTGTCTTGAGTTGCAAGTTTATGGGTTATCAGATTCCATGAAGTGCAGAGAAGGGAAGAAGGATGATATGACACCTCAATCTGTTGGGACAAATTTTTCAGGTGCTAGTTCACTCTTGACAAATGGTAGCAATGGGAGTTTGAACCCCAATTTTGTTCGTACTAATTCTTCATCAGTCTCTGGAAGATTCGGTGAAGCTGGTTCGTTGGGATTAACAGGATTACTAAACCTTGGAAATACTTGCTTCATGAATAGTGCCATCCAGTGCTTAGCACACACACCAAAGCTTGTTGATTATTTTCTTGGAGATTATGCTAGGGAAATAAATCATGAAAACCCACTGGGCATGAATGTATGTCAGAATCTACTTTTATTTTTGTGATTTTAAAATTGTGAATATCTTCATTTCTTTGAGCGAACATGTTTTTGTGAGGAGTGTTGCACTACGGCTTAGAATGCCCTCCCTTCCTCCCTATTGCTGATAGGCTTGCATTTATTTGCCAGGGTGAGATTGCGTTAGCATTTGGGGATTTGTTGAGGAAGTTATGGGCCCCTGGAGCAACTCAGGTGGCACCAAGAACATTCAAATCAAAACTTGCTCGATTTGCTCCTCAATTTAGTGGCTTTAACCAGCATGATTCGCAGGTCAGTGAAGTTAAATTTCCCTCAAAAACAGAAATTCATTTTTGTTCCTTTCTCCCTTCTGTTCTTTTTTTAGCTGGTGGTTTAAAACTTAGAAGTATGTAATATTATCTGCTTGCACAAATGCAGATAGATGAATACCGAATGGATAGACATATAATATGGGATAAATATTTTCTTAACCTGCTCATTCTTTTCATAGGAGGTTCTTTCTTTTTTATTGGATGGTCTCCATGAGGATCTGAATCGTGTAAAACACAAGCCTTATGTAGAAGCCAAGGATGGAGACAGTCGGCCAGATGAAGAAGTAGCAGATGATTATTGGCGATATCATTTGGCCCGCAATGACTCTATAATTGTTGATGTTTGCCAAGTAAGTTTCTTCAGTTACATCATTCTTTTTAAAAATTTTGCTCTTTATTTTTGTTATTTTTATCACTATAGAAACCTGATTTTGTCATTTACCTGGCACATGTGATACTGGATCTTGCTGGATCCTGTAGTAGTCAATTGAACTTCTTTTGTTATTTTGCATTTCTGTTTTAATGGAAATTCTTTTTGCCAATTTGACCAAATTCGTTGTGTTTATTTCCATCCCAGGGGCAATATAAATCAACACTTGTTTGTCCTGTCTGTAAAAAGGTTTCAGTTACATTTGATCCATTCATGTACCTATCACTACCTCTACCTTCAACAACGGCGCGGACAATGACTTTAACTCTAATGAGTACCGATGGAAATGCTAAACCTTCCCAGTATACGATTAATGTGCCCAAGAATGGAAAATGTGAAGATCTTATCCGGGCATTAAGCCTTGCATGTTCTTTACGGGTTGATGAGACCCTTTTGGTGGCTGAGGTATATTAAATAACTCGTAATTGGAATATTTTATTTTGTTTCCTAATGAATGTTGGCATTTGTTACATATTTTGACTGCTGAAACTATTGAATCCTGTACAGGTATACAACAATCGTATTATACGATATCTGGAGGAGCCAGCTGATTCTTTATCGTTAATTAGAGATGGTGACCGACTGGTTGCGTATCGGCTGGCAAAAGGTCTTGACGAAGTACCTTCGGTGATTTTTATGCATCAGCAGATGGAGGAGTAAGTTCATTGAGTTTTTAGTTTGATCATACTGTTCATCTAGTTCTTTATCCTTCAACTTTGATTTTCAGTGGCATTTGTCCTTCATGCGAGTAACTGTACATTTTACTTAGGGATAACATAGATTGTAGGTCTTAGCAAGTAATACTACCACATAAGTGTGGAAAGAAGGATGTCCTCATTTTTGCTTTGATTATAATTTATATCTGCATCGTTGCTGTGTAGTATTTTGTATTGCCATATATAACATGTACTTCATGGTAATTTTGCTATAGCACCTGATTCTCCATTTCTGATGTTCCATCCTGGTACTATTTTGTTTTGTGTATCACCTTTCCAATTAGTAACTTTTTCTTTCAGTATGTGTCAAACTCTAGAACTTTGGGTCATAGGTTCAGTGCAGAGCTAAGATACAAGAAAGATTACCCACCATGTAATTGTTGTCAATTCAAGATTCACACTTTTCAGTCACTAGGTGGCAGTTTCCCCTTGGTGCCTCTTCAATGATTCACTTCCTTTTGCTTCTGGAAAAAAAAATATTTTTGGAGACTTGTGCATCATGCTGTTTTCTTTGTTCAAATTATCCATCATATCCTGTGTTGTTGAGATCTGCATCATTGCACTTCTTGTTTTTGTTTCTTTGCTACGTCCCATTCACAACACTTATTCCCAGTTTCTGAGTTGTGCTATCAATATTGCTCATCTTTGGTATGCTTCACCTTCCATTGTTAAGGTATCTAATTAAGTTTGTATTGTCAGGCAGTATATCCATGATAAACTAACTTCAAGTTGGAAGGCATTTGGGATCCCTCTCATGGGAAAATTTAATGATATTGTTAATGGATCTGACATCTGCAATCTGTATCTTAAGCTGCTTACTCCATTTCAAATACCTGCTGAAAATGTTACCAATAATGACAATAGTTCTGAGAGAAATTCAATCGAAGAAGTTGCGGGAATGGAGGAGAGCTTGAGTTCTAATTTAGATGGGAATTCAAGCTGCTCTAATACTGAATGCACTGGCTCAACCTCAGATGGTCAACTGCAGTTTTATTTAACAGATGAGAAGGGAACAGTTAAGGAGTCCAAGATAGTAATGAATGAGCCAGTAAAGATGTCAGGGGTGCCCAGGCGGTTGTATGTGCTTATATTTTGGCCAATAAAGCATAGTGCACAATATGATACAGGCCTTCTAAGCTCGTTGCCTGAGATTTTCAAGTCTGACATTTCCGCAAAGAGACCCCAGGAGTCGATTTCTCTGTACAAGTGCCTTGAAGCATTTTTGAAGGAAGAGCCTCTTGGACCTGAAGACATGTGGTCAGCATTACATTCTTACCTTGCTAAATGGCTAGAGTTTTCTTGCATCATTAATTTTTCATGGCTACATTATTCGTTCCCCGATACAATTGTGAGAGTTATTACATTTCAATTAGCAAGTGGTATTATTATGTATAGTTTTTCGTGTTTGCAGAAGCATTCCTTGGCATTGAGTTTTGTGTTGTTTTTTTTTTTTTGAGAAAAAGGGATCATTTATCTCTTTTAATTGGACTTATGTTCAAAAAGTCTACTCTATTTTCACACAGGTCAACCTACTGCAGCCTTTCTCCTTGTCTAGCTCGGAAACTTTCCAATTTTTGTCTGTAAAGGTTATTTGGTTGCATTTTCTTCAAATTTAATGAGAGTGAATCTATAACTGCCAATTTCTTTCACATATTACGAAAAAAGAAGTGTAGTTGTATTTTCTAAGAAGTTAATCGGAGAACCTTCTTATCTCATATATTTAACTTCAAACGAAGGTCTTGGCACAAACTAGCATGAACATCCTTATCTGAATTACTCTCTGGTAATTGGTCAATATTATCAAAGCATGCCACATATTTCCACAACTGACATTTTTGTTAAAATGCATACGTGGAGTTCATGTTCACATAACATTTTCTGGTATAATATCTCCATCCAGGCTTGGTCTGTAACTGAAGTTGTTGGTACCACTTGAGTTTTCATGCATGCCTTGAATTTTTATTTAGGTCTTCCTGATGACAGCTATTGTTGGATGTAATTCAGGTACTGCCCATGTTGCGAAAAACACCAACAAGCCAGTAAAAAATTAGATCTCTGGAGATTGCCTGAGATTCTGGTTATTCATTTAAAAAGGTTCTCATATAGCAGGTTTATGAAAAACAAGCTGGAGGCGTACGTTGACTTCCCTGTCGATGATTTTGATTTGTCATCGTACATTTTGTACAAAAATTGTCAGTTATCTCATCATTACATGCTGTATGCTATTAGTAATCACTATGGAAGCATGGGAGGTGGTCATTACACTGCATTTGTCCATGTAAGTGTTCCATACTTCCAATTTTTTTTTTCCTCTCGTTCTTCTCTTGATATTTGATGGAGAACTTTCTTTTGATTGCTGCTTTCAATTGAAATTATATAGATAAGAATAAAACTCAGCCTAGGCTGTAGGTTATTGTGCCGACCTCCCAATATTTGTTGGACTAAGCATATACTGTTCACTAATTCAAATTTCAAAGTTAATCATGCATAATATAGACTAATAGGTCTCCAACACACTGTTTAATTATATCTTCATGATATGATACTGTTTAGCTTATGAGATAAATGCAGTGTCATGTTTTGGCAGTATCCATACCTGCAGTGGCATTTATTATTATACCTGGAAAGAGCTTGATTACTTGAATTTTCTATTTTTCTTACCTGGGTTTGCTAATCATATGATCCTTCTGTTTTGCAATCTTTGGGTCTTGAATGTTCTTTGATAATTCTGCTTTAACTGGATCTTTAAAACGGTGCTATGTTTTTATTGTGAATACATCCACATGCACCTCTGCGTGTGCCCTGCATGTTGAAGAGGCAACAAACTGGGAAATAGATTGTGGTGCATGAGTAAAGGAAAATCTTAAAGTGCCAAACATTTTTGAGTTAGCTGCAGCGTATTTTGATCAGAGCATTAGGAGTTGTTGCCATTTTCATCTTCCTTTTTATCTTACAGAGCGTTTATTGTCTTTGTTCTTCTTTAGCACGGGGGTGATCGGTGGTATGACTTTGATGATAGCCATGTTCACCCAATCAGCCAGGACAAGATAAAGACTTCCGCTGCCTATGTTCTTTTCTACAGAAGAGTTGTGGATGTTTAGTAGAGTTTTTAATCTCTTTGATCAGTTAGATTCTAGGTGTTGGTGTATCTAAATCATTTTTTGTAGTATTAGTCCCAAGTTTTATCTCAAGGAGTAGCATTCTTTAATCTTACCATTTTTTTAGGTTTTTAAGTGCCAGGATGACTGTATTATAGAAACAACTGAAGGGGTGATACATACTACAGAGGACTTCTGATACATCTTTAACCTTCATATTCAAAGGAAGATTCTTTCTAGCTTTTCCTAACTAGTTAGGTTCTTTTGAAGGAGTTTGTTGTCAAGCCCCATGAAAGCGTAATACTAGCCATTCTTGTATGCCTGATTATTGGACTGAAATATTTGATTCTTTGATGAGCATTCACAATTTCTTATTTGCAACTTTTTGTCAAGAATTTTATTTCGTTTGGTTTACATGCTGAAAAATGCAAGCGGAGATTGACTATGAGATGGATGAAACAGAAGCCTTTTGTGGGTGCATTTCAATTATTTTACAGGGTATGTCTGCGTTACTCTTATTGCTGTGTTTCCTTCTCGTCAGCGGTGATTCTTGTATCTATCATTCTTCACTAAACAGAGTAATTACTTGTCACGGTTGAAACTGTCATGTACATGGTTTAAAAGCATGCCCTCGCGTATAGGGTACATACTTTGACTGAAAATGATTTGTTAGTACCAATTACTTGCCATTTTGGATCTTCTCATAAGCTTTCAAAAACAGATTTGAACCAGAGCCATTACAGAGTTTGAGAAGAACCGAAAATGACTATGGCAACTGGTTCTGTGACCCATTCTTTTAAACCGTTTCTTGAGGGTTTTTTTTCTTTTTTTTATTTATATGGTTTTGGGGTTAAATCTACACAATTCAGGAGGATAAGTTGGAAGAAAGCATCTACTACCCCTCTCACTGCTGGATTATGTATTTTAGTTTACTGGACCACATTAGTTGTGTTTCCATTTTTGTGTAAGATGTGACTTGACCATATTGTATATGGTACCATGGTACCTTGAGCACAGGACCACCTTTTGCTTGGTTCACATTGCACCCAGACTTATATGTGGTTCTCTAAACACCACTCAGTAGTCAACATACACCCAGATCATCAACCTTGGTTCACTTGCTTCGTGTCGGTTGTTAACTTAAATGTACTATTTTATATACATATATAGAGAGACAGTTCTTCTCCAATAAGAGTGTCATTATTGAGGTTTAAATAAGTATCTCAACTTTTAAGTCCATAAATCTTAAAATATTTAAGATTAAATTTGATTAAACAATCCTAAACCTAAAGTCTAAAACCCCATAAAACCCTAAACCTCAAATATTAAACCCTAAACTTCAAATCATAAACCCCAAACATCAAAACCTATACTATAAACCCTACACGCATATATAATAAACCTTAAATCAACTTTTATCTCAATCATATGATCATATCTAGGGATTTAAAACTATAAGTACTTATATAAATCCCAATAACGACATAGTTATTGACGAATTATATATATATATATATGACATTATGAAATCCAAAGTAAGATTCAATCAATCACAATAACTATGGACTATCTTTAACAAGTTTTGGCTGATGTGGGGGTCTTTGCTTGCTTTTTTAGTAGCATATCTTTATCTGCACGTGCAATGTTTTTGACTAGATATTGTTAAGTAATATGAATGTGAATGGAATCAAAAGGAAAGGAAAAATAGTAAAATACATGATAATAGCCTTGAAAATTTGTTCCTGTGTCTTCCAGCAGAGTGTCAACGAGAAGTCTATAATTAGACGGACATGCACAGCCAAACCATGTTCATGTTCATGTTCATGTTCAAATTTGAAGCATGTAAGTTTTCCCACGTGCCATTTTTGGGTGTCTATAAATTAGGAGGAAACTTGGATTCCTACACTGTATTTTGAAATATATGATCCATATGTTTATAAATCACATTTGGCAATATAATCATTTGGTCCAATCATCTTTCAAATGAATGATTGCCTTATTTGAATTTCATCCATAAAGCAACATTTAGGGCATTCGGACATTTAATATGAATTTAAACTGAGGTTGTCAAACCATATACGATATAACCTCAAAGAGATTTACAATTAGATTATCACCCAAGTGGTACAACATGCGTGTCACTTATTTTCTTTTTTTTTTAAATTACAAGGAAAAAGGTTTGATTTTCCAATGGTAAAGCTTTTATTTGAAGATAATTGCTCATAATTATTTTATAGAAAATCTAATTCATACACAACCTAAAATTGATTTTTTTTTTTTGAATACAGGGGAAGAAGATGTGGATGCTCGAATTTAAAATCTGTATAAGATACCACACACATGGGTATAATATGAGCTATTCGCGGTTCTCACTCTAAAATTGAATTTGAATTATAAGAGACTTAATAATTATATAACTTTATTATTATTATTATTTTTTAAAAAAGGCCTTTGGACAAAAGGGTTACCTAACTTTAAAGGACTAAATCGGTAAGACAGCTTCATGAAAGAAAAGCAAGTTTGACCACGATCATTACTCGAAATAGCAAACAGACTTGTGCATATATATATATATAAAATAAGTTTGGTGGTCATAACCTACCTAGTCAACAAAAGAATAATTAGAGGCATGCACCTGTCTATCATTTCTAACAAAAGTGATAAAAAAAAAAAGTGGGATAATTAGGGCTAATGCATGCATGAAGGTTTTAATGCAAGGGAAACTATTCCATATGTGTTCGTTCTCACATATATATTTGGAAAACAAATTAAATATAAAGAATTATTGAGAAAGTGAATTATTGTATTGGGTGAGGTGGGGGCATGGGTTTTATCTATCCGTGAGAATTGGGGGGTAGGAGTGGGGTGAGGAGGATCCCAAAGTATCTAAGAAAGCATTGATGTTGGGAACGAGAAAAATTGTTCTGTCACAACTCACAACTGATGATTTGACACCACCTCTACTGCTGCATTTTGTTGTTACTTATCAAGACACAGGGAGGGAGGGAGGGAGGGAGCTTCCTCTTCGTGAGTGTATATATATATATATATATAGTTCATTATAGGTGTATATATATGTGTATGTGACATGACAGCCCAAGAAACCAGACATGTTGAAATTAAAGCCATAAAAGTAAATATCTTTTGTAAGACCACATGAATCCAAAATACCAACTTCACATTGATTTGACATAACAGATTCTGTACTCTCCCAGCCTCTATCCCACCAGACAAACCCCTCCCCCTCCCCTTAATTAATTTCACATTTATTTTATTATATATCCATTAACTCTCTCTCAATCGTTTAATTTCAACTCTTTCTAGCATCATCATTTTGAGCCTTTCATTTTAAAATTTTATTTAGGGTTGATTATATGAATCTATGAGAAAATCAATAAGAATTCATTACGCGTATTCGATTTTGTCATTCACTTTTATTTAGGATCATACTTTCAATAGTAAAAGTGGGTATTTCAATTCTTTTTTACAATCATATCAACTATGGAAAAACGCTCATAGCCAAACATTGGAACCATCTAGGGGTTTATCAATTACGTTAGCATGACAGAATCAATTGCACTTGATGAGTATTGCCCAAAGTAAAAAAACAGACTTGTGCAAAGAACAAAACAAGTGGAGGGAGTAGTACAAAAGTACAACTGTTTTGAGAGAGAGAGCGAGAGAGGAAAAAAGGAAAAGAAAAGAGAACCCTATGCAATGCTAATTAACACAATTGAGATAGGTAGATAATTAAGCATGATAGTATTTAATCTCTAGTTGATTTGAGAGTGACTTAACATCTAAAGTTGACCAACCCTAGGGAGTGTAAATGCCAAGCTAGCGTAGTTGGGACTTGGGATCGTATGTATATATGTGTATATACATACATATATGTGTGTATATATATATATGTGTGTGTGTGCGTGCGCGCGCTCTCCAGGCATCTTTGGCTCCCTCTCAAATCTACGGAAAAACAGAAAAACAAGGACATATCTGAACAGATTTTGAGGAAGAGATCTGCATAATCTGTAATAGAATGTTTGCATCATTTTTTATATATTATTGTTGGGAATCCCAAGGAGGTATCTAAGCTACTTATTATCTCTAGCTGCTCACGTCTTTCATGGGTGTGAACTTCGGTGCCTTTTTTTTTTTCTTCCAGTTTAGTGTCTCTTTTGGCAACAATCACATACATGAATTTGACAGGCGATGGACACATTTATGCATTAGCTCTGTGTGTGTGTATATATATATATACAGAACTCTCTCTCACTCTCTCCCTCTCCCTCTCCTTCTCACTGTCACTGTTGTTGTACTCGATTGGCCTAGTCAATCTGGTAAATAATAAGCTAAACCCAGAGAACCCAAAGGAGGAAAAGGGGGGCTCATCATTGTCCTTGGAGTGGAATTCAAAGTAAATCATGGAATGTCGTATTGGTTAAGTGGTCCTCGAGTCGATCTACTACAGTATAACAAGGGGTGTCTGTGTGTCAATTCTGTCTTCTATAAAACAAGATTGCAGACATTCACGCACACAATTTATAGAATAGTAATGAGAACAACTGCAAATTGTTCCACAGATAAACATATATTGTAACATAAAAGCAACTGATCATATCTGTCTTAGGTAAAAGAGTTGATCCGGCGTATATTCGACTTGGTGGTACCCAAGTTCGAATCTTCATCCCGGTTACTTATCAAAAAAGAAAGGAAAAAAAAAAAGCCGATCTGGCAACACACAGAGTTAATGGATCACATTGTGAGGTATTCGGTTAACTAAAAAGACCTCATCAACCTTCAGTAGTTATACATATATAAATAGAAAATGCATGCGGCAGCTTAATTAATGATAATATAGTGATCACATTCACAGGGTACCGTTGATTTCGAAGAATCCATTGGATTTCTGAGTGGCTTCTGCAGTGAATCCACTAGACTTGTTACTGCCATCCAGCTTTAGTCCGAAGTGAATGTGAGGAAAATGTGCCCACTACACATTACCAAACACAAAACATAAAAAAGGTCAACGCATGCTAACCAAGAAGAAGAGGCTGAAGAAACAACAAAAAAAATGTCATTTCTAGGGTTTTGGTATCAAAATTGTGCCCTAATTAACCACTCTTATGAACTGATGAATATGATCATGAGTTCTGATACATAAACTAATAAAGTAGTTATCCTTCACATCTCTTTTTTTGGTAACCGAAAATAATTCAAAAGGCATGCCCTTTGGATAATTCACTAAGCCCAAATTCGGGTCGGAACTCAACGCGAACTACGTGGAAATAATTGTGTCAGTTTAGAATCGAACTCCTGACCTCGGATGAGATTTTTTTACATCCAAAATCCGTAGAGATAACCAATTAGACTATCCCAAATGGTTTAAACCAAATAGGCATACAAACTGATGGCAGATATAAGCATGCTTTGTGCAATGAGATTAATCATTAAATTTTTCGTTTTGAAGAAAACACCAATCCTAATTAAACAAAGGTAAATAAAGAACCCGGGAACAGAATAAATTAGTAATTTCTTCATGGATGGATCATCATAGAGTGATTTTACAATGTGTACCAGTTCACAATAATTCTTGAAGAAGTTAATTATGATTTCACAACCTAATTATGTATGCTAGTGTCTTGATAACAAACTATAGTTAACTAGTAAGTTAAATAACTATATATGTACGCTCTCTTTTTTGGATAAATTCCAACTGAATATTATTAACTAATTAATAAATAACATTAAATATTTATCTGAATTTCACTTCAAAACTTAATATCTGGTAATGAAAATTATTACTTAATTTTTTGCATAGGAACTCACTCGGATACCATAACTTAATCTCACCAATGAATTAGAAATTTTTTAATTTATCACTAATGATCAATTATGCATTACAATCCTTATATTCATTTTCGGAATTCTTAGTTAGAGTACTCCCATAATTGATATTATAATTGTTAGATCTTATCATTGTTCTTATTTGTCCTATCAATGCATAAAAACGATCACCATATTTACTGAATATGGTTTACCAATGCACTTTTGTATATATTGTTATCCATTAATTAAAGGGCATTGGATAACACACTTAATTAATTGACAAGGATATATTTATGGAAATCGATCACAACATTTTTGATGATAAGAAAAGAAAAAAAAAACTTAGTATAAGCATATATGCATGTCCCTCATACCAAAATCGATCTACTTACAGTATAAATTCATTCAGACTGGAATAACTTACATTTTTGGCAGCAGTGCTGAAAGCCTCTCTGTGACTGATGTCAGGATTACTAGCCTTAATCCTTTGGATTTCCTCCCTGGAAAAAAATATTAAGTTCTTGCAGATTTATGGGGAGGCCTGAATTGAGACCCATCAAAGATATATATATATATTGAAAATGAAAGCATATGTGTGTGTTCAACTTACTTAATAAACCTGTTATAGGCGGATGGGACACGTTGTCTTTTCTCTGGGGCTGCATGATAATCACAATATTAGGTCAATTAATCTTGCCATGCATGATAAAAGCTAGAACATATATAGTGACGCAGTTGGAATTTGACAAAAATAGAGTGGATCAGTAGCAATTTTTTCTCGGTCAAGTTTCACGTAATTCTAATAACATGATTTTTTTAATCTTACTAGTCGGTTTGTTTGTAGTTAACTTGAATTACTAGTTCTACATCATATAGTAACCATCAATAGGATTGGAACTAATTTGTGAAGCTGTTCATCATGACTCATGAGGAACTTGCACAAAAGAAGAAGAAATGAACAACTGGATGGAGTGGGGAAGAGGGGCACTGTTTCCAATAATAAAATTGATGTAATAGGGCACTGCTTGGTACAATTAATTATCATGCACATTTGTTGTGAATAGTCAACATCCATCCTAGATGGGCCATGCAATACAAGGAACTAAATTAAGATAAATATTCAGGTGTGTGTATATATATATATTATTAAGCTTGTAACGACAAATTAATGGTCTTGAGATAAGATGGTGATTCACGTATCATATTTACTTTTTGCCAGATGTATCACGTATGGGAGGCACTTGTTCAAACTTCACTTACTCCACCCTGGGTTGTTGGTTATGTGCATTAAACCCTACCTCT
The DNA here is from genome assembly GCF_013401445.1 of Tripterygium wilfordii. NCBI lineage: Eukaryota > Viridiplantae > Streptophyta > Magnoliopsida > Celastrales > Celastraceae > Tripterygium > Tripterygium wilfordii. Next base: position 9,187,552 of record NC_052233.1, on the reverse strand, counting down.
CTCAAATTTAACATTCAATGTAAGATCTCACCAGTTGGTATATTAATTATCCCAATTGACGAGTTGAACGCACATGATCGAGTGAATTTATGAGCTCCACATGTCATACACGATGCACATAAAATCATGCACGTACAACTCAACACTTAGGATAATTGGGATACCGACGAATTGGTGGGATATTTATCATATGTATGTAAATGTATATGAAGATGCAAAATTACAAACATAACAAGTATGTAAAACAACTGTTTTTGTTTGTCTCATTCTATGTTTTTGCCTGTGTTAGAGAGAGACAGAGAGAGACTCACGGCGAATGGGAGGGATTCTATGACCATTAGGTTGATGAAGCTCCCTGGGAGGCTCAATAGTACCATACTTAGTGTTGCATCTTGAAGATGACCCGCTACATTCCTTTGTTAAACCTTCAAGGTTCTGCATCTTCTGCAACTTAATTTAATTTCTCAAACAAAATTCCTATGAATCAAATCAATAAAGTAAAACCATCATGAAACCCTAATATATATATATATATACATTATATGTGTGTACCTGGGCTTCTTGAAGAGGAAGTGTTTGAAGAGAGGCTCCCATCATGTTTACAGACAACAAATTGGCACAATGCCCACATCTCACAGTCACAATCGTCGACATACTGCTTGATGGAACACTCACCTGCACCCAACACACACACATTTCAACTTCTTTCAATTCTACACTCGCAATACACACACACACATATATGTGCAAGGTCACTCTTACACACGCACACAGTAAGGGACTCAAATCACATATATTCCAATCTTAGACCCAAGATAAAATTTTCTCAAGATCCAGCTTCAAGGCGAGCTATATATATACACACACACACACACACAAAGTTTTTGCAAAGAAATTAAATGGGGGAGAGAACAAGAGAAAGAAGAGTGACAACAGATGCATGCCGAAGAGAGAATTGTCTAATTACTAATATAGGATCTGGAAATTATACGCGCGTGTGTGCTTCCTGCTTGATGGAACGCTTACCACTACCAATGACTCCTTCACAGTTCACAGACCTGAATCATGGCGGCCGGACATGGTGGTTAATAATAAGTAAGACTGTTTGTCTGTTTCTCTTTCGGTGCTACTCACTTTTTCTCTGACACACCAAGCTGCTAAAGATGATAAAAGATAGGAGAAATTCTCACAGCCAGACGATAGAGACCTGACTGCAATACCCTCTATGAATAAAGACACTGTACCCAAATTTAAAAAAATAAATAAATAAAATCATCATGATCTTTGTTTCTGCAGTGTTTCAGATCCTCCATTTCTTCGATATTGTTCAATAAAGATGCAGAAAATCACTTTCTTTTGTACTAAAAAGCCAAAACACTAACCTCAAAGTCTGCAACAACAGAACCATCCACTCAATATAGACACAAACAGGTCACAGACCTTCAAACTGTACCACCATTTGTGACCAGAATTATATGTATATATATACACACATAAAATATAGCAAAGTTTTAATAAGCTTTCAGTAAGTATATATAGACTAGTATGATTCATGATCCGTGTAAAGTACTTTCTCTGCAAACCTACAAATAAAAATAAATAAATAAATAAAGACGAATTAATCATCTTCAGTACTTGGGAAGAACCCTAGCTAGTAATCCTTCATAGCCTTACACCACATTCGCGTAAACACCTTGGGATTGCTTCCAATAATACCTAGCTTAGATTCATAGATCGTTCAACCAGATCATATACACCCTACCTGAATTATTTCATAGCCGTACGTACATGAATTGCGTCATATAAACTTGGTATATATCTTCAATTTCTTGACAATTCTTGAATCATATAAACAAAATCGCTCGATCCATTTATCATTTCAAAGAAAAATTTCCATACCCACTTCAAATTTCAAAAAAGAATTTCTTAAGAGGGATTGGTTACAAACGAAAGAAGACATAATATATGTGGCTATACGTAGAGAGAGAGAGATGTATATATATAGAGAGAGAGAGAGAGGGAGAGTGTAGTAGTAGTACCGCTAAAATGGTGTTGCAGAAGTTGCAGTGAACATAACAAACACGTTCAGATGCCATGTCCAGAGACATTTTTTTATAATAATTTGATTTAAAATTTTCAGATCAATCAAGGAAAAGGAGAAGTCACTGAAACTTTTGGGTTGCTTGGGATGGAATTGAATTTATAAAGAAACGGGTGTAAAGACAAAGCAAAAGAGGAGATAGAGAGAGAAGAGATGTGAAAGATGAGGATGGGACTAGACTGGTCGGGCAGAACCTTGGGAGTAAGTGAGTGTGTGGGGGAAGCTATTAGGCTAGTTTTCTAGTATGGTGTGGTTCTTGGGGAAAGTTAGCTTCTGGATTTATTTATTTTATGCCAAATTATAGAGAAAGACTTAGAGAGAGAGAGACTCAGATGATTGAGAGAATGAGTGGGTGTGAGTGCATCCATCTCTAACCGTCCATTCTTTCTGTGCAGAGATATTAACTTTTGAGAATGTTATAGAGAGATGTGCCAAATCTAAGACATTTAGAAGAAGGTTTAATTCAGTGATATCACATAGATCGGATCAACAGTTGATATCTCTGTTATTCCTCGTAAGCATAAGATTTTGTGTGCATCATGTGACACTTGTGGAGCCGATGCTAGGATGTTAATAATTTTTTGTATTTAATTTACTATATATTTTACTTTTTGACCTTTTTTCACCATTGATTATGACATCTCAACACCCTTAAACCTTACTGTCTGTCGATGGTACGGTTTTCAACTTTCAAGTTAGTCTCCACTTCATTTCCTCCCATTGGTCCTTTCTGTTCGTTTGTTGCAATCAAACTAGAATAGCTATAGTTGAAAATTGAATAGTAAATAATTACTATATTATGAGGTTTGATTCAACGGCTTGAATAATTCCCATTTATTTCTTTTCTCTTCATGCATGTATTGCCTAAGTATATGTGTATAGGGTAGCCAAGCTGAGGCAGGTATATTAGCTGGCTAGGTTTAAGGTTTAAACATTTATCTACATATATACATATCCTGTTCACAAATACTTGCAATTGGGCATGTGCACAGATTAAGTAAATAGTTTAACCCAATTTCATAAATCTCTTAATGTTAACATTCGGAAAATTATTTATTTGATATTAGTGGGATTACTGGGATATATATATACACCCGAGTTCTCAATGAACAATTTATTTGATTTTACGAGAATAGGAGGTAGCCTGGTTGATCAGGTTGTCTGCCCAAAACCTTGAGGTCCAAGGTTCTATTCTCACCAATGGGTTGGGATTTGAGTAGTTTTCATCCGCTGTGATGGCCTTCATGCCCCTCGGGCATGGCTTAGTATGTGTGTAGCCTATGAGACTTTCAAAAAAAAATTTATTTGATTTTACAGACATTCGCCTTTTGTATATACTAAAATATGAAACAGATTGACGTTCCATTGGCTCTCGGAAACAACTTACTTCTATAGCATATAAAATTACGGCGTTCTCATGTGAGCAGTACTATATATATTCTCAAGTAAATAAACTAGTTATCAGTTTTTTATTTCATAGTTTGTACAGATTTCAAATGGAACCCAAAATAAATTTTTATGAGTTTGAATAAAATTCGTTAATTAAAAGTCCTTTTTATTATTATAACTCAAAACAAGAAGTTACGATGTATCACTGCAAGGACAGCGGCACCATGTAGCTGAATGTTTAGAGGGTTTTACATCTGTCTTCATAATCAATCGATATCCCGCGTACCATGTAGGTAGATTGGTTGTTAAAATGAGCAACAATTATTTGGGCCTGTACTAGCATTACTCTTAACAAAGAAGTTACGATGTATCACTGCAGATACATTAAATCTAGTCATTTTATGTTAGTCTCCAAAAATATAGTATTTGTTATTAGGCCCTGCCTAGATCAATCAACCAAAAACACCTTTACCAGCATAGAAAAATTTACTAAAAATGGAGAATTGAAAATGAAAAGTCAGTGATCAGCCTATGACTTTCTTCTTCCAATTAAAGTTTGTGAATGCTTGCACGAGTCTCTAATCTATACTTTAATTAGTGATTACTGATTAATTACTACTATAACTTGGAAAATTTTGGGGATCTTATGTCAAATCCTTCTGGGCTTCTTCTGCTTTGATCTTTGATGGGCTAGGCCTACCCCAAAGTCCAGGATGAGATAAGGTGTGGATCATTATTGGGCCTGAGAATAGATCCATGAGACTGTAAGGACCAGAACAAGGCCCATATTTGGGTCAGCCTGATTTGAGACAATAAGACAAACACATGCGATGAGGCCCATGACAGAAAACCCAGCCCACTTGAAGCTGACGTTATAAATGCAAATGCGTAGGAGATAAAGTTCATGGGCCACATAAGCCGAAAATATGGCCCATTATGTGATGGGACCTAAAGTCTAAAGAGGTCGAGAAGCATTAAGGACTCGTTGAGGTCGGGCCATTTAATATGTACGGAATATTATATTTTTTTTGGAAAGCGGCAGGGAGGGGATTCGAACTATGATCATCAGGGTTATACACATTATTATCCTTACTACTCCAACTAATGGCTCGAGCGTAAGGAAATTTATTTATTACCCAAACACTTGTATTTTTTTTTTTGAAGAGAAATTCTATTAAAAAGCGCCAGGGAAGCACTCAAGCAAATACAAAGAGGTGGTGGATACAGGGACTTCCTCTTGGAAAATACATGAATTATAAGAAAAAGACAGTCTTCCCATCAGAGCAAGAGCATTCGCTACTCTGTTTTGACTTCGAGAGGTGTGGATAATGTGGTGATCCACCAAGGCTATTAAAGCTTTAGTATCCTCAATCACAAAACCAATGGACGAGAGAGGCAAATTGTTCCCACGAAGGTCATTAACCACCTGAAGGGCATCGCCTTCCAGACAAAAAGGAAACAGGAGGTGTTCCGTAGCCATTTGAGCCCCAAAAAGGAAAGCAAGCGCCTCAATCATCACCGGACCCCCAGCCGGCGAGACTCTTTTGTAACCCGATAGATGGACGCATCCACAAGCATCCCTAATAATGAATCCAATCCCAGCCGAACTCTCTCCTTGTTTCCAAGAACCATCCACATTGACTTTGTACCACCCATTGGTTGGAGGGGTCCATCGGGAGGGGGTGGAAGCAGAGATAGTAGACTCAATTGGGCTTACATGACTACAACATTCAATAAAATCCCCAATCAGCTTGGATGCTTGACACACAACTTCAAGAGGCTTCCAAGACTCATCCCTGAATGCAATCCCATTCCTTGCTAGCCAAATGTGATAAAGAATACTAAACAGCTTTGTCATATCAGTAGGGGTTAGGATTTCCAGCATATTTGAGATCCAAGAGCTAATAGAGAAGACAGGAAGAGATAAAGCAATGCTCACAAAATCACAGCGATTCCACATATCCACAAGGGCAGCACAGTCACGAAAAAGATGAAGAGAGCTTTCGTCACAACTACCACACAAATAGCAAGAGGTGTCCAGAGAAATACCCTTATGAGTCAAATTGACTTTTGTGGCAAGACTATCATAGCTTAATCTCCATGCAAAGAACTTTATCTTGTTTGGCATTTCTAACTTCCAGAGGCGAGCCCATTGAATGTGATTATGTTGCTCTTGTCGTAGAACTGGGGCTCCCTTAGCAAGCCAATAAGCTGATTTTATTGTGAAACGACCCTGGGTATTTTGAGACCATACTAGGGAATCTTCTCTATTGAGGCCATATAAGGGGATCTGCGTGATGGCGGCCACATCATTTGGGGAAAAGATTTGGCCAAGCAAGGGGTCATTCCACGATCTAGATTCAGAATCAATAAGCTTACTAACTTTCAAATTGATGTCATTTCCCCCAATTGGTGATTCAGGAAGCCCGTTAGGAGAAGAAGGAATCCATTTATCATTCCACACTGAAATTGTCGCCCCATTACCAACTCTCCAATGAAGACCTTTCATAAGAATTTCACGCCCAGCTAACATAGAAGACCACACAAAGGAAGGCGAATGACCCCTAGAAGCAGCAAGAAAAGAAGTGTGGGGGAAATATCTGGCTTTTAAAAGTCTGCTGCATAAGGATCCTGGGTCTTGGATAATTCTCCATCCTTGCTTTGCAAGCAGAGCAAGATTAAAAGCTTTCATGTCCCTGAGACCCAACCCTCCATCTGATTGATGATTACATATGGTTTTCCAGCCCACCCATGCTAACTTTCGTTCTCCGTCTCGTTTACCCCACCAGAAATTCCTCGCCAATCTGTCTAACTCTTTGCATAAAGAATCAGGAAATTTATAAAGGCTCATGGCATAACAAGGGATAGCCTGAACTACAGCCTTGAGGAGGACACCACGGCCTGCCTGAGATAAAAACTTTTCCTTCCAGCCTGATACTTTCCTCCACACTCGCTCCTTTATGTAACTAAACATTGCTTTTCGGGATCTAGTTACCAAGGCTGGAAGACCCAAGTATTTGGCATCTTCATGAAGGCCCAACATACGAAGCCGATAACGCAAAGCCAACTGATCATGAATGGAAATATTTTCGCTGAAGTGAACAGATGACTTCTCTAAATTGATACTTTGGCCGGAGATTCTTTCATATAAAGCGAACAAATTCAGAACTTCATCCGCTTCAGAGAGATTGGCTTTACAGAAAAGTAAACTGTCATCCGCAAATAACAAATGAGAGATTGGAGGAGCACCACGACAAATACTTATACCATGAAGGGCTCGAGAAGCCATAGCCCGGCGGACCAGATGAGAAAAACCCTCGGCACAGAGGAGAAAAAGGAAGGGAGAAAGAGGATCTCCCTGTCGAAGGCCTCTGGTCGGCTTAATAAGCCCATGAACCGAACCATTCAGCACCACTGAAAAGGAGACAGAAGTTATACATTTCATAATAGTCTCAATCCACTTAGGAGCAAATCCAGAAATTCTCATCATCGCCTCAAGAAACCTCCAATCTACTCTATCGTAGGCTTTGCTGAGATCCAACTTTAACGCCATAAAACCTTCCTTTCTTGATCTGAGCCCCTTCATGTAGTGAATACACTCATTTGCCACAATGATATTATCTGAGATTAAGCGGCCAGATATGAAGGCACTTTGAGATTCAGAGATAATTTTTGGGAGGATTCCTTTCATGCGATTGCACAAACATTTAGAAATGATTTTGTATAGGACATTACACAGGCTAATTGGTCTGAAGTGGGATACTGCTTCAGGTTTGTTAATTTTAGGAATCAAAACAAGGAGGGTGTGGTTTATCTGATCACAAAATCTCCCTTCATTCAAAAAATTAAGCACAGCTGTCGTAACTACCTCTCCCACAATATGCCAGTATTTCTGATAAAACAGAGCAGGCATGCCATCTGGTCCTGGGGCTTTCGTAGGAGCCATCTGAAAAAGAGCTATCCGAACCTCTTCAGGAGTGAAAGGGGCTACCAAAGAAGAATTCATATCCTCAGAGACTAGACACGGATAGTTATCAAAACAAGCTGGGAGAGACTCAGTGGTAGTTGACTGAAACATATCAGAAAAATAGGAAACCACTAAGTCTTCAATTTGAGTCAGATCAGAAGTGGTACCACCGTTAGGGAGTCGAAGGAAGTTTATGGAATTTTTTCTTTTGCGTTGACTGGCTTTTTGATGAAAAAATTTAGTATTGCGATCACCCGCTTGGAGTCAATCTTGTCTGGACCTCTGTTTCCATCCCAATTCCTGGCAATATAATAATTCGTTAATCTCCACTTCCAACCTGCGTTGCTCACTGTTCCCTCCTCCAAACCCGGATTGGTTTCTAAGCCAGTGCAACCGTTTCTCTAGCTGTTGGATTCGTTTGGGTAGACTACCAAAGGTTTCAGACTTCCACATCTTTAACATGTCTGCACAATGATTAACACGATTTGAAATAGCCTGAATGCTACAATCACCCCGAGCATTCATCCAAGAATTGGAGACCACATACTCGCAATCAGGGTGCCTAGTCCAATACTCCTCAAAACAAAAGCGCCTCTGCCTACGCCTATTGTGATTAATAAATGGCCCCATGTTGGCATAGAGAAGAAGAGGAGAGTGATCAGAAGCTGTAGTAGAGAGATGATCAACACTAAAAACAGGAAAGATATTCTGCCACGAAATAGAGGCTGCCACTCTGTCTAGGCGTTCCTCTATCAGGCCATCCCTCCATCGCCTATTACACCAGGTATAAGGAGTCCCAGTGTGCCCAAGATCCCGCAGGTTACAATCATCAAGAGTGTCACGAAAATTCTGCATGAGAGTTTCAGATCTTTGGATAGACCCCCTAATCTCCCGAGCATACAGAACTTCATTAAAATCTCCTCCGCAGAGCCATGGAAGCGAGGAAACAGAATGAAGATTTCGCATAAGACCCCAGAACTCTTTACGACGGCTGGCCACAGGATGGCCATAGAAGCCAGTGAACCTCCAGGGCCTATCCGAATTAGGGTTTATAATGGTATCAATGTGGTTAGATGAGAAAGACAAAAGCTGAACATCGACTGAAGACTGCCAAAGTAAGAGAAGGCCCCCACCGAGACCAACGCGGTCAACGGGAAGACCATTAGTGAAATGAAGCTTACCACGGATTCGCAAAGCATCAGAATAAGAGAGCTTGGTTTCCGACAGGAAAACCATATCGGGATCTTGATGTCGGAGGAGCCGACTCAGAGCTTGAACTGGCCGCGGGTTCCCAAGCCCACGACAGTTCCAAAATAATATTTTCATGGTTCCCGGCGTGACTGAGCCTCCTCAGCCACCGCCGATATGATATTTGAGCAATGAATGACCCCACTGTCCAGGGTTCGCATGCGTTTGTTACCATCAGAGGCCTCCCCAATCCCCATAGTTTCCACCTGCAAATCTTCAAAGCTATGCACATCAGCTTTTCGTTTACCTCCTGCTACCCCCCATTGCAGAGAATTGGTCTGGGTATTTTTGGGAATCCTCGCTTTTGCTTTGAGTCTGATCCGCTTAGTAGAAGCACGAGAGGATGAGGTGTTCGCATCCGGATTTTGGTCAAGTAGCATTTGTTCTTCAGGACCATGATGGTCTAGATCTTGACTGGGAGCCTGAGATTGATCCGGAGTAGATTTCTGGGGAGTGAATGTCCCCTTTTGAGGGGGCTGTGAGTTTTCCACAACTTTAGAGTTAGTTTTGCTTGGAGTGGCCTGTGTAGTTGAGTTCACTGAATCATCTTTATCCCCCGTGCCTTTTCCCCCTTGTGAATCTGATGTTGAACGGGCCTTTCGATTCCACGTCCGGTCAGCTACTAACCACGGACCGTATTGTCCAGAGGACGTGGTACCTGCTTTCACATCATCAAATTTTCTTTCGCACCTCCTTTCATCGTGTCCCACATACCCACAATAGTAGCAGAAATCAGAGAGTCTCTCGTATTTCAGATTGACCCAAACACATTCGCCATTAGGAGTTTTCACTCGACAGCCCCTTCGAATGGGCTTGCTCAAAGGAAAACTGGCTCGGAATCGCAAATGAGAGTTCAGTAAATTTGCTTCCTGTCGGTTATCAGGAGAGATGAATGAGCCTATGGTGTTGCCAATCAGAGAGGCCACTGAGTGGGTATGGCAAACTAGAGGGAGCCCCCAAGCTTGTGTCCATAAGGAAATTGAATCAAAAGATAGATTTGTTGCCGCCATTCCGATCTCCCAGCGCTTTAAAACCAGCATATGGTTGTCAAAGGACCACGGTCCTTCTTCCAGGACTCGTTCCATAGTAAAGTCATTTGGGAAGAGAAACTGATATACATTTGGCCCTATGATGTTTATTCGCACATCTTCACCGACCCCCCACGCCCTTCTAATAGTTGATTGGAAAGCTTTGCTGTTGATTATTTTTGGGGCCAAAATCTTCCCTACCGCGGAGTGGGGAAAATTTTTTAAATTTTCTTTGATCTGATCTGTTGCTACCTCTACAATTGCATCTTCCTCAACTGTTAGGGAGAAACTTTCCATTGATTTGAGCACCGACTCCATCACGCTGCCGCCGCCACCCACTCCCTGGAAACCCTAGGAGAGAAACTCACCAAAGTGAGAGAAAACCACCACACGTGGAGTCTTTTTAAACTATACAACGTACCATATCCCAAACACTTGTATTACTATCTTCTTTAACCGATGCATCCAAAATGGGTATTGGGTAATTTGTACTATAACTTTTTAGGTTATGAAACTAGTAAATAAAAAGGGTAAGTTATACTATAGTCTCATAAAAAAGGTAAGTTATGATTACAATTTCTATAGGACCTTTTTTTAAAAAAAAAAAACCCATTAAAAATAGAAGTTTGGAGAAAAAAATTTGATGATCTAGTGATGTTTGTTTTTGTATGCAGGAATTACAGACACGCCTTTTATTTATTTTATTTTTTTAAAACATGAAAAGTGAATTCGAATCCTGATTATCAAGGTAATACACTCCATCATAAACGCCTTTTATTAGTTTATAGGAAGTGCAATGAAATGACGAATTCATTCCTGATTTCCAATTGATTTGTTGAGTAAATTTTGTTAAATTAATTTAAGTTTGAATTAATTTCAATTAGCTAATAATGAACAAAATAAATTTTAATCCATTGAAAAATAAAAACGAAATATCGAATATTGACGTGGACCGCTTTTTATGGTTTGTATTGTCGCACCCAAAAATAAAAGAGTCGGAGCGCGCCGTTTCGAGGCAAACCCTCATCAGTTTATCGTGTTTAGTTCGGGTCCGAGCTCTCTCCTGCTTGCACTCACAGTCGCAGACGTTCAGCGTTGCCGGTTACGTCTTCTCAGGGTCTTCTCTTGCTTAATTTTTCTTTAGGGTTTTTTCGCTCGTTGTTTCTTTTATATGTGGGGTTGCCATTGTAATTGAATTAATCGAGTAAGTTACAGTCGGCATATTGATCATACATTGCGTCGTAATCGCAATCAACCACTTACCCGTTGCTGATTTCTTATGCAGATCGTGTTCAGAAGTCGAAGTTTTTGAGCAATAGGGGCTTGGGTTACTTCTAGTTTTGTAGAATTCAAATATGGTGAGTTGGGTTTTGTGTTTTTCTTTAATTTTATTCACGCTTTCTTTTTTTTTTTTTTCTCACAGGAAAGCAAGAGAAGAAAACTGGAAAAGCATAGTATTAGCTTAGAGTTATTCATATGTGCAATACTCGATGATTTTTCTATTTGGTACTTGGAAGGGATGGTAAAGAATAAGTAATAGAGTAGGAGACTGAGACATTTTCTTCAATATTTAAAGAGAATTAATTACAATGGGTTAATGTTAGAAAGGATTAATGTTGCCGAAGCTTTTTGTTTGAATATGTGGGGATTCTTTGTGGCTGACAGCAGGGTGATATTAGAAAGTGGTTTATGAAATCTCATGACAAAGGCAATGGAAATGCACCGAAGCCTGTGCAGCCTGCGCAGAGCGATTTGAAGAATCCTCCTCCAGCTGAGTCACTGTCTGAGCCGGTGAGTAATTTATCTAACCATGCACACATTTATGCGGACTTTGTGGTTTATTTGTTTATTTTTTTGACTGCATTTGGAAACTTTAGCATTTTCAATTAGGATTTTATAATCTGAAGGTCAAATAAACCCCGAAATGGATGTCAGAGATTTATATTCTTTGGTGTGGTTTTTTTGGTTATTGTATTATAAATAAAACCTTTAGCTGGCTGGTGGTTAAGAAAGTTCGGGAAGAAATAGCAACCGTTGTCAAATTACTAAAACACTGGCCTAGTGGTGATGGTACACTCTGTCCCCTTCTAATGAGGATAGGGGGAGCTCCGCAAATTCCAATGAGAGTGGAATTTGTAAATTTTGAAAATTACTATGTGATTGTGACTGTGACTTTTAAAATATAGCGTGCGGTTTTGAGAACATTTTAGATTAAATTGGCCATTCTATTCATTATATTTATCATCATCAGAGCCTTATTTCCAAACATCTTGTGGTCAGGCACATAAATGACTATTAAGAAAACATGCTTGACAACATTTAGCTTTCTTTGCATTTTAAAACAGAACTTATAGTACTTTTTTTTCCTTCATATCTTTGACGTCAGTTCTAAAGAACGATGCTTCTTGATTTTGCTATTATTTGCACTAACTTTAGGTGAATGGAGGCCAAGTAAGTTCAGGCAGAAGGAAAACCAGCAAGTATTTTGCGGCAGACAAAACAAAGACCGAAGACAAAATAGAAATAGAGGAACCCTCAGTTAAGAGGAAAATAAAGAAGGACAGTGGTGAATCCCCAAAACCCCCTCCCTCAAAAAAGCTGCATAAAGTTGAGGATGACGATGATGACTTTGTGCCTGACACTAAGAAAATTTCCATTAATGTTACTCCTAGTAAGAAATTGAAGAGTGGTTCAGGTAGGGGAATCACACCGAAACTTGTAGATAATGATGGAAGTGATGAAGATAATGTTAAGGATCGTGAATCTCCTCTTAAAACTGGTGGAAGGGGGCGTGGTGGTAGGGGTGCAACAGGGACACCAGCTGGTGGGAGAGGGCGAGGTGGTGGGCGAGGTGGCTTTATGAATTTTGGAGATAGGAAAGATCCTCCTCACAAAGGAGAAAAGGTAAAGGAATTCTGGGAATGTGTTGATCTAACTAAGTACAATATTGTATAGTTCATAGTTGTAAATCCGACCATTTTGATGTCTCAGGAAGTTCCTGAAGGTGCTTCTGATTGTCTAGCTGGCTTAACTTTTGTGATCAGTGGAACTCTTGACAGGTATTTTTCTTTGTATTCCATTTTTGTTTCCCTTTCTATTATATTCATTACTATGTAGGAAACGTTTTTTATATTGGTTTCTTAGATGCATTCATAGTTTACCTGTAACTTTAGTTACTTTATATATAATCTCTTGGTGTATCTTTCATAGTACATTGGGATTATTGAGTGTAATTGCAATGATGGCTTAGCCGTTGTATGCCCATTAGTGGTGTTTTTAGCATTGAGAATCTACTACACTGCATCTCTTAACAGTTTGGAAAGAGAGGAAGCTGAAGATTTGATTAAACGGCATGGGGGTCGCGTGACTGGATCTGTCAGCAAGAAAACGGTCATTGGATACTTCTCACTTCTTTTTGGCTAGGATTCGCGCATTAGTTTTGGCATGGTGATTAACACTGTCTGTTTGCAGAATTATCTTCTATGTGATGAAGATATCGGAGGAAGAAAGTCTGAAAAAGCCAAAGAACTTGGGTATGCTATCCGAAATCATAGCACCTGGAGGTGTTTCCGTTAATGTTCCTTGCTCCTTGTTTGCTTCTATTTGCATCTTAATCTATTTTCTGGTGTAGTACTGCCTTTCTCACAGAGGATGGATTGTTTGATATGATACGTGCATCGAAAAGTGAAAAGTCAACGACTGCACTAGAAGAGTCAAAGAAATCTGCTGAGAAATCAGTTGCATCTTTGCCAAAGAAGAGCCCTAAAAAGGCGGAAATTAAAAGTATGCTCCTAATATCTCTATTCTTCTGACAAGTCCTTTACAAATACAGTAAATTTGTTTTGTAGAAATAGAGAGGTTAATATGACGTGCTTCTTACTCTGCATGAATAGGTTTTTAATCAGCTTTTGTTAGTTGATTATTTGGCTGGGAGTTCTTTCCTGTTGGAATTTCTTGCCCCTTATTCTTTCACCTACCATACAAGCGAAACTTTAACTTTTGATATTTCGTGTTGTTGCATTGTGGATAGTGTATATAGTGGCCATAACCAGTTCCTTTTTATTGTTGTCTGTTGTTTTGTGTTCACATGTTTTTATTGCGACCTTAAGTACTTCAGCTTGTTCTAGCTCCTGTTTTTTGTTGTAGTATTTTCCCCCTAAGTTTTTGTATGAATCCTCCACAAAAGTTAGTAAATTGTTCGCTGCACAGGCAACTCATTGGCAACAAATGTGGTCCAAAAAGGTTTAAGCTCAGATACCTCCCTTGCAAAGCAGAAAGAAGTGAAGACACAATGTTCTTCCTTGCCTTGGACAGAAAAGTACAGGCCAAAGGTTCCAAATGAGATGATTGGGAATCAATCTGTGGTATGTGTGTATGCATCATATTTCCTCTATTAATTGTTCAAAGTTTATTTTCCTATTTGAGCATGCAGCCGTGCAGGAGCATTGGAAGCAAAGTATCTCAATGTGGTTTTGTGCAGGTTACCCAACTTCATAATTGGTTGGCACATTGGAATGAGCAATTTCTGAATACTGGAAATAAAGGAAAGGGAAAAAAGCAGAATGACTCTGGTTCCAAAAAGGCGGTTCTGTTAAGTGGAACACCTGGTATAGGGAAAACCACATCAGCAAGGTTGGTTAGTCAGATGCTCAGTTTCCAGGCTATCGAGGTAGCATATCTTTTGCTAGAAGTTATTGAACTTGGAGTAGCAGTTCGATGTCCAAATACAATTTTATATTTATCGTCTTGGTGATGGTTCCCCTTGACCATTCTCGTATGTTCTTCAGGTAAATGCTAGTGACAGCCGTGGGAAGGCTGACGCTAAGATCTCTAAAGGAATTGGTGGAAGCAATGCAAATTCTATTAAGGAGCTCGTAAGCAATGAAGCCCTGACTTCCAATATGGATAGGTTGGTTTCAATCTTGTTATTTTTTGTACATGAGGAAAAATTAGACACATTTTATTGTTAAGCTAATGACCGATTGAACAGCATGTCAAAGCATCAAAAAACAGTACTCATCATGGACGAGGTAGATGGAATGTCTGCTGGAGATAGAGGTGGAGTTGCTGATCTTATTGCAAGCATAAAGATATCCAAAATTCCTATTATCTGCATCTGTAATGACCGCTACAGTCAGAAACTGAAAAGTCTTGTTAATTACTGCTTGGCTCTCAACTTCCGGAAACCGACGAAACAACAGGTTTTTTTCATTATTGTTTTTTCATTTGAATTTTAATGTTGTATTTCAGGCATAGATGATGGATAAATGGTCGTAGTTTACACCGCAACTTCGGAGGAAGTCTAAATGAGATAAATAGCAATCAATCAATTTTATTAAATTCACCAGCAATCTCGTTGTGGTGGGTGTTCTGCAGTTTGCTAGAAGTTCCATGCTTCTACTTTTACTTAAACGGGCATGCACGGTGGACATACTTTTGTACACTATGTGTGCAAGCACTGGAGTATCGGCCAGTATAATGTTGCTCCATTGCAACTTCGCATTACATGTTCAACTGACGAACAGCCTCCCAACAATGCAGTTGTTGCATTAGATTGCCTTTCTTATGAATTCATTACTTTTTGATTGACAAATAATGCTTATTTATTAGATTTCCCATTAAAATTTCTTTCTGGTCTCAAACAGAAAAATATTCTCTCTGTACAATTATTTTATGGGGGAATTGTTCCTCTTGCTGATCGTTTTGATCTAATCATCCTAGGCCTAAACTTCTTCCTCTATGATATACAAACTTTATCTAGTTATGGATGTAAACAAATCTTTAAACTAAACTATTGCAGATCCCCAAACACATTTTCAATTGTCCATGGCTTCTTAAGACCATTGAAATGCTTACTTTCCAATTTTAACAAAAAACCTTCAGCATTATGTCACATATTGTTCCTAGTTGGAACTGGGCTTACAATGAGAATAACTCAGGAGTAGCTTCTCATCACCTTTCAATAATCGTGTGTCATTGATTGTCTATTATAAACACATAGATGTTGCTCTGATTAGGTGATTTCGGAAATAACCACCTTCACATTGGTCTAGTGGTAAAAGTGGTTACCTTGATGTGCAAGTTGTAGGTTTGAATCCCCCTTGTCGCTGACAAGTAAATGCATTGAAAAAAAAGTGGTTTCAGAAATAGTTTTGGGTTAACAATCAAACTTGATGGGAATTTTATGCATCCACTGCCCCATCAAACCTCTCGCTTCGCATGGTTTTGGGAAAGTGATAAAGCAATTCTTTCACGGTCTTTCTATTCTCCCAGTGTGCAATGCAAATGCGGGGACATCTTTTTGATTGGAACTTTTGTTTAATATCTTAATTTTATTTTAGCGAACGCTATATCCTAACGAAGAAATGTGCATTTTGCAAGTGCTAAAGCTAGTGTTTCGTACCTGAGTAGTCAAAGTGGGTGTTCGTTTAAGTGTAGCGTGGATTACTTAAGTTGTTGTTTTTTTTCCTCCAAAAACTATCGGTGCACATTTTGGGTTACTAACACTGAAGTTTGTGTATGGTAGATGGCAAAAAGATTAATGCAAGTTGCAAAAGGAGAAGGTCTTCAAATTAATGAGGTACATCTTTGTATTAAGAGTTTACTTGATTTAGTAATTTGGATGTTAGGCATGTAATCCTATGTCTACATCATGGTAATGCGTTCACAGCATATCCTTTGCATGCGTTTACAGGTTTCAACCCATGCATTAGAAAGAATGGTTATCTTGTATTTGCATTCAACAAGAAACGAATAAATAAAGAATTAAAGAATGTTTATCTCATGTTATGTGGAAGCAGCCTCTCCACATAAGTTGTTTACCCTTTTTTTAATAAAATTTCATGTTAGTTCAAACCACTGTCAGTGAAGTATGCAAAACATAATATACTATTTTAAGGCAATGATTTGAAAATTTAATCTGTGAACCTTTGTTCCAATTATTATTTTTATTGAAGTGAATAAATGTCAAAGTCTTCAGTATTGGTTATGAAACATCATCTTTACTTAAGATGATCAGGAAGATTATCAAACATCATCTTTAGTTAAGGTGGTCAGTAAGATTTATGTGATTGAGACCACAATATCTTCTCTATAATTTCAAAACTACCTGATCAGTTTTGATTGCTAAATGTTTTGTTTAGATCTTTTTTTGGATTTAGTGAACGTGGTAATGAATGAGGATTTGAGGATGACTCCATGTCATTTTTATTTTGTCGAGCTGTGCATGTCACTAATATCTATGTTTCCTCTTCCAGGAGCATATTTGAATTTAATGGCTTCTTCGTAATACATTAAATGCCTCTAGTAACGTAATGTCTCTGTAAAATGATATTTTTCCTCCATAGGTTTGTCAGTCATGTAGCTTAGGATTATACCTTGGAACTATTGCAGATAATTAATAGCTTGAGAAATCTTCTTCTTCTTGTTCTTCTTACTCCTCTTGTTTATCATTTTTTCCAGATTGCTCTTGAGGAACTTGCAGAGAGAGTGAATG
Organism: Tripterygium wilfordii; assembly: GCF_013401445.1. Classification (NCBI taxonomy): domain Eukaryota; kingdom Viridiplantae; phylum Streptophyta; class Magnoliopsida; order Celastrales; family Celastraceae; genus Tripterygium; species Tripterygium wilfordii. Next base: position 9,170,324 of record NC_052233.1, on the reverse strand, counting down.
GAGATATGCGCATGGCACTAAACCAGTTGCAATACATGAGCCTCTCTATGTCGGTTATTAAGTATGATGACATTAGACAGCGACTACTAAGCAGTAGGAAGGATGAGGATATCTCACCATTCGCGGCTGTTGATAAGTACGTAAGATATTGATATCATTTCATTGTTTGTGGCTTTGGATAATCAACTTTAATGATTTTCTTTTTTGGCAATTCTTTTTTGATAGCATTTCACTGTTTCTGCTTATCATGTATATTTGTATGTCATAATGATGGTGCTGCTGCTATACCAATCTGCATGGTGTAGTTTCTTACTTTCTTCTTCCTCGGTTCTATGATGTTATAAAATGTTAAAAATATAAACCAAAATCAAAGATCCTTGGCTCCTTGTTTCTCTACTTAATGTGGTTGCTCATGTAAAATGGAGTCTGATATGTTTTGTCTGGTGCCGAAGCATAACGTAGTTTGATTATCTTATTATGTACAGGGGCAGACAAAAGAGATTAATTGAGTAAGGTCAAATTTAGTGGTATTAGGAGGCCTATAGCCATAATGTATTGATTTAGTGGTATTAATTTAGTTTAGGGTCTCAAAACTCTCTCTTTTTTTATTAAGAAAGTTGGCCATCCTGTTCTTGATCTTTTACAATTATTTTTTTACTTTCTCAGTTCTTGTGAACATTAAGGTGTAGCATCTATGATCTATATATGTTTTGTCTTGTGAGATTTATTCTTAGTAGCACACTGTATTTCCAAGAGTTAAATCATTTCGTAATGAAAATATTATAATATTCAAGTATAACCATGCAAACTCAACTGGCTACAGGCTGCTTGGCTTTAATGGGGGGAAGCTTAAGATGGATGAGCGGATTGACCTTAGCATGAGTGATCCTGATCTTGTTCCTCTTCTAATACAGGTTTTGTTCTTGGCACTTGATAGTTACTGGTTCCCTGAAGAATGAAACATGGAGCCTTCAGCTTAAAAATCAGAACTTTGTTTGCTTTTAGTTTTCATTTTGATCTGAGATTAACACACTTCCTATGTTATAATTTGATTTTGGTAATATATGAAACATTTTTTTTCCCATAAGATACAGTTCTGTCTAAAGGTCAGCATGTATAGTATAGATAACAATGGATAACAATGGATTGGCTAAATTCATCAATTTGAATACTGAATGCTGGTGCCCCCAATTTCCTTGACTTACATTTCAAAATTGAATGAGAAACTCCTACCTGAGTGTGGAAACTCACTAATCTAGATGCGAGATGCTGTTGAATTTCTTAAGTCGCTGTTTATGGACGAAATCTAAAAGGAAAGGTGTCATTTTCCATTGTATATTCTTTTAGTTGTGCAAGATTTCGTCACTTAGACTAATGTTTGCCATTGTATCTTAACTCTTACACAAAAAAAGGCAATGTTTTTATTTTCTATTTTTTTCGACATACATTTTCTAATGTAAGGTAATGTTTTGGAATTATTATTTGTTTGCACTCACATCTTTACATGCTTTATTGCAATTGTATTGCAGGAAAATTATATCAATTATCGGCCAAGTTCGGTTGGTAAAGATGACAATGGGGTGAAACGTATGAACTTGATTGCCCGTGCTGCTGAGTCTATTGCTGATGGTGATATAGTGAATGTGCAAATTCGAAGATATAGACAGTGGCAGCTCTCTCAAACTGGATCCTTGGCTTCTTGTATCTTTCCGTATGTATATGAGTACTTATTGAAATATGAAATATGGCTTTGAAAACGGAAGGTGCTGTTTTCTTTATTTATTTATTTATTGTGTATTAATTAATATTCTCTTGTTTGTGCTGTTTTTTTCTGAATCAGTGCGGCATTACTGCATGGACAAAGGGAGACACTTGAACAGGTAATGGATGTCTGTCATGGATTTATCTTCACTATAAGGCATTTGTCTTCTTGGCCTAGGAGAATTTGTTTACTTAAAATTTATCATTTTAGTGTTTTTATTTTGTCTCTGTTCTCTTTTTTAACTGTGAACTATCTGGTTCTGTGATAGACTTAGATGTTTACGTTATGTGTTATCAATTGTATTACCAATCGGTTTCCCTTCTTCTTAGTTGTATTACTTATTATTCTGATGTTTGGAACTGGTGAATATGTGGTTTTTTTACTTCTCAGTTTTGGGTGGAGTTGTTTGCTATATAATGAGATTTGCACTTAAAGTTTGGCCTCATATGTGCAGGGAGAACGTAATTTCAATAGATTTGGTGGTTGGTTGGGCAAAAACTCGACAACGGGCAAAAATTTAAGGCTTTTGGAGGATTTTCATGTTCATTTTCTCTCTTCCCGTGAGTCTAATGTGGAAAGGTAATTATGTCTTTTGCATCTGAACTGGTTTCTTCAACACTGTATGACATTTATTTCCTGTATTTCAATTCTAGACCTGTTGTATTTTTTAAGTATATGATGGTGTTATTTTATCTCCATTTTGTTGCCCCTAAAAGCTGATTAACTATTTTATTTTTAATGAATTGATAGGGTGACTCTTCGTCTTGAATATCTTACTCTTCTTCTTAAACGAATGACTGATCCTCTTCGGGCGCTGTCTAAGGTTTATACTATCTGATTTCAATTTTTAGTTTTTTTTCGTTTTTTTTGTGAGAAAAATGTGGATAGGTTAGCATATCCCAAGGTTAATACTGCTTTGTGCTCTACTGAAAAACAGCAAGTACTATCTCTGGATCTACTTATTGTCCATTTGGAGCGGAACTAATATTTTTTTTTTAAATTAACTTTATTTTGGGTTTTCATATTTGTAATGTGAATGAAATGATGACCAGGACAAAGCTGTTAAGGAAGTTCTTGAGTTAATGAATGAATACTCGATAAGTCAGGAGGACTTCGATGCTATTGTTGAGCTATCAAAATTTCATGTATGCCTTCCTACCTTGGACACAACATTCACACATTTGCCTTTGTCAAATTTGAGATCTTTTTGGTATGATTGCCTTATGCATCAGGGACATACAAATCCACTGGATGGAATACCACCAGCAGTCAAATCAGCTCTGACAAGAGCATATAATGAGGGAAGCAGATCCAGGTTGGTAAAAGCTGCAGATTTAGTCGCACTTCCTGGAATGAGAAAGGCCCCTAAGAAGCGGATTGCAGCGATCGTAGAACCATCTGTTGATGAATTAGGACAGGAGAAGGTTGAAACATTGGGTGAAAGTGAAGAAGAAAGTTCCTCAGACACAGAGGACTCAGGTGAAACTTTTCTGGATTACAAGTTGACCGTTCTTCTGCATCCAATTATTGCATTAAGCTAAGCTTTGTAGAACAGTTTACCTTGATAGACGCTTATGGCAAATTGGGAATTCTATACGGCACTCTGTTCCCTCCCTCCTGAACTGTAGGGTTATGCATATATAATGATACATGCACCTAACATAGAAGTGGATCATCCTAAGTGGTGATCCTTGTGTTTGCCTTGCTCAAATTTTTGGCTTGGTCAACTTTGCTCTTATGCAAGCATGCCTGCATGGACGAGATACCTTATACAACCAAATCTTCCGTACCCAAAAGGGACATCAACTGAGCATTTTTTAGTGCTCTGATGAGACTGATGACTAAATGGTTATCTTAATTCTGTAATTAAATGGGTCAGGATCTGCTCTTATTTCTAGTCACATAGTTCATTTATGCAATGCTGGAACTTCTAAATGCTTTTTTTTGGTAAGTTGGAACTTCTCAGTGCCTTTAATAGAATTTCATTTTTCATTGGAAAAAAGACATTTTTTTCTACAAAATTGATTGTTATAAAAATTTAGTCTTATAAAACACTTAAAACTATCTTCTTCTTCTTCTCTCTCTTTGAAGGAAGAACTACATAGATAGGATTGCTCTGGGTTCCTGATACGTGGGTTTGAATACATTCGGATATTATTGTTCATTATCCATATTTTCTCTTATCTGCAGACACTGCCAATGGAGAAAAGCTGCAGTCGGAATTTCAAAGTTTAAGTTCAAAAGGTTTGTGATATTTCCTCAACTCATTTGAATTTATATGTAGAATATGGGTTCGCTATTCATTTTCCCACTTGAGTACTTAGTATTTGAATGCAATCCATCAAGTCAAGAAAGGTGGGTTGATGAACTATAATTCATTAATTTGTGCTTATATGTTATACAGGAATTCAAGTACAAGTGGAATTGAAGGGCGCTGATTCAAAGCCCAAAAAGAGATCAGCAGGCAGAGGTAAAGGCGGGGCTGGCTCTTCACAAAAGACACCATCAGGTAGAGGAAAAGGAGGATCTGAATCATCAGAAAAGAAAGGTGGGCAGAGTTCAGGTGCTGGAGCCAAACGAAAGAGATGAAGTGGAAGAGCCGAAGAGTAATGGGGAGATACGTATATAGCTTTGAATTTTGTTTATGCTCGTGCTAAAAGGTTTGCCTGCGCATTATTACCCATTTTCTGTTCAGGGCTGGTGAGGGTGGTAGGATAATGTGGCATCAAAACTAGCTCGAGGCACATTTCCTTGCATGTAAATTTTGCTTTGGTTACTTTTTGAGCTTAATAGAGGAGAGTTTCCCTCATGTTTGATTAAAACGCCTAGCACGTTGTGGCAGGGAGGCGGTTTCTGACATGATCATAGACTGAAAATTATCAATTTTTTTCATTTTCTTCTGATGAAGCTCATTTTGCCTCTCTGAGACTTGACTCATCCAGGGTGGTGGTAATCTTCATGGCTTAAGCCTGTGCAAGCCATCTGGTGCCCTACGGTGTCGGTGGAAGTACTGAAAAATGGTGGCATCATGCATGAGGAGGCGATGCTGGATATGTTATGAGCTACATTTCAAACCTATAAAATTAAATTTCGTCGCACTATGCACCCACATATGAACAAAAATGGTATGAATTACCGATTAAAAGGGTTCACCATTCATCCAACAGTTCAATCAGATCTGTCCATTAGAAATGCGGCAGTGATAAACATACATAGAGTTAACATACATTGGGATACATAATGACATGGCATGCTGACTAGGAGGTTGACTGGGCAAGTTTGAAATTCAAAATACAAAAAAGTAAAATAACATTTGTATATTATTTTCCGATTTCCAAGATGGAAGCAATCAAAGCTCTGTGAAACCGTATGCGAAAAGCTTCCATTATCCTCCCAATTTGCTCTCAACCACTCCGACTGTGTTAACATCTCCGATGACCATTTTTTGACTCCGGCGATGATCGACTAGACAGTATTTTCGAGTTCGCGTATAAGAAGGACAAAATTCTGGGTTGATCTTGCTTGTGTTGGCTTAATATCGACCAGCAATACACATACAAGGGTAAAGGTATGAACTTTGAGAGTTCCATTTGTTTCTAAACAATGTATTTGCCATTTTTTTGTTGTTTTCGGTTTGAACCTACACTGCCCATTATTGAATGGTTTAGTTTGGTTTTTTATGGGATACATTTTGTATGAAGAGCAAATCTTTGATTACACTACCATTTTGTTTGGGAAAAATAACCACAAAATCATTTTGTGGGCAGAATAAATCATTGATTACACTACCATTTTGGTTGGTTATAATAGTGTGGGGTTAGGTTGTTATAATTTGTTTGTTCGGGTGTGATGCATTTGAGTTTATTACACTACTATTGTGTGTGGGTATCTAAATACGCTGCCAATTTGAGATGTTGAATGGGTATGTTTGCTCGGTTTCAGTGTGTAGGGAACTAAAAATGGTTTATTACACTACTATTGTGTGTGGGTATCTAAATACGCTGCCAATTTGAGATGTTGAATGGGTATGTTTGCTTGGTTTCAGTGTGTAGGGAACTAAAAATGGTTTATTACACTATCATTGTGTTTGGGGTATAAATACGCTGCCTATTTGACTAAATACACTAAAAATGACTAAATACACTGATATTTCGTAATACATTAACATCTGGGAAACAAATACACTGTCAAAAGCATAATGTATTAATTCATTGCCATGATAACAATCATACTTGACAACAAATGGGTATATCCATTGATAAAGTCTCACAACGAAAGACATACCAACTAAAATTTACACCAAAAATATTTTTGATAAAGATAGGAACCCACTTTCATTCTCCAAGTACAGATTGTCAGTTATATAAATACATTTTATTTTGGTAGTGTAATTAATTAATTACACTATGCTGATATGTAGTGTATTTATGCACTGTCATACTAAACTCATAACTAACATGCACACACACTCTCTCTAGATCTTTCAATTCTCTCTCTACAAAGTTTGTCAAACGATGGTTTAAAACAGAGAGGCCAACCACCAACGATAATCGAATCACAAGATCTACGAAGAAAAAGTCGGATGGGCGGAACAAAGTCGGACTATTAACAAGCAACAAGTGATCGCACGAACCTGTAGCTTTGATTCTGTGGAGAGAGAAGAAACACAGTAAAACCAGGTATGACCCATAACTTTGATTATGTGGAGAGAGAAGAAAAACAGTAAAATAAAGTACAGGGCAACATCAGAACTTTGATTATGTGGAGAGAGAAGAAAAACAGTAAAATCAGGTACAGTGCAACATCAGAGAGAGAAGCGGGAATCAGGTGAGAGAAGTGGGAAAACAATCTTGACATTTAGGGTTTTGTGGGACTTAGTCTATGTGGCATGCTTAGTTGGCATGCCACATAGATTATGGATATTATGTACACCAAATATTATGTATGTATCTCATTTTCCTTAGAAATGTGTAAAATCCGATTTGTTTTTGAATTGGGCCGAAATGTCTGAAATCTAAATCATACAATTTTTGGTGTTTGAACTTTGAAGTTTGAACCATGGGGATACAGAGCAAAAAAAGGGGCCGGGCTCGGGCATATCTTTCTCGGGCCCAAAAGGGGTGTTTGAATATTCTTGGGCTTAAGGGTCAGGCTCTGCTGGGCTTTTGTGGTTACTGCACCGCGAACGGGATAATAAGACGCAGCTGTAAAGCATCGTCAAATTGTAAACTAATAATAATTGACAGGCGATTTCGTGATTTCGATTGGGGGAGCGGGTCTTAGCTTTTTGTAGGCTCTTCATTCTTGAACACAGTGGTGCGAATCGGACTGGGAATCGGAGAGGCAGAAAGTGTAGATTTAAGAATGGGAGATTCCGCAAAAGAGACCAAATCCTTCTTGAGGGAGACGTTTTCGTTCCTTGAAAACTATACACGGTTCATAGATCAGCCCCTGCCTCGCTGGTCGTCCTCCGATGTGGACGAGTTCATCGCCTTCGATCCAGTTCATGGCCCCGTCGTAATTATATTCTTCTCTTCTCTCTTAGCTTATTCGTTGTTTGCATAGATGCTTATGTGTTCGTTGATTTGTTTCGTGTTGAAATTTCTGAATCAGTTCTGCTTCTCTCTTTGTTGCTGCTGTTTTTCTCAGTGTTTTTTTTTGGTCATGTATTATGTTGAGCCATGCCGTTAATGAAGTCGTTCGTTTAGCGATGTGACTGTCCTTATGCTTTCCTGCTAGTTACTGTATGCATCGCGAAGCATCGTATGATTGTTCTTTAGGTCGTTTTAATTTTTATTGGAGGATATCAATCTGGATTTACAATATATGTTGTGCTTTTCTTCTGGATTTATATTTTTCAAGCTTCGTCGTCTTCGTTGATTAGTTGTGTTTGATGCCGAGTTCTTCAAATTTAAGTTCTTCTTAACCAACTTAAAGTACCGTCTCATATTGGGGATGGCTTTCAATTGTGTCGTTAACATGTTTTTTATATGTTCACAGTTATGTCTGTAGATATACAGGTTATTGATGTAACTTGAGATTGGATGGAACCTGTGTCTTGATATCAACTTCAACTCCTCTCTAAGTTGGTTATTATATGGGGCCATTATATTAGTCTCAGCGTCAGTGATTTTTGCTGACATCAGTGACATCCTAATATCCCCAAGACATAAATAACCTCTGTTCTCCAACTTTTTGAACTTGTTACTTGTGTCGTGTCTGATCTAAAGAAGTGGAATTATTTATATGTGATTTGGTGTCTAATTAAGTTGAGTCCTTCTCACTGATCTCAGTTCTAAGCTTAATAAGGTATACTTGTTAGTACACTTGTAGGACATGAGAAGTGGAAAGTGGGTAGAAGATTCATTCCTTTCTGTTTTGTTTAAGTTTACATTTGAAGGAGAATGATATGGGGAGCTACTTTCTAGGTTTTACCTGGTATCAGCGATTCAGCGCATTGAGTCTGTTCCTTTTTCCAGATTGGCTACCCCAATTTCTGTCTCTCAGTACTACTGTGCTTCAGCCTCTCTCTCATATCCGAATCAGGAATACCCTTCTCCACCTGACACAGAGCAGAAGCATATCATGAAGAATTAAAATGTTGACCTCTGAATGAGCAAGGCCCCTAGGTAAGGTAGGAAGGTTTATGATAATTTCTCGAAACTTAAGGTTTAGTGTGTCTAGCTACAGTGTTGAACAAAATTTTTGCATTTCATAGGTGACAAGAAACTGTTGTGGTGTGGATGTGTGGAATCAGGTTGAAACAAACTGTTCTTTTGTGCTGGAGCCTGGAAATTTTGTAAATTGGTTACATTTTGGAATGACCTTCCCAGCCCTTTAAAATTCAGTTCTCTATTTTATTTACCCTATCAAGTGATTACATGCCTATGCGGATGAGAATTTGATGGGGTCAGTTGGATCATCATTTTCACTGGAAGAAGCATTGTTGTTGGGAAGTTGGTTATTCACGATGTTAATTGAGGTTAGTAGCTAGATGTGGTCAAGAAACTGTGTGGAGGACCATATCAAGTGGAGGCTTTTGAAGAGTGTGGTCAAATTCTGGTCGCTCAATTTCCTGTTGAAGGTGATATGGGAGTATGTTTGGCGATCAAGGTCCCATTCTTTCCTTAGAAAGTGATGTTGAAAAGGATCATCACATTAAAATATTTTAGAAGAAAGAGGGAGTCTAGGTATATAGACATTTTTCTTTGCCAAAAGGCAGTTTATACTGCCATGGAAAATAGCTTTACAGAACATGGGTGTCTCTTTGGTTACAGTGGATTCAATAAGGACAGTATTTAGTGCTTCCAAGTTATGTTTATGTGTGTATGCTTCTTTTTTGAGAGGAGTTGGGTTTGTTGAGGAGGGGAGGGGGGGGGGGGGGTTAAGTATATGATATTGATATCTGAGCCAGTTTTATTTTATTTATATAGAAGGTAATTGGATTTGTTCTTTGCTGTTGTGGCAGACTTTATTTTTCCTTTTACTGCAAAAGATGGATGTATGTTCACTTTTACTTATTTAGTTTTACCAGAACCATCTTGGTGGAATGTCATATGGGATTCATATGATTAAGTTAATTGTCATGGGCCCAGAATGATTTCTGTGCTGTTGATGAAAGTATCTCGTGGCATTTGTAAAACCACATGACCTCGGATTTCTAAGCGGGAATTAGACTTTTGTTGAGAAATCTTTTAGAAACATTTTTCTTTGCTATTACTAATGTATATATCTAGCTTCAGTTGCTAAGCTACTGTGCATCATATTGAACTACCAATGAACTTAATTGTCCCTTAATGTCATTGATCGTCCAATTGAATTTCACATTTTCTCCAAGATGTATTTTTCCTCGTTGCTGATGGTTGAATTTACGGTCCTCCCTGCTCCTCTTTCCAGCTGAAAACTGCCAAGGAAGCAACAAAGTTTGGCATTACAGGAAGCATTATCGGAGCTGTTTCAACTGCTGGTATTGCTTGGAAATACTCAAGGAGTCTGCATGGTACTTTACTGTCTCCACTTTTTGGTTGCTTCACAGCCCTATTTTTATGGTAGAGGCACTAGTGCTAGAGAATGTTCTTGGTTATTCATGATAAAAGTGAATACAAAGTAAAAACTTCTCAACAACGCTGACCTTTCTTCTTGTCATCTTGTGTGCACTTCAAGCCTTTGCAGTTTGCACTTATTAGAATTTCGTGTTCTCTGATTCTGTTTACTTTGAAGCTTCATTGTTATTTTTAGTTTTAGCGAGTCCTTTTGTAATTTTTTAGGATAAGTTCACATCCTGGAAATTGGATGTTCTGGGTGCTATTTGCTTTGCCAATAAAATATGATAATGTCATTCCAGTAGTCTATAGCCTTGTAGTCTAATGGCATCTCCTCTCCCTCTAAAGGATGGGGTTGAGTTTGACCCACTTGGGTGCGTGAGCTCCCTACTAATCGAAAATGATGTAACATAGGTGGAAAATATATATATATATATATATATATATATATTGAGAACCCCAGGTATGTAGGCACCTATTTGATTAATGGTATTTTAATATAAAAAAAATCACTGTTGGTTTTTGGTGACATGCTTTTTTGTTGTTTTTGAAATCACATTTGTGTATGTTCATGTGCTTGCATTTTTTAGCATATGAGATGCACATGTTTAGTTGTTTTAAGGGCATTATTGGTCAATCCTTTTGGATCTGCACTCTGGATGTAACAACGTTGACATTTTGCTATCATGTGTCTTTGTTGTTGTTGGATTTACATTTTCGACCTGTGAACAACACTTACTGCAATTGCAGATTACTTTTATTTTATGATGCAGACTCGTGTATAATCTCTGAGATTATTTCCTTCTATGTTTCAATATAAACATGACAAGATCATGAAATTAGACTTAGAAGAAACGTTACTGGAAGGGGAAACTGTAGTTTATGGATGGGAAGAAGTAACGTGATTATTTTGCTTTCCTTATTCTGTCTGACAGGTGCTGGGCTGTCCTTTCTAGCTGGAAGTGTTTTTGGTTGGACCTTTGGACAGGAAGTTTCAAACCACGCTATGCAACTTTACAGGTTAAACACCTCTGCTGCACAGACTAAGTTCGTCGAGTGGTGGCAAAACAAATGTGAGAGGCAGTCTTAACTCAACTTGCTGTTGGACTTATTCTCAAAACTTTCTTTTCAGATCTGCAATAATAATTAAATGTGCGCGTAGAAATCTGAGGGTTTGCCTTTGCCTTACATTGGAACATCTCACCCCAAGTTAGAAGGTCAGGATCATTTGTATTCCTTTTCTTGGAGAGAATCAATAAGAATGCAACTTCTTACGGTTCATGTTAATCTTGGCAGTTTCTTTGTTCTGATGATGGAGATTTTTGTTGTAGAGCCTATGGCTCTTGGATGACATGCTAGTAGAAACAGGTTATAATGGGATTGTAGTGGAAACTTATGGACTGTGCACCCAGAGTTTGGTGCTTGTTTTGTTGGCTTTAATATAGATCTGTTGGATCTCGAGTGTTTTGGCCTTGGAAGTCCCGTTGAAAGTTATTTAATCTCGGTTCGTGTTCCTGTCTAGGCCTGGTCTCTTGTTTGGTCACTGCTTTAGCATTGGTAATAATATTGTTCTGGGAACTTGGGTAGAACTTGGACGATGATGTTGGCTCAAATTGAAGGATAGTTTTAGTCACACCTCGGTTTTTTCTAAAAACACCCCAGTTTATCAGCAATCCAATTTTTTTAGAACTTTCCTAATAGGACCCAAAGTACAGAAAAAATTAGAAAATTTTACTCCATGCCCATAACAATGATCAAAACAGGGGATTAGTTGCATTACTATTCAAAAACAGAGTATGCAATTCATTAGTTAGTGCATGCTTAGCAAAATTGAACAAAAAAAAGGGCACCTAATACAACTAGTTACATGATTCTCAGAACAATATGGATCAAAACAGAGCCACATTTGAAGACAAAAAAAAAAACAGAACATGATCAACCACATTTACAATAGACAAAGCCACATTTGATCAGTCAATCAATGACCTCAACAAATGTTAATTACCTGACCGCTATAATCATTAAAATTTGGCTCCATAAGCAAGGGAACCCCCATGTAATCCTTGAAGAAAGTCTACAAGCCCAAAAGCTTGTGAATCTCAGATAATTAGAGCATGTTCAATGGACATTTGATAACACATTTTCAAGTGTTGAAAAGTGAACTTTATGGAAAATTTAGAGTGCTAGAGTTCTACAATGGAAGAAAATGAACACTTGAAAATACACTTTCTTGATAATGACACTTGAAATATAGGTTGTCGTTAAAAATGACACTTGAAATATGAAGTATGTATATAGTTGATGAATAGTGAAGAGAGATGATGAAAAGGAAGAAAGAGATGATAAAAAGGAAGAGAGAGGTGATGAAAAGGAAGAGAGAGATGATAAAAAGTAAGAGAGAGAAAATAAAGAAGATGAATATGAAGTGTTGAAAAGTATGAAGTGTTGATGAATAGTGTATATTGTGGGATCCACTCACCCAATTAAGTTATGTCACGTAGGAGAGAGTAAAAGAGAGAGAATGATTTTGAAGTGCTTGATATAGTTTTTACCACGGGAGTTGCTCTTACCCCACTCTTATATGTTGTTCCATCTGGAAGTTCAACATCATTCGCTGTACAAGTGCCCATAAGCCATTGACAAGTCAGAGCAGTCACCCTTGCTTAAAACCATAGAACAGTTAGGTGAGTCCTGGGCTTACAATCGCATGACAGTTTGCAACATCAATTAGCATGAAACAACAAGACGGTTTGCAACATCCTTCATTGAGGACTTTTAACAAACAAAAACCGATCAGATTTGTAAAAAGGAAGGAAACCATTCTACCTTGTAAAACAACTTCACCGAGTGTTGATCCGTCTCGCTTCTCACTCCTTGCCTTGCTTTGAGCCTCGCTTCTCCGTCCCGGTAATAGATTCCACTTAGGTTTCCAAGCTCACGAAACAACAAGTCCGGCTGTTTTGGTCAATCCGTAACCATGACTCACTGTGAAACCCAACGACTCGGTCCTGAATAGAACGGAAGCCGATGGCGGAGCTCCGGTAGTAAGGATTTGGATCTGGTTCTTGAGGGGTTCGGTGTCCGAAGAACTTGCTAGCATGTTGAGCACCACGGCGCTCCACACGTGAGTGACACCATGTCTCTTGATCTCGCGGTAGATAGTGGAATCATCGAATTTACGGAGGCAGATATTGACGCCGTCGACGGCGGCCATTCCCCAAGGGTAGCTCCATCCATTTGCGTGAAAAATCGGTAGAGACGCTCCCCTGTTCAGACCTTATAAAGCTTCAAAGGAAGTGGGGGTGTTTTAAGCCTCCAACTCAAAATATCAAAGGGCAACGCGAAGTGAAGATAAGTTAGGGTGTCTTTGGAAAATTGTGGAGTGGGATTAAAGTTTTTCCAAATTGAATTTTGGATTAAAAGCCCAAGCTCAGGCCCAGACTACGTGAAAAGGTCATAGGATATTGCATGTTGGGTTGGGCTCGGAATTTAGTTGAAAAGGCGAAGCCTGGACTGCTTGGCACGTATATAGGTCATAAATCCTAAGCCCATGGGTCGACTTGGACAATAATTTAGGCTCAATTTGAACTTTGATTTGGGCTAAGAACTCAGTTGAAAAGCCCAAGCCCTGACTGCTTAGCCTGTTAAAAATGACTTTTGTTGTATATCCTAAGCCAATGGGCCGGGCTTGACAAATAGCATAGCTCAAATTGAATTTTAGGCTGGGCTGAGTTTAGTTGAAAAGCCCAGGCCTGGACTGCCTCTAGCCCATTAAATTGTCAAATATCCTAAGCACGCTTATTTAGGCCCAAGCCCGGCCTTCATGGTACCCTGGTGATTGAACAGAGCACAATGAAACGGCGTAACCAACATGCACAGGGAAACACAAACGGAGTAACCAACTTCGGCTAGATCGAGCTCCAGTAATAAATTACAAAAAAACCTAGATTCGCAAACCGAACAAAGCGTTCGTTGTATGTCACTGTTTGGGAAGATTGAATGACGATGCCAATGAGTGACGGTTTACAGGGAACTGCTACAGAGATGACTTGAGAAAAGCCGAAGCTCGGTTGTTTGTTCTTTGCGGGACCGACACGTTGCAATCTGATAGCAGTATCTTTGACGAGTCCGTCCACTGAGTTTGCCGAGTTAATTAAGCACCGTGTCAACGACAGTACTTTTTGTTAAAATACACAAAAAGATGAAGGGTTTCAAAATCGAGACTTTCATAAGATACAATTCATCTGAACTACTTGTAATTTTACGCATCAACAATATGTTTAATATTCATAATATATGGACATACCCGTATATACCATAATTATAACTTTGAGGGAAAGGAAAAAAAAAAAAAGGACATAATTATACATATACGTGGTAATTTATCATCGTCTAAAATCCAATTTTTCAATTTTTTTTAAAAAAAATCCAAACATATCAAATGGGTGAACCAACCATACAAACGTGCAAGCTTCTAAGCCTTTTCTTCAGCCAAACATTTTTAGTGAGGTTATTTTTAAAATTTTGGTAACATAATAAAATATATATATAATGTTTGTTGTCAAAATGTCAAATTGCCTTTCATGTTCTGATTATTCTATTTTATAGAAATTGTCAAAGCATTATCATCATCTGACTGTCAGAAAGGCAAGAAATGCCGTAACCATTGGGTTCTGCATACACTCTCAAATATGATTTCGACCTGGAGCATCTAAAATCAACCAAATATTGCTTTTTAAACAATAAATTTCCACCAACCTGGGCAAATGAGCGCAATAAGTCAAGTCAAGCGATTAAAAGAGCCAGAAAATTAAAGTGATTTGATAACTACGTATTACATACAAAACCTGCTTCTCTGGTCATGAATTAAGTGAAAACAAGACAAATAATTAATCCCTCATAGTCAAATGATGCTGCTGTCCATGACAGTCCATTTGTCTCCTTGTGAGGCAATATATTAGTACCATCACACCTGCAGAACAGAATTCCTTCTGTTTTTATTACGGCATTCACACAAAACAATCCAAAACACATGATATACATGCACACATAAGAGATCAAATCTATATACTATTATATATTGGATTCAATTTTGGATCAAAATTTTCACTTGGGAAAACAAATCTCAAACAATCATCATCCAATTCTCAGATTAAAAGAAAGAAAAATACAAACACCCAAACTATTAGTTAGAGTGATAAATATGATGTGCATCAGTCGGTAATTAGGGTTCGAATTCTCCCCGTTTCAAAAGTGAAGAAAATGACAAATACAACTTTCCTCCTGATTTACTCACACGGTAATCTCTGTGCACTCTGATTGTACACGAAAACCCCTCATCATGGGCCCCACGTCAACAATACAACTTACAACATTCCAAACAGTCCCAAAATGGACTGTGGTTGGTGTTTGCCACTAAGAGGAAGGTTCTGTCTGAGACGGACTCCTCCAAAACCCGGTGGAATAGAACCGGTCCCACATCTCCTTCTCCATATCAACGGTCTCAGTTGCATCAACGCCATCATGAACACTCTTTCCTCTTTCCATCACCGATCTCAGCTCCCTCTCCAGCTCATCATCACCGTGGGACCTTTTGCTTTCGGTGGGACCCAAAAGTCGCTGCAGCTGCTTCTTCTTCTTCCTCCTTCTCCTTATTCTCCTCGCCTTCTTGCATAGCCCCGCCGGCAGCTTATAGACGGCTAGGATCAGGAGGTTCATAACGGTGCATGGACAGCAGCAGCACACAGCCGCGCACTCCGCTGCCGTCCCACCGGCCACCTCGCCAAGGCGCAAGTTCTTGTTTTTCGACTGCAGTGGTCTTGTCTTCGGGGACTCATCAGACGATGTCGATTTGCTTGGAATCTGAGTGTCTGTCAACAGAGGCGGCTTCCGGTTCGCCGGGGGTGATCGGAGAAGAATCTGCCTCGTCATGGTTGAGAGGCTTACGAAACCTTTGCCTCTCTCTGTTTTTCTTTTCTCCGATTACAAATCTGGAAAAATGTTAAAGAAAGGGAGATGAATATGGGACCTGCCAGATTCTTGTGCATGCGTGGGTAACTAATTGCAGAGAGCTTTTCGAAGATGATAGCCTTGAGGGAAAAAGGTTTCCCGATCATCCATGGTCATTTGATTTTATTTTCCGGGAAAAGAAAGCGATAGATAAAGTGAGGGATGGAGAAAGAAACGGATCAAAGAGGGGAGATTTATAGGGAATAATGGTTTTTGGCTTATACAGCTAATGCAAATCCGAGAAGAACGGTTTAGGAACCGTTTGCTTGTTTTGCTCGATCTGAAATTTGGAATGCCGTCTTTATCTTCTTTCAATCCCAAAATTAATTTCTTTCGATATTCTTCGGACGCCCACAAGAAAAATGAAAATCACAAGCTGTGAACGACGTGACAACCAAACAGACTCTCTAGCGCAGAATTCTGAAGCACTGAATTTACGGTGTTGCCCTCGTTAGTTTCACGGGTTGGTAAGGTAAATTGGCCGCCCATTTTTAGAAATTTGGCATATTTAGATAAGTTGAGACATTTTAGATAATTTGTACTATTACACAAATTCTATAACAATCTTTCTTTATTAGATTATATCTTCATGAATCATGAGCATGGCGATTACCTTACTTACATACCAATAATTCATGTTGAAAGCCATGTCAAGATATGCTTTGGGTATCTTGAGTTCTCGAGAGTTATCATGTAAAACTAATGATTGATTGTACTTTGTGGACGCTTCGAGAATCAACATATCATAACTTCTGTTATGTAAATCATAACTAATTTGTGGTTAGTTGCCGCGTGGTCTTTTGACAAGAATGCTGACCTGGAAATGCATTTTGTTTATTGGTGTTCACATCAGCACATCAGTAGCCAATGTGGAATACCGCCGATGGACGGTTGAGATTCACCGGTGTCAATTCCTTTGACTAATTTTGTGGTTGTCTGCTGTCGAATTGGAAGACCCAAGACATCCAAGACAATGTCAACACTCGAACACTAGAAAACATTTTTAAAAAAATAAAATTTTAAATAAACTAATATCAACAGTCAACACTATCACCACCACACATGAATTTCACCTAAGATTAGTCATCTTCTAAGTCGATGAATTATCACCAACGAGAGATGACTCGATTGACAATCGACTGAGTTAGGCATATGTGTATCCAAAGTTCGATTCAAATGAGAAACAAATTTCTCAATAGTATTTCAAAAGTGGGGGAATTGTCACGGGTCATTGAGATTATGATATTACAAAAAGTATGGGATCAGATAATCTTTATCTTTGTCCAAACCTTACAAACGGGCACCAACGCAAAGGGAAAAAAAATTCTCTGTTAGTCATGACATACAACCCCACACCCTTTCCATCTAAACTCCACTTAATCCTACCATCCAAGCTTTTTAGTGCTTCTAAGTGGGCAAGTAGTAAGAATAATGAAATAGGCATCATGAATTATCAACAATGGTGGGCAGTGGGTACCGATTCTAATTGCCAATGAAACCCAACCGGTGAAGGATAATAGCTAAAATGAGCATGCATATCGCTAGAATCATGCCAGGCCGCCCAAACAACCAGTTCTTCGCTTTCCTCGTACCTTCTACTCCCCTTTGGATCCTTTCCATCCAACACATCTACAACAGAACCAGGTGTAAGAACATCAAACTGCTAGTTGAGCTCAAAATTTAACCAGTATCAGCATTGAAAGAGGCCATCATTATTAATCGACAAGTGTTTTTTTTTTTCTTTTTTCAATCGGGATGAAATTGATAATCTGAAATCTATGATAAAGAATGAGATCAAAGTAAAATTATAAGAACGTAGTTGCGGGAAGTACCATTTTGTCCAAGTGTTCGGGGGATAACGATGACATGGCTTGTTGGGCTTTTGCTGCATCTTCCCTAGACAGTTTCATTCCAAATTGTTCACTCATGCTTGCCATCGTGTCTGGGCTCATATTCTTCATCATTGATGTGAACATCTGTTGATACACATTCAAGAAAACATCAAGGAATGCCATGCAAGAAAATACTAAGTGCATTATTATTCAACAAATCTAGATACATACGACAAAACAATAAGGGCCAACCCATATTGCAAAATCTGATTTTGATCCTGATAGCATTAGATACATGCACAACTAACATGGAAAACTTTCTGAACTCCACTCAAACAGCCATCAGCAATATAAATGTGGATTCATTCTTAAAATCCTACCCATAAACACGTGCGTAGTTTGACATCTATGATTCCACATCCCGAGACTAGAAAGGTGTGTTTAACATGTCAAAAAGCCCAAAAATTGGGACTGTGTGGTAAGACAACTTACAACTCAAGCACCAACCCTCGGCAGCTACCCCAGGGGTTTCCCACGGTAATAATGCCGTATTCATATAAGGTAACCACACTCATAAGGGTTGTTCAAAGAGTCCAGGACACATTGTCAGGCAGAAAAGGGGGCAAAAAAAAAGCTACCAAGGAAAACAAACGAAGGTACCTGCCGCATAGCCGGATCTTTCATTTGATTTCTCATCTGCTCTTGCAAATCAAAAGTTGACGCCGGAAAGCTTGGCTCCGGGGCACTTCTTCTATTTGAAAAGGAAGTATGCGACGAACTAGTTTCACCTGCATCATTTCTGTTGGCTACAAAATTTTCCTGAGCTTCTGATGATCTTAACCCAGTATCTGAACTTAGTCCATTAGAGTCTGAAGCTACTGGAGTTGAAAATGCGTCTTTCCCTTTCAACGAGGATGCCATTTCGTACATCTTCTGAAGCTCTTCAGATGGCATCTTACTCATCATATCAGATGCCGCTTTAAGCATGTCAGGAGTTATCTCTGGAGGAACCAATCCAGGTCTGGAGGGACCCCCTGTGGGATACGAATTTTGCCCTTGAAATGAGGAAGCCATCTGAAGCATTTTTTGAAGCTCTTCAGGAGACATCTTCCCGATCATATTTGAGGCAGTCTTAAACATTTCAGGAGATATGTCTCCTGCTTTGTCACCACCAAAGGCAGCCAGTGTTTCAGGATCACTGCCAGAAACAAAATTCTGGAATGATCTAAGATCCCAGAGGAAAAAATTAAAAAAAAAACAATCAGGCTTAAACTCAACAACTTGATGGATTCAGTATTTAATGATAACAAAAAAAACAACTCTCATCACACAAGACAATCATTTCAGCAATAAGATAAGGGGAAAAAATAACTAAAAATGAAAAAAAGTAGGAAGGCAAGGAAGCAGGGAGAGAAACAAATTACGCTTTGGGAATACATAACATTTAAAATTGCCAGAAATAAAACTAGTTACTACTGCAAAGTCAAAATATTTAGTAGTTAATCCACACCACCAACCCAAACAAACATCAAGGTTCCGCCAATTTTTGAAGACATCCTTTAGTTTACCAATTATATAGTTAGAATCAAGAGTCAAATAACATATGGCATCCTGCAAAATCTGAACAGAGCCTTAGGAACCTGGTTAACAAGCTGACAATGAAAAGAGGTAAAAAAAAAAAACTGAAAGTTTCCCATATAGTCAATCAACATCGTTAACGTGTGACCCATATAATATCATGAGCCCACACCACCAAGCTACACAGTGACATTTACAGCAAGAACAACCGCAACAATAAAACAACTGGCAAGTAAAGACACTAGCTCCATTGCATGAATTGAGAGGATTCTATTAACTCCCCTCCGCATATATGACACACTCACCAAAATAATTTAAAATATTCAGAAAAAGTAAAATAAAAACATATCACTGCAAATGCATGAAAGGAAAAAACAAATGCAAAGCATAATGTGATTCTATAATGGAAGCAACTGAACCTGATTGCCTCTGGGTCATTTCTCACAACTTGAAAATGGTCAGAATTGGTTGTCAAGCCTCCATTGCTATCCCCACGCTCACTTTTAGAGAAGTCGGTACTCTCTTGCACTTGTGCTTCCCTTGAACTTTCTTGGTTTACAGAAGAGGCAGCCTCAACATCTTCAGTTATTTCTTCAATTACTAATCCTATCAGACAGCAGAAAGGGAAAATAATTTCTTTTGATACTTAGGAAACAAAACAATTACAAATAACAAGGTCTCAAAGCAATCCAGCAGGAAAAGGGAAAAGGTAAACAAAGGAAATAAAATATACCTTTACGAGCTTGACGTCTGCCTTCTTTAGCCAATCTTTTCTCAACATCCCTGTAACGGCAAATGATATCATTGATCAAACTTCCATAGTATTGTCCAATAGTCTTTTCTTTCTGTTACCAATAAATTTCACATAATTGATCAGAAAATATAAATACAAAGCTCACAAGGCTACTGGAATGGATTAACTTAAACATAATGACAGTGATCATAATAACAGAACTTAAACTGTTTGTTCAATCAGAAATGGGTTATTCTTCCTCTTTTCATGTGTTAAAGCATACGCTAACCGATGAAAAGGCTGTATTCTCTGACAGCTCATTCATTGTAGGGATCAAGTCATAACAGAGAGTTTAGAGAGTAATTAGGCTCTGCTTTTACTTTTGCCAATTACAAGTGATCCTTATTTATCATTGAACAACTTAAGGATAAAAGAACCATCGATATTCTCTCCATACTTCCACTTTGATATCCTTACCTGACAACCTAAGCTCATCTATGGTTTGAGGTTTGCGAGTCCAAATTCTTAAGTTCCATTATCCAAGCAGTAAAACCAATTTAAAGATCCAAACTTTCCACTAGCCTGATTTTACCAATCATCATCACCAAATGAGTTGTATCCCAAATTATTTGGGGTGGGCTACATGAGTCCACGACAGAAATAAATCAGAATACATGTTGGATCAGAACAAAAAAGGAAGCCCTCAAGAGTATTATATTTTTCCATGTGCCTCATCCGGGGATGATCTGAGAATTCTGAAAAAGACGTACCTTAAGACCTCTGAAATAGTTTCATCATCTGGGGAAACTTCATGCGCCTTGCTTAAATCCAATACAGCATCCTGGCAAATATTAGAAGTTATTCAGACAGCAAAAGAAGATTAAAAATTGCACAAGTTTTAACAATTTTTTTAAATTCAGTTTAGCAAACACTGGTATGTCCTCAGATGAACTCACCTCCAACTGTCCTAGTTCTCTATAAGCTTGGCCCTTTCGGTAAAGAGCTTTGACATTCTTTGCATCATAGGCCAAAACCTAAAGAGTATGAACATGTTGCTTCAATCAGGAAAAGAAAAAGGAGTATGCATGTGCATAAGCAAAAAAATAAATATCTCTTGAAATTGAGGATTTAACTCCTTCCCAAAGTTAATATAACACAAAAATTTCTCTAGTTGGGCGCCCTTAGATTGGAAAATAGGAAGGGATATTATGCACTATCAAATTTATATAAGCAAATTACTAGAGATAAGAAAAATAATTGTCCATACCTCAGAGCCTTCTTTTATGCACTCATTGTATTGCCTGGTCTTTAGGTAGCAAGACATCAAGTTAAGGGAACACGCTAATAACAGTGCTCTGCTTTTGGAGGATGGAAGTCCTTTCAGATTTCTTTTTGCCTAAGATAGTGAAAAAGGCTCAGAAATATTGCATCAATCTAAGTGCAAAATGCAGACCTAGTCCACTAATTGATTCTTGAAGACGAAAATTAAATTGAGAACTGGACTTACAAGCAAATATTTGTTTGAGGCCTCTTTGAATCTTCCCTGATTGTGTAGTTCATTCCCCTGCAGCATGTAGTATAAGGCCATAAAACACAAAAAACCACAACAGATGCCAATAGATAATTAAAAGAAACTTGGAACATCACTGGTTCAGTTGCCAATGCAAGATTAACGGGGAGGGAACTATGATCCCCTCATTCAACAAAGGATGACAAGTGTTGTTCTTTGAAGACTTGAAAGTCTGAAGTTACCTGTTTCTTCAACATCTCAGCCCCATTTATTTCATATGCCATCTGGGCATCAACACGAGTACGCATAGCAGCAATTTCTTCAGGAGACGCACTAGCCATTTTTTCACCAATCTCAGCCATCTCCTCCGGGCGGGCATACTTTAGCTGTTCAGCAGCATTTTTCAAGTCTTCTGGTCGCATATTCTTCATGCTTTCTGAGGCCATTCTCATCAACTCGGGATTGGACATCATCTGTAATACCAGCAATATCATGAACATGAAAGATGCAATAATCCATGTCACTATAGTCTTAACACACAAACTTGTCAATTTCTGACCACCCTTCCTCGAATTTTAAATTCTGTTACTATAAATCCCATTCCATTATGTTCCAATGTTTCATTACTAAAATTCAAGCAATAGATTACTTGAATTAGCCAATGTAATATTTTCATAAGTTCTACTGAAGCAACAAAAATCCTAAGCGCTACAACCAGAGTAAGCTAAAAAGGAATCCATACCATGACTTAAGTTCCAAAAATAACCAACATCAATAAATAAACATACATCAAAAAATCTAGTTCAAATTGAACCCAAACAAAAAAAAAATGCTACATGGAATCCTGCATGCTCTGACTACGATTTCATCCCTTAACATCATCAACATGTGTAACAACACAACAAAAAATAGAAACCTACGATGTAGACATACCTACAACGGTCATACGATTCGAATCACAACAAATCACGACGCATATCATACGATTCAAAATTAAATACGAAGGGTTTACCTGTTGTTGGATCCTAGCTAATTCGTCTGAGGACATCCGACTCATCTGCTCCTGCGCGAGTCTGATCATCTCAGGATCCATCATTCCGTTAAACATTATCTTCCTAATTATCGATCACTGACAACAATTCGCTGATCCGGTTATCTAACAATCAAACTTAAATACTCCAAATACAAAGTATATTGAGAAGAGAAGGAGAGGGTGTTTTCGTTTCGTTTCTTTTGTTTTCTTTTCTTAGCGAGGAAATGAAGAAGAATAAAATTAGAAAATTAAGCATGAATTGGTGAACATATATATATAAATAAATAAATACTACTAACGGGACGGCAGGTGCGTGCCGACTGCCTACGCCTACCAAACCTGACCGGCATTGGTGTTTCAAGTCAGAGACCCTGACCAAACAGAAATTGGGACTCTTGGAGTCTTGGGTGGTGGAATTCGAGTGTCCGTTATCACTATTAAATTACCAGAATGTCCTTATTTGTGTTGGCTTGAGCCTTTTCGCATAAAAAAAGGAGCGACGCACAACACTGATACAACGCAGATTCTGACGAAACCTCCTTCTACGATAGCATTATTGTGATAGATGAGAGGGTGACTTTTTGAGAAGACAAAGCCGTGTGAGCTCGATGAATTTATAGAAATTGGACAACTCAAATCGAACAATATTATTTATGTGTATATGAACTAAAAATTATAATAGTTTCATTACCAAAAGAGGTTCACCCAATCCAAAGTCTTGGGCCCGTTTGGTAGAGATTTTTTAGTAGCATTTATATTACTTTGTAGTATAAATATTGCTTCCAACCAAACAAGTTTTTCTCGTCACATAATCCAAGACATTTTTATCTAACATTTTATACTAGTTTTGACATGCTACTTTTTGAAACAATTTCACTAGCATTTCAATAACAAAAGTCGATATTATCTCCATGCCTTTGCTTTATTCCGATTATACCCTCACTACTCTACACTGTTATGACACTGAAAAATCAATTAATAAATTAATTAATTGTTATTAAATAAATTAACTGTTTTTAAAACTTTAACTAATTAATTTAAATTCATTATATTAATTTTAAGAATTAATTTGTATGTTTGGATACAGCATATAAAACTAAAATGTATGTTACCCCTGCACGTAATTTATCCAATATGTTACACAGCACAAATGTTAACAGTAAAAATTCAACCAAACACCTACCCAACATTCAAGTAGTATATCTGCTACTAAAATTGTCCAGCATTTCTACTACCATCATTTCTGCTGGCATATCTGTTATTTTACAAATGCTCTACAAACTAGCCCCTTGTCTAACCAAGTAACATGCAATTTGGTTTCAATCTAGTGAAATTTGGATATGTATTGTGAATACAAATTTTATAATATATGTCAACATTGATAATGTGATCATTAAAAATTAAATAAAATTTTTCTCGTATGATGTGAATACAATTATCATACAATACAAGCAAGGTTAACTAATCCGGTGCTAAAAGTAATTTGTGAATTTATTAAATGAAGCTACATGACTTATATTTTGGGTTTCAAAATTGTGTGATGGACTCTAAATAGTTGAGTTGATGAATGTTCATGATGATCACAATCACATATTATTAAATTTAACTCTAGTAAGCAAAATCAGTGTTTATTGAAGCTATATTTAATTAAGACCTAAGAGTTAACAACTATTTTAACATACAATGCATTTGACATTATTTTCTTCACCAACACCTTATTTATTCTCATTTTTTTTTGTCATTATCTTGATAAACTAATTTTTGTCACCCAATAATAAGGATAATAATCCCCATTTTGTACCCAAATCTATGTCATATTAAAACAATTAATGACAGGTAACTAATCGGGCCAGAAGCCCAGAACGTGTGTCGGTCCGCCCACTGGTGATTTAAGGCTCGCCAAAACGAGGTTCTCCGTTCACCTACTCCCATAAATTTTTTTACAAAATTCGAAATCGATACGCGCAGCAAAGACAACCCTAGCTTCCTATCTAGCTCAATCTCGCCTACTTCCGTACTCACGGTTCAGATTTTAGGATTTTTGAAAATCTAAGCGATGGCAAAGAGGGAGAAGCAAAAAGCCAAAGACGATCGAGAAGAAGAATTAACGAATGAAGCAGAGGGAGTAATAGCGGTGAACATAAGTAAGGAGGAGGACGACGACGACGCGGAGGCCAACGAGGATCTGAGCTTGAGGATCGTGGAAAAGGCTATCCTGATTCGCGCGACGAGGTCGAACGGAGACGCTGATGTAGACGGTGATAGTATTGCGGCAGATTTGTTTCCGTCATCTTCACGGGTTGCCGAGGCTGTTATTGTGGATACCAGTGGAACGGGTAGTGGCAGCGAGGCTGTAGTTGATTTGAAGCCTAAGAAAAGAAAGAAGACCAAGAAATCTGGGAAGATAGAGGCTGGGGAGCAATCCGTGAGTTTTTCTATTTTGTATTTTCTGGCAGTTTCGATGGAAAGTCATTGCTATTTGGAATATAGCTGTAGCAAAAGCATGTTATCGCCTTCTTTTTGCTTATTACTTTGAAAACGAAAGTTTAATAATTTCAATTATTGGGAGCGAGAAAGAAATAATGGTTATTTGAACCCTAACGCTTATTTGGTTGCCGAATGCTGAAAAGATGATAGTTAAAACCTTGTAGAGGCTTATTGTTAGTTCTCCTTTTAAAGTTGAGTTAAAATATCCTGACAGTAAATGGCCATTGAATAGATTTCACAAGTAACCAAAGGATATCATAGAGCAACCGAACTGATGTAGCTGATTTGTTGGTTATGGCTCTAGCTAAACTGTGCTAAATCAGGTAGCATATTAGTTGGGTTGATAGTTGAGTCGCATGGATTTGGGTAGCTGCGACTTGCGACATATGTCATGTTACAGCATGTTCTTTTTCCCTATTTTTTTGTTGCTAAGGTTCTTGCCTTAACATGAGCTTGTAATAATTTCAGATGCGGTAATATTTAACCCTTTACTGCATTAGGTAAGCAATGTAAACAAACTGGAGAATGTTGTAATGGTTGAAGAAGTGAAAAGGGCGGGGATGGTTGAAGCTGCAGAGATGCTTGAACCTTTGGAGCCAGATGCAGTCCAGATTTCTGACAATACTGTGCTGCGAAAGCTTCTTGTGAGTATTTTTTGCTGTGTTTTACGATTTTCGAAATGTAATTCAATGTGAAGGCTCAGTGTAGTATCTCTGATATTCACTATACCAGCGAGGGCCAAGGTATTTTGATCCACCAGAAGGGAATTGGGGGGTGTGCTATAATTGCGGTGAAGAAGGTCATATGATGGTGAACTGCATGTCCGCTAAGCGGAAGAAACCATGCTTTGTTTGTGGGAGTCTGGACCATGGTGCTAAGCAATGCTCGAAGGTTTGTACTTTAAAATATTGTTTAACAGCTGCATGCGTTACTGTCTTTTTTGCTCAATGAAGCATTGTAAAGATTGGTGGGGTTGAATTATCTTTAGTTTATTCTCTTTTCTTTTTCTATTACCTCTGGTCATCATATTAGTAGGCAGAGCAAGTAAGATGCAAAGAAACAAATATCTCGTTGAATGCATAATCATCAGTTTTTAGATTTTTGTAGCTTGATTAATCTTGCTCTTACCTATCAAATGAACCCCTTTTCTATTCTTGCGTTTTCCAAATATTCATTCTTTTGTGTACATCAGACCTATGCTTGGTTTTATGTTATCTGAGCTCATACATGCTCTTTTGAGGGTAGTTAAAGGCTTATGCAACATGCAAGCATGGTGGGTTGGTACTGATTTACTCATGGACTTACTCTTAACAATGGTTGTCAACATTATGCACATATTCATATTAAGTTTTAAGCTTAAACCAAGTGACCAAATGACCATTTTTTCTGTGTTAAGGGTTGTAGTGTTATATTAGTTGGCTGGTGTGTTAGTTACCCTGTATGCATCATGCCACTATAATACAGAGTTATTCAGATTGGCAATCATCTTGGTTTTATATCTGTTACGTAATTCCCTTATAGGCACAAGATTGCTTTATTTGCAAACAAAGTGGCCATCGTGCTAAAGATTGTCCTGAGAAACACAAGTTTGGTGCTCAGAGTTCAAAAATATGTCTGAAGTGTGGAACTTCCGGGCATGATATGTTCTTATGTGAGGGTGAATATTCCAACGATGATCTCAAGGTTTGTCCAGGCTTCTTACCATGTGATAATTTTCTTCTCATTTCTTGTTGTCTTTTTATTTTTCATGTGAATTTTGTGCTGTGTTAATTGGTGAAATTATTATGTGGTGACTATATTTTCCACACTTCCTTTGATCAGGGAATACAATGTTATGTCTGCAAGAATTTTGGCCATTTATGCTGCCTTAACTATGTAGATACTGGCCGAAGAGAACAATCATGTTATAAATGTGGTCAGTTGGGCCACACTGGTTTGGTAAGTCATATTCAATGTTTTTATTATTTTTTATTATGTTGCTTCATTTTGAGTTTGTGTCCATGCTTGGATACATCAAGATAGATTCTATGCATTTTTATTGATGCTTAATTTTGTAAAATGGTTGACAACTTCCCTGTAGCATTTGGTGAGATGGCTAAAATCTGTGACATTGTTTGTTGTTCTCAGAGCACAAAAACATATTTGACATCATTGATATTTTGCAGAATAATTCCTACTACTCTGTTTCGGGGAAAATATGTTGTATCGTATGAATCATGAATGTTATGCGTAATTAATTTTTTTGATGTTATTAATACACATCTATTATTTTCATTAAAATAATGATCGTTTTGCATAACACACTAAGATATGTTATCTATTGAATCCTTAAATTTCAGTGATGTGTCATGTAATATGGTCTTTTATGGTAACGGATTTTTATCATGTTGTTTTACATTGATATATCATACTTGCACCACCTTTTTCTGGCCGACGTAAAAAGTTGCTATGTTTTGAATTTGTAATTTAGTTTTTCTTGTCCTATTTTAGCCTGTTCTTAGTTTTTAACTTTATAACTTTCTTTCTGTCACACCTTTAAATATTTTTTTCGTATTTAAAATTTTATATTCTGCAAATAAATCTTAGTTCGGAATTTTTTGAGCAATGGATGCTTCTTTGTCTTTCATGAGGGAATGCTGAAATGCCATTTGTTTACCTTTTTCTCCTCCTATTTTTCTTGATTTCATTAATGTTGGCCTCTCACGTTCTCTTTCCCAATGGCTCATGTATCATGTAGTAATCTGTCCGTGCTTGGTGTTGTAATATCCATGGACTTTGGTGATGGATACATTGGTTGCATGATGTGAGAAAAAAGGATTTTTCTGGCATTCTTATATTAGTATCACTTCTTTTTTTTTAAAGTGAAAATTCATAATGCAGGCATGTGCAAGGTTGCGTCAGGAAGCATCTGGTGAAGCCTCACCTAGTTCGTGCTACAGGTGTGGAAAAGAAGGGCACTTTGCTCGTGAATGCACAAATACTGCCAAGGTTAGCCCGCAAATGTGTTGCATGTTCAAGGAAACACTAACTGCTGCATATTCATTTTATTGTAGATGGTTTTTTGTACTATTTTTTACCTGTCTGAAGCCCCAACCCACCGACTCCTACCGTTTGTTTCTTGTGGTAACATTAAGCACTTGCGAAGCTGCAGGTTAATAAGAGGAATCGTGATTCAGTTGCCCCTGCTCAAAGATTTCATAAAGAATACAGGGACAACCGTGGAAACAACTCCGCATCCAAAATTCTTGACAAGGCTTATAAAAAGAGGAGATCCCACCATGAAGAAAGAAGCTTTGCAACACCTCAGAAATCAAAACAGAGAGGTGGCTGGACAACGGAACATCCTGGGGACTCCTCACGAGGGAAGTCCAGAAAGAATGGTTGGGGGTCTCCCAGTACTCCATCTATTAAGGGTCATAAGATTTCTTCTTTGGCTTCTGACAGTCCCAATTCTAGTTCACAATCATATAAAAATACGCACAAGGTTTGGTATGGAACCCCAGTATCAAATGGATCAGTTAAATCCTTTCCTAATAGATATCCGGCATCTAGGTTCGGTAACTTCATTGATGATGGAGTTGGGAGAAACCATTATTGGTGGTAGAACTGTGGATTATGTGAAGGCAATTGGGATACACAAGCTTTGTTTCTCCCGTTGTAATAGTTGGATCTTGAAAATTTGGCTGCGCGGACCATTGAAATTTCTAGAGGAGACCAGTGCGAAGGAGTTT
The DNA here is from genome assembly GCF_013401445.1 of Tripterygium wilfordii. NCBI lineage: Eukaryota > Viridiplantae > Streptophyta > Magnoliopsida > Celastrales > Celastraceae > Tripterygium > Tripterygium wilfordii. The sequence continues at coordinate 9,141,607 of NC_052233.1, read as the reverse complement.
GGAGATTTTCTTGGGAGCGTAAACGAGATACGTGGAAGGAGGATAAAAATTAGAGAGGAAGATCATGATGTGATCAGGTCCCCGGAAGTGGTGGAATGGTTCTGGACCAGAGTTTGAAATTGAACCACGATGTTGAAACCCCGGCCACAGAGGAGGCTCAATTGTATTTGTATGATGGATCCTTTTTTTTCCTGACTCCCAAAAAATCTTTGGTAATTCGATATTGAAGTATGTCGTTTTTTATTTATTAATTTATTTTGTGACCTTCATTGAATTGTGTTTAAATCTAATTAATAAGTTTAGGAGCTTTATGTAATTTTAATGCGAGTTTTTTTTTTTTACTTAATTTTAAGTTGAATTGAAAATTCTCTGATTAAGCACATCTAACTCCTTTATTTCTACAAAGTAAAAAGTCACTTTTTTATTTTAAAAAAGCCATTAAATATTTTCTTATATAATTGAAAAGTTCTTTTGCCATTAATTTTTAAATTAGAAAATGTCCAAAAACTAGACGACTACTTCATAACCACTCATATATTATCCCATTTGTGTAGACATTAAAGGCAATTCTCAGTTGCCATGGCATTATTCCTATCTTCTATTTCCACAGTTCCATACACGAAACTCCATGATTCAACCTTGCTACACCAAAGCTTGAAGGCAAATACTGGAGGCCCAAAGGTGTTCATGATTAAGTGTAGTGAAGCAAAAGAATCATCAGCAGAGCCATCCAAGAATATTAATGTGAAGCTTGAGATAGGGTCTCCTATTGTTGTCACCGAGGCTCCCAAGATAATCAAGACTGCAACTTCAGTACCATGCCTGAGGGTTAATTCCGGCCTTGTCAAGCCTGGTGATGTGGGAAGGTATATATATCTACTTGGGCATATGCAATCTTCTTATTAGACATTCTTAGACTAATGCAATTCCGGGATTAGTATAAATGAAAGTAATTAAGGTTGCTGTTTTGCATGTATGCTGAGTTACTGTTTGTGCAGGATTGTGTCAAGGAAGCCCAAGGATGTGTGGGCTGTTAGGCTTGCCATTGGCACCTATCTCATAGATGGCAAGTATTTCAAGCCATTAGAAGAGATCAATGAATGAAAATACTATAATTTTCATCTGGGATATTACATAAAAGCCTGTGAGAGAGTTACTCGAATTTGAATTACTATGTATTTTTCATGTTAAATTTGATTTTTGTTTTGAATAAAAAAAATACCGTTGGATTAGTTACGCAGTGATGATAAGTATTACAAATTTATGATTTTTTCAAAAATTTCCAAAAACTTTTTGCACACCAAATGGAGGATCAGTTCTAAGTGCACTGGTCCTCCCCGAATCCAATTACATTTACAAATCGTAAAAACAAATTAACTTATTATTTCATGCAAGAATTATTCTCAAAATGCATAAAATACAAGATAAGATCACATGTTTATAAGGATACTGCAATACAATAGAAAGCCTCTAAAGCCCACAACTCAGCTAGTGATGTTGCTCACGAAATAGAAAAATGGGCCATAGGATCCAATGGACCGCGTTAGCCAATCCACACTTTTGCGGCCCATTTTATTTCCGGCAAACTGTGCGCAGTGCACCTTTGCGTGCATTGTAGAAAACACAATCTTTACCGCCTATTTGTTTCCCTCTTCCACTAGGAATCCTAAGACCCTAAAACGGTATAACCAGCTCCCTTCCCTAACAAGTTTCCTTTGCCATGCAAATTATTTGAATTCGCCGCCTCTCCGAGCAAGAGAAGCCACCGTGACGGCTTAATTTGGTATGTCTTATTTCGAATTTCGCTTCGCTTATGTGGTCGAAACTCACGGAAAAACCCTAGACTTAGATTGGTTTCGTGGATGTGTGGGTTGGAATTTTCTAGGTTTCCCCGGTACACGAATGTAGCTTAGAGCATGAATCTGGTTTTAGGTGTATCTGCTCTTGTGCTGTTAGAGTGTGTTACCCTTTTACGTCTTTATTAGAATTTTTTGCACGTAATAATCTTGTCTCTTGATGCTTTCATTTCATCTAAGGACTTTTGTAATACATCAGCCATGCAGTATGATGATTTTCAGAGCTCAAATTGAGCTGCTCGTAAGATTACTTGATAGAAGATTGTGATATTAATGATAGTGCTTACTCTATTTGCTTCCCATTTTTTGCATTTCTTGGTGTGTCTTCACCGCGGTTCATGCATTCTGGATATCCTTACATCCATAATTCTTTTGTAGATATGATTCATAGACTGGAAGACGTGACCAATACACAATTTATAACCACTACATTCCGACCAGAGTTCGTGAAAGTTGCTGACAAGATCTATGGGGTGACACATAAAAACAGGGAGAGCCTTGTCAATGTCATCTCTGAGGAAGATGCGTTAGATTTTCTCCAGCATGACCAGTCTCACTGTGCTGATTAAGGTTAGGTCATTATTTCTGTTATCATATTTTTACTAATCGAGAGTATATCATTACAAATTAGCTTGGTGAGGGCATGTCAAGTTCTAGATTAGGGATTATTGCAATACATTATACATGCCTCAATTGGCATGGGCCGCATGGCAGATTGAATTAAGGGGATTCAATTGGTATAGATTGACCAAGTAATCCAGTGCTAGATGTTCTATCTGAAGGGTAAAAAAGAAGTGGATGACTTGTTGGATAACATTCTCGTCATATTACATGTTAATCCCTTTCTTTTTGGTTTTTGGGGTACACCTAGAGGTCACATGTTCAATTCTTGAAAACAGTCTTTCCGTATATTATGTATGGATAAAGCCTGCGTACATTCTGCCTATATCCGATCCCACCCACTACAGAAGTCTTGTGAGTGGTTTACATTGGATAGAATTGAATAGGTTTAATTTTTATGATAGCAGCTTTTCATTTTTAAATTATATACGTTTCTTTAAGTGTTCATTGTTCATATGTGTGTGTGTGTTTGTGGATGTATATATATGTCTATGTACGTGGATGTGTGTACAAGTTTCCTGTATACATATAAAAGTTCATGAGCTCATACACCTCCACTAAAAGGACCTAATAGTGGAGGGAGATGATACGGATTATATAGTGCTTCACTAGGCCACTGATGTGGGATGCATAACAAATTACCACTCTTCCACACCAACCTCCGCGTTGGTTGAATTCTACTTGAGGCTTTCACCTAGCTAGGCCTTGTTCTACGACCGGTCATCATGGGTGGGTAGGTAACCTTTTATGAGGCCCGGCCCGGCCCGTGACATGATTGGCCGACACACTCCCACATGCGCAAGGATAGACATTCACTCCAATCACACTTGTCATGAGCCCATACACCTGCACTAAAAGGACCTAATAGTGTAGAGAGAGGGTACCCATTATATAGTGTTTCACTAGGTCACATCTAAGCAATGTGGGATGCATGAAAGACCACCACGCTTCCGCTCCGACGTTCGTGTCGACTGCACTCTACTTAAGGCTTTCACCCGGCTAGGTCTTCTTATACAATTGTTTATCACGAGATGGGTAGGTAGCTCTTTACAATTTGTTTTAATTCTTCCTCTAAATAAGGCATGCCAAATGTTGCCTAACCTATTAGCTCTTAGGTAGATACATGTTGCCTAACCTGTTATGTTCTTAAGTATACAATCTTCGTTTGATGCTCAAAAGTCTCGGTTCTGTTTCTGACTGATGTCTGTGGGCATTTTTAGTTACTGTTTCAGGTCCGTGCTCAATAATAGTTTATTTTATCCTGATTACAATTCCAAAATACAATTCAGAACCTACAACCAAACATGTGCCCTTAATACAAAGATACCAAAATACAATTTTCTGAAGTCCAAAATAGGATTCTAACTTATTAGTTGACTCTCAATCGGGTTTCCATTCCAAGGGAGAAGCTCTAGGGACAAAGAGTTTTTTGTGTAAGGGATAATGGACTTGTTTGATCAAATGCTGTCACCATAACTCTCTATTTCAAAAATTTTCACGGTATATGTGTCTGGCTGGTTCATGTTTGCAGTGACAATATCTTTTGAAAAATAGGAAGGTTCACCAAGTAAATGCTCTGTCTCTTCATTGTTATGCTGAGCTGACATGTCTTCACCGAGCTTCCTCAGCCTAGAAAGTTCATCAGCTACTTCCTTCATAGTTGGCCTTTTCATGCCACTGCTATGTATGCATCTTTTTGCCAGCTCAGCCACAACTTCTATCTCATCCATTTCATCTTCATCGGATACCTCAAAATCCAGTATTTGGTGGAGAGTGTTGTTTTCCAACGATGAGATGAAGTGTTGAATAATGTTACCCTTCTCGCCAAACCTCGAATTGGAGGAAGGTTTCTCTCCTGTAAGTAGCTCCAGCATGACGATCCCAAAACTGTATACATCGCTCTTTGCAGTTAAATTACCAGTCATTAGATACTCAGGATCCAAGTAGCCGAAAGTCCCTTGAATTTTTGTGGCTATCACAGCTTCATCTGCTGAAATCAACACTGAAGCCCCAAAATCAGACACTTTTGCTGTGTAATTTTCGTCCAAGAGTATGTTCGTTGACTTGATGTCGCCGTGAATGATAGGAGGGTATGCCAATGAGTGCAAATAATTAAGTGCTAGAGCAGTCTCTTCCACGATCCTCAAGCGAGCTTTCCATGTCTTTAGAATGTGAGACTTCTTGTCATGGACATGCTGGTAAAGTGTTCCATTGGAGATAAATTCATAAACAAGCAATGGGACTTTGGTCTCCAGACACAAGCCTAACAGCTTCACTACATTCTTATGATTGACTTGTGAAACAATGCCAATTTCATGTTGAGATTCCTCATTTACTTGAGCTTTATCCACCCCTTTAGGCTTCTTGACTGCAACTTCAACGTTATCAGCTAGTATCCCTCTGTAAACTGATCCGAACCCACCTTCGCCTAGAAACCGATTTTTGTCATAGTTGTTGGTGGCTTTTGATAGCTCTGCTTCGCTGAAAATCCTCACTCGTTGGTGCTTCAGCAACTTACCTCCGTTGTCTAAGAAGTTCTTCTCCTTTCTACGCCTCTTGAATAACACAAAGATTAGAACACTCATGATCACAAATACAATGCTTGCCCCAATAACTGCACACGAAAGAAATGGAAGATTGTCAATAGAGTACCACAACTTCCTTTTTCTTCGCTGGCTCTTCTAGAAGAAGAGCCTAATTAATCACAAAAAGAATGAAGGATGACCTGCGAAAATCGTGGTTATACGAAATCCCTGACATCCAACTTTTCCATCTCCTCGCATGCCAACTGGGCAGTTGCATGTGTAATTCCCAATTGTGTTCTTGCAACGTCCTTCACATTTATATGTTTCTGGTTCCTTGCACTCATCAATGTCTGTTGCATGCACAGAATTAGGCCATTCTCAGGTAACAGAAAAACAAAATTCAAAGAGTAACAGAAAATTTAATATTTAACCTTGACATCCATATGGGAAATAAGGATTTCCTCTGAATCCTTCCTTGCACAAGCAGCGATATCCTTGGCCGTTTCTAGAGAAATTACAGTTAGTATTACCGCCACAAGCATATGTACTGCTGTCTGCCTGAGCTGCTTCACAAGTTTCCTCACTTACCACCCATTCTATCACAGCATCTGGACTCACAAGTGCATCTGAGTAGTCACGCAGCCCGTAATCCAAAGCATTGAAGGTTCTTTGGTCGGCCACAAATGCATATCCGCAGGGATTGAAGTCCATAACTTCTTTGTGATCAGACAAACTTCCTACAATAATATGTAATGTGTTTAGATTATGCGGAATCGGGGTCTGACAGCATCCAACACCTGAGCAGGTCTTTTCTTGTTCCATGTTTGGAGCATCACTGCATAAGGCAAGACAACCGGTGCTGAAATTTCCATCTGCATCGCCCATCAAAGCAAATGTATCACAACCAAATACTGTTAGTTTGTTTTGTGTGTCTGAGAATCTGAACGATTCAGATCCCAATGTTATGATCTGATCGAACTCTTGTCTCAGCCCGGTCTTGTTGAAACATCGGAAAGCTGCATCGATGTTGACAGATACAGTTCCTTCTTCCACTGATATGCTCTTAATAGGCATGTTCTCACCAAAGAACAGTTTGATATCATTAGCGTTTGTGTCGCTGCAATTCAAGAAAAAGTTTTCGTTTATGGCGCAAGAAGTTTCGCCAATCCCAAACGGGTAAGGAATGTTGACATTCCCACATTTATCAGAACATCCAGGCTTTGTGACAGATGAATCTGCCATGGCTGCTTTTGTCGCTTTAGATAGGCATAACAAAACAAGCCATAGCAACATCATCTTCTCAACTTCTACCACCCTTTTGTCTACCTTTTTTTTTTCCGGTATCTCTGCGACTTGTTTTCCATATATATATAGACAAACCACAACCTCAGAGACATTTTGAAGGTGAAGAAAACTTCCTAGTTCCTTCCAACGTACATTGTATTGAAAAGTCTTTGGGAAAAAAATTGTTAAAGCTGAAAGAGCCACCGTGAACTGTTCATTTTTCTACAATACATGGTCAATGTCTAGCTCTCCATCTAATTCGTCAATGTTTTATAAGTTGCAAGGAAGCTCAACTGTCAATATCAAGAATGTGAACAATAATTGCTCGTCTTCCGGAAGCTGTGTTGGCGCACCACACCAAAATGTCCCACATGGAAATAATAGAACAAGTGAATGTCGGCTATAATAATGCCCACGTTAGGACAACTTGCAATGGGCAATATTTGATGACCCATGAATGTTAAATTTTCTGGCCCATGGACAATGAATTGGGCACAATAATCTATATTGTTTCTCATCTCTATTACATTAAAAATCAAACCAATAAATTTACATTATTGTACCAATACATTTTGTTGATCCAGCCACCACATCAAAGTTTAGCTACACAGCAATTGGGAGTGGACTTCTACTAGTATCTTGAAAATTAAGTCATATAAACTCCCTATGTACGTACGTATACTGCATTGAAAAGTCTATATCAAGAAAATTGCTAAAGCTGGAAAGTAACCGTGAATTGTTCATTTGCCTAGAATACGTGGTCATATTCTCTGGGTTGGGTATCCGTCCCTTAATTGGTCAGCATTGTAGTTTTTCTATTACTAAGTTGCAAGGAAGCTCAGCTGTCAATATCAAGATTGTGACCAATAATGACCATAAAATGGTATTATGTGTCTGTTGATTCACCTTTGCAGTGGCAATATCATGGAAAGAGTGTGCTGATTCGCCTAGCAACTAGCAAGTGCTGTGACATATATCTCTACATTGAGCTTCCTTAGCCTTGCGTCTTCCTCTGCTACTTCCTTCAAATATTGTTGGCCTTCTTACGCTACAACTGTCTATGCATCTATTTTGGAAGCTCAGCTACAACTTCTATTTCGTCCACTTCATCGTCATCAGAATATATGGGAGAGAGTGTTGAAGACTTGTAAAAAGTCTCATGTCGGTTTGGTGGAATTAGCAAACATGCGGTTTATAAGCATGAGTCCAACCTCAAACACTCGAGAGGCCTTTTGAAGGACAAACCACGTGGATCTTGGGCTTAGAGCGTGGATACCTCAAGTGAGATTTGACCCAATCTCTCTCACCTCTTTCTTCTATTTCTTACATATTTCTTCTCATCCCGCTCAAATTCTTTAAATTATAAAATGATATCGGAGCATAGATTTGATCTTAATGACCTCCCAATATTCCAGTTGTTTGGTCTCCCATAACCGAGCTAGTAAAAAATGTTAATATCAAGCTTGAGATAGGGTCTCCTATTGTTGTCACCGAGGCTCCCAAGATGATCAAGACTGCAACTTCAGTACCATGCCTGAGGGTTGATTCCGGCCTTGTCAAGCCTGGTGATGTGGGAAGGTATATATATATCTACTTGGGCATATGCAATCTTCTTGTTAGACATTCTTAGACAAATGCGATTCCGGGATTAGTATAAATGAAAGTAATTAAGGTTGCTGTTTTGCATGTATGCTGAGTTACTGTTTGTGCAGGGTTGTGTCAAGGAAGCCCAAGGATGCCTGGGCAGTTAGGCTTGCCATTGGCACCTATCTGATAGATGGCAAGTATTTCAAGCCATTAGAAGAGCTCAATGAATGAAAATGCTTTTATATTCATGTCTGGGATATTATATAAAAGCCTGTGAGAGAGTTACTCGAAGTTGAATTACTATGTATTTTTCATGTTAAATTTCATTTTTATTTTGAAAAAAAAATATCGTTGGATTAGTCATGCAATCATGATAAATATTACAAATTTATGATTTTTTCAAAAATTTCCAAAAGCTTTTTGCACACCAAATGGAGGATCAGTTCTAAGTACACTGGTCCTCCCCGAATCCAATTACATTTACAAATCGTAAAAACAAATTAACTTATTATTTCATGCAAGAATTATTCTCAGAATGCATAAAATACAAGATAAGATCACATGTTTATAAGGATACTGCAATACAATAGAAAGCCTTTACACGAAATAGAAAAATGGGCCATAGGATCCAATGGACAGCGTTAGCCAATCCACATTTTGCGGCCCATTTTATTTCCAGCAAACTGTGCGCACTGCGCCGTACACCTTTGCGCGCATTGTAGAAAACAAACACTATCTTTACCGCCTATTTATTTCCCTCTTCCACTAGGAATCCTAAAACCCTAAAACAGTAGAACCAGCTCCCTTCCCTAACAAGTTTCCTTTGCCATGCAAAGTATTTGAATTCGCCGCCTCTCTGAGCAAGAGAAGCAACCGTGATGGCTTAATTTGGTATGTCTTACTTCGAATTTCGCTTCGCTTATGTGGTCGAAGCTTCGGGTTCTACCGTAGTTGCAGACATCACACTCATGGAAAAACCCTAGACTTAGATTGGTTTCCTGTGGATGTGTGGGTTGGAATTTTCTAGGTTTCCCTGGTACACGAATGTAGCTTAGAGCATGAATCTGGTTTTAGGTGTATCTGCTCTGGTGCTGTTAGAGTGTGTTACCCTTTTACGTCTTTATTAGAATTTTTTGCACGTAATAATCTTGTCTCTTGATGCTTTCATTTCATCTAAGGACTTTTGTAATACATCAGCCATGCAGTATGATGATTTTCAGAGCTCAAATTGAGCTGCTCGTAAGATTACTTGATAGAAGATTGTGATATTAATGATAGTGCTTACTCTATTTGCTTCCCATTTTTTGCATTTCTTGGTGTGTCTTCACCGCGGTTCATGCATACTGGATATCCTTACATTCATAATTCTTTTGTAGATATGAGTCATAGACCGGAAGACGTGACCAATACACAATTTATAACCACTACATTCCGACCAGAGTTTGTGAAAGTTGCTGACAAGATCTATGGGGTGACACATGAAAACAGGGTGAGCCTTGTCAATGTCATCTCTGAGGAAGATGCGTTAGATTTTCTCCAGCATGACCAGTCTCACTGTGCTGATTAAGGTTAGGTCATTATTTCTGTTATCATATTTTTACTAATCGAGAGTATATCATTACAAATTAGCTTGGTGAGGGCATGTCAAGTTCTAGATTAGGGATTATTGCAATACATTATACATGCCTCATTTGGCATGGGCCGCATGGCAGATTGAATTAAGGGGATTCAATTGGTATAGATTGACCAAGTAATCCAGTGCTAGATGTTCTATCTGAAGGGTAAAAAAGAAGTGGATGACTTGTTGGATAACATTCTCGTCTGATTACATGTTAGTCCCTTTCTTTTTGGTTTTTGGGATAAACCTAGAGGTCACATGTTCAATTCTTGAAAACAGTCTCTCCGTATATTATGTATGGATAAAGTCTGGGTACATTCTGCCTATATCCGATCCCACCCATTGCAGAAGTCTTGTGAGTTGTTTACATTGGATAGAATTGAATAAGTTTAATTTTTATGATATCAGCTTTTCGTTTTTAAATTATATACGTTTCTTTAAGTGTTCATTGTTCATATGTGTGTGTGTTTGTGGATGTATATATATGTCTATGTAAGTGGATGTGTGTACAAGTTTCCTGTATACATATAAAAGTTCATGAGCTCATACACCTCCACTAAAAGGACCTAATAATGGAGGGAGATGGTATGGATCATATGGTGCTTCACTAGGCCACTGATGTGGGATGCATAACAAACTACCACGCTTCCACACTAATGTCCGCGTCGGTTGAATTTTACTTGAGGCTTTCACCTAGTTAGGCCTTGTTCTACGATTGGTCATCATGGGGTGGGTAGGTGACGCGGACGTCTTTGACTTGGTGCAATTTCTTGCGTTGGAAATTAGTGTCTTTATTGTTTTATTTCCTTAGTTGCAATTTACTAAGAGTTCCTTCGTTTTATTAAGTAGTTTCTTTTCCTATGTATGGGCAATTTAGTCTTTAAGGGTAATTGTTGTTAGGTCTAAAAGAATAGTTGGATGTCTGGTGAGATATTATTATTGGAATATTAAAAAAAAGAGTCTTGAGAGGGTTTTCTCAGATTGTGGTTATTGTGTTCTTGGGGTTGAGCGTTGGCTTGATCCTTGTGGTAAATTCCGCCTGCGTCAGTTGGTATCGGAGCTTAAGGAATCGCCTTGGGACGATGGCTGCCGACAACGGAGGAAGAGGTAATATTCCCGCCGATGGGGATAGGAATCTGAACGCTGTGTGGACAGCTATTGAATCTCATCAACAGCATATGACAGAACTGAGAGGTATGTTTGAGCAGATGATGGCTCGCCTTCCACCAGCACAACTGCAGCGAGTCGAAGATCCGATTCCTGTAGTGCGAGGCTTGCATCCTGTGGGTGGTAGAGGTAATCGGGGTCGACCAGCACATGCCAGATTTGGTGCACGACCGGTAGTAGCAGAATCTGATTCTGAAGAAGAGGATGGTCTTGAGGAAGTTCGACCAGTCCGACATCGTCCTCTTGATGACTATAAGTTCAAAGCCGAAATTCCGGTGTTCAATGGTAGTATGCAAATCGAGGATTTTCTTGACTGGTTATCAGAAATAGAGCGCTTCTTTGATATGATGGAAGTCCCAGAGGAAAAGATGGTGAAGCTTGTGGCTTATCGACTCAAGAGTAGCGCTGCTGTTTGGTGGGATCAACTTCAGATTAATCGACGGCGGCAAGGAAAAGAACCCGTAAGGATTTGGAGGAGGATGAAACAGTTGTTAATGGGGAGATTTTTACCTCCTGACTACGAGCAGTATTTATTCCAATCTTATCAAAATTGTTTTCAAGGAAACCGATCAGTTTTTGATTATACAGCGGAATTTAACCGATTGTCGGCTCGGAATAATCTTTCTGAGACGGAGATGCAGAGGGTGGCTAGATATTTGAATGGTCTACGACCTTCAATTCGTGAAAAGATTGGTTTGCAAGTTGTCTGGACGGTGGACGAAGCTTATAATCTAGCCATAAAAGCCGAAATGATGGAAAAACATATAGGAGGTCGAAGAGGCTATGGGGATACTTCGTATACTACAAGTAGGGAGAAAGATCCACAACCACCAAGTACAATTTCTGCATCTTCTTCAGGCAGCCAGATGACTTCTGGTAGCACTCCCGCTCAGCGCCAGACACCAGGTTATACTGGAGAAGGAAGCAGGTCTCGCGCACAAGCCAAACCAGTAAATCCGTATACCAAACCAGCACCTATAAAGTGTTATCGGTGCAATAAGATTGGTCATAAGTCCAATGAATGTCCTGATCGCAAGCCGGCAAATTTGGTGGATTATGGAGAGGAGAATGAAGAGTTTGAAGAGGAGGATCCGGAATTGGAAGGAGTTGATTACACGGAGGAAAATGGTGAAAGGGTCAACTGTGTGGTGCAGCGAGTTTTGATTACACCAAGGTGTGAGAATGAGTCGCAACGGAATAAAATATTTAATTCGCTTTGCACGGTGGAGAATAAAGTTTGTGATCTCGTCATTGATAACGGTAGCTGTGAGAACTTCGTAGCAAAGAAACTTGTTGAATTTTTGGGTTTACAAACATCTAGACACCCTCACTCATATTCGGTTAGGTGGCTCAAAGATGGTCCTTTGGTGAGAGTTACAGAGACATGCCGTGTGCCTCTTTCTTTGGGCAAATGGTATCATCATGAAGTCCTTTGTGATGTTATTGAAATGGATGTTGGACATGTGCTACTTGGGCGCCCCTGGCAATTTGACGTTGATGCCACACACAAGGGTAGAGCCAATGTGTATCTATTTTCATGGGAGGGCAGGAAGTTAGCTATAGCACCAATTGACAAGAAGCAACCATCAGATGGTGTCTCAAAAGTGGAGGACAAGTCTTTGCTGATTTTATCTAGTTCAGAACGTGAAATAGAATCTGAATTTAAACAGCAAGGTGAAGTGCATGCATTAGTAATGAAGACAATACTTTTGGGTCCGGCCGTGGAAGACAAAACAGTGACGGAACATCCAGCAGAAGTCCAGGCCTTAATAGCCGAATTTCGTATGCTATTTTCTGATGATTTGCCGGATGAATTACCTCCTCTAAGGGATATACAACACCAAATTGATTTAATGCCCGGTGCGAGTTTGCCTAATCTACCACACTATCGTTTGAGCCCAAAGGAGAATGAAGTATTGAGAGAGAAGGTGGAAGAACTGATGAAGAAGGGTTTTGTTAGAGAAAGCATGAGTCCGTGTGCCGTACCAGCTTTATTAGTTCCAAAAAAAGATGGTACGTGGAGGATGTGCGTGGATAGTAGAGCTATAAACCGTATAACAATTAAATATCGCTTTCCAGTACCTCGTTTGGATGACATGCTAGATCAACTATGGGGGTCTAAAATATTTTCAAAAATTGATCTAAGGAGTGGATATCATCAGATCAGGATAAGACATGGAGATGAATGGAAAACTGCCTTCAAAACACGGGATGGACTCTACGAGTGGCTAGTTATGCCTTTCGGCTTGTCAAACGCGCCTAGTACATTCATGCGGGTTATGAATCAGGTTTTGAAGCCTTTTATGGCAAAATTTGTAGTTGTGTATTTCGATGACATTTTGATATATAGCAAGACTTCAGAGGAGCATGTGCAACACCTCCGTGAGGTACTAACAGTGTTGCAGGAGAACAAGTTGTATGCCAATCTCAAGAAGTGCACTTTTCTGACCAACAAGTTGCTATTCCTGGGTTTTGTCATTAGTGCCGAAGGGGTTCAAGTTGATGAAGCAAAAATTAAAACAATCAAAGAGTGGCCAGTCCCTACAAGTATTGGTGAAGTCCGGAGCTTTCATGGTCTTGCAACATTCTATAGACGATTTATTAAAGGCTTCAGCACCATTACAAGTCCGATTACTGATTGTTTAAAGAAGGGAAAGTTTCATTGGAGTCCAGCAGCTGACTGGGCCTTTAATGAGATCAAAGAAAAATTGTGTTCGGCGCCAGTTCTAGCCATGCCCAATTTTGAAAGTCCTTTTGAAGTAGAGTGTGATGCGTGTGGGACTGGAATTGGAGCAGTTTTATCACAAGAGGGTCGACCAATAGCCTTCTTTAGTGAAAAATTGAGTGAGACCCGGACGAGGTGGAGCACATATGATCAAGAGTTCTATGCGGTAGTCCGAGCGTTGACACATTGGCAGCCTTATTTATTGCAAGTTGAATTTGTTCTTTACACCGATCATCAGGCCCTCAAATTCATCAATAATCAAAAGCATGTTGATAGCAAGCATGCTCGGTGGACAGCTTTTTTACAAAAATTTTCATTCGTTCTCAAGCATAAATCTGGCACTCTTAATAGAGTAGCAGACGCACTCAGCCGACGAGCAGCTTTGCTTACTACAGTGGGTCATGAAGTTATTGGTTTTGAGCTCCTCAAAGAATTGTATGTCGCGGATGATGACTTTGGCAATATTTGGCGTGATTGTACTCAGACGAAAGCTTCTGTCGGTGACTTCTTTATCCATGATGGTTACTTATTTTATGCCAATCGGTTATGTATTCCAAAGACCTCATTACGTGAACAGTTGATAAAAGACTTGCATGGTGGTGGCTTAGGTGGGCATCTTGGTAGGGACAAAACATTAGCTAGTTTGGTTGAAAGGTATTATTGGCCGCATATGAAGAAAGATGTTGGGAGTTTTGTCCGCAAGTGTTTTGTTTGCCAAACTGCGAAGGGACAATCTCAAAACACCGGTCTATATACTCCTTTGCCTATTCCACAAGGTATTTGGGAGGACCTTTCTATGGATTTTGTGCTTGGATTGCCAAGGACACAGCGGGGTGTCGATTCTGTTTTTGTGGTGGTGGACAGGTTCTCTAAAAGGGCTCATTTTTTACCGTGTCGAAAAACCTCAGATGCTTCCCATATTGCTCGCTTATTTTTCAAGGAAATTGTTCGATTACATGGTATTCCTTTGACAATTACCTCTGACCGTGATTCAAAATTTCTTAGTCATTTTTGGTTGACTTTGTGGAAGCGATTCGACACTTCCTTGAATTTTAGTAGCACTGCTCATCCTCAGACAGACGGGCAAACTGAATCGCTGAATAGAACCTTGGGCAATTTAATCCGCAGCATATGTGGGGATACACCCAAGCAGTGGGACAATGCCCTTGCTCAAGCTGAGTTTGCCTACAATAGTGCCGTACATAGTGCAACTAGAAAGTCTCCGTTTGCCATTGTTTATGTTCAGTTGCCTAGGCATGCCGTGGATTTAGTCAAGCTGCCAGTGAGTTCCCGAATGCAGCGCAGTGCTAGTGACTTTGCTAATGAAGTGCAGCAAGTTCAGGCCGAGGTCAGGGGAAGGTTGGAGGCTGCAAATGCTCGTTATAAAGCCTCTGCCGACAAGCATCGCAAGGAGCAGTTATTCAAGGAAGGGGACTTGGTGATGGTATTCTTGCGCAAAGAACGGTTTCCAGTTGGCACCTACAACAAGTTGAAGCCGAAGAAGTACGGTCCTTTCAAGGTTCTCAAGAAAATTAATGACAATGCGTATGTTGTTGATCTTCCAGCTCATATGGGCATTTCCAAAACGTTTAATGTTGCGGATATTTATGAGTATCATGCTACAGATGGTCCATCGCCTATTGTGCACTCTTCGGGGAGGAGTCTTGTTCTTGGTGGAGGAGAATGACGCGGATGTCTTTGACTTGGTGCAATTTCTTGCGTTGGAAATTAGTGTCTTTATTGTTTTATTTCCTTAGTTGCAATTTACTAAGAGTTCCTTCGTTTTATTAAGTAGTTTCTTTTCCTATGTATGGGCAATTTAGTCTTTAAGGGTAATTGTTGTTAGGTCTAAAAGAATAGTTGGATGTCTGGTGAGATATTATTATTGGAATATTAAAAAAAAGAGTCTTGAGAGGGTTTTCTCAGATTGTGGTTATTGTGTTCTTGGGGTTGAGCGTTGGCTTGATCCTTGTGGTAAATTCCGCCTGCGTCAGTAGGTAACCTTTTACGTGGCCCGGCCCGGCCCGGCCCGTGACATGGTTGGTCGATATACACCCACATGCGCAAAGATAGACATTCACTCCGATCACACTTGTCATGAGCCCATACACCTCCACTAAAAGGACCTAGTAGTGTAGAGAGGGGTACCCATTATATAGTGTTTCACTAGGTCACATCTAAGCAATGTGAGATGCATGACAAACCACCACGCTTCCGCACCGACGTCCGTGTCGACTGCACTCTATTTGAGGCTTTCACCCGGCTTGGTCTTCTTATACAACTGTTTATCACGGGGATGGGTAGGTAGCTCTTTACACTTTGTTTTAATTCTTCCTCTATATCAGGCATGCCAAATGTTGCCTAACCTATTAGCTCTTGGGTAGATACATGTTGCCTAACCTGTTATGTTCTTAAGTATACAAACTTCGTTTGATGCTCAAAAGTCTCGGTTCTGTTTCTGACTGATGTCTGTGGGAATTTTTAGTTACTGTTTCAGGTCCGTGTTCAATAATAGTTTATTTTATCCTGATTACAATTCCAAAATACAATTCCGAACCAACAACCAAACATGTGCCCTTAATACAAAGATACCAAAATACAATTTTCTGAAGTCCAAAATAGGATTCTAACTTATTAGTTGACTCTCAATCGGGTTTCCATTCCAAGGGAGAAGCTCTAGGGACAAAGAGTTTTTTGTGTAAGGGATAATGGACTTGTTTGATCAAATGCTGTCACCATAACTCTCGATTTCAAAAATTTTCACGGTATATGTGTCTGGCTGGTTCATGTTTGCAGTGACAATATCTTTTGAAAAATAGGTTCACCAAGTAAATGCTCTGTCTCTTCATTGTTATGCTGAGCAGACATGTCTTCACCGAGCTTCCTCAGCCTAGAAAGTTCATCAGCTACTTCCTTCATAGTTGGCCTTTTCATGCCACTGCTATGTATGCATCTTTTTGCCAGCTCAGCCACAACTTCTATCTCATCCATTTCATCTTCATCGGATACCTCAAAATCCAGTATTTGGTGGAGAGTGTTGTTTTCCAACGATGAGATGAAGTGTTGAATAATGTTACCCTTCTCGCCAAACCTCGAATTGGAGGAAGGTTTCTCTCCTGTAAGTAGCTCCAGGATGACGATCCCAAAACTGTATACATCGCTCTTTGCAGTTAAATTACCAGTCATTAGATACTCAGGATCCAAGTAGCCGAAAGTCCCTTGAATTTTTGTGGCTATCACAGCTTCATCTGCTGAAATCAACACTGAAGCCCCAAAATCAGACACTTTTGCTGTGTAATTTTCGTCCAAGAGTATGTTCATTGACTTGATGTCGCCGTGAATGATAGGAGGGTATGCCAAAGAGTGCAAATAATTAAGTGCTAGAGCAGTCTCTTCCACGATCCTCAAGCGAGCTTTCCATGTCTTTAGAATGTGAGACTTCTTGTCATGGACATGCTGGTAAAGTGTTCCATTGGAGATAAATTCATAAACAAGCAATGGGACTTTGGTCTCCAGACACAAGCCTAACAGCTTGACTACGTTCTTATGATTGACTTGTGAAACAATGCCAATTTCATGTTGAGATTCCTCATTTACTTGAGCTTTATCCACCCCTTTAGGCTTCTTGACTGCAACTTCAACGTTATCAGCTAGTATCCCTCTGTAAACTGATCCGAACCCACCTTCGCCTAGAAACCGACTTTTGTTATAGTTGTTGGTGGCTTTTGCTAGCTCTGCTTCGCTGAAAATCCTCACTCGTTGGTGCTTCAGCAACTTACCTCCGTTGTCTAAGAAGTTCTTCTCTTTTCTACGCCTCATGAATAACGCAAAGATTAGAACACTCATGATCACAAATACAATGGTTGCCCCAATAACTGCACACGAAGGAAATGGAAGCTTGTCAATAGAGTACCACAACTTCCTTTTTCTTTTCTGGTTCTTCTAGAAGAGCCTAATTAATCACAAAAAAAATGAAGGATTACCTGCGAAAATCGTGGTTATGCGAAATCCCTGACATCCAACTTTTCCATCTCCGCGCATGCCAACCGGGCAGTGGCATGTGTAATTCCCATTTGTGTTCTTACAACGTCCTTCACATTTATATTTTTCTGGTTCCTTGCACTCATTAATGTCTGTTGAATGCACAGAATTAGGCCATTATCAAGTAACGGAAAATCAAAATTCAAAGAGTAACAGAAAAACTAGTAACGAGCATTAATATTTGACCTTGACATCCATCTTGGAAATAAGGATTTCCTGTGAATCCTTCCTTGCACAAGCAGCGATATCCTTGGCCGTTTTCAGAGTAATTACAGTTAGTATTACTGCCACAAGCGTATGTACTGCTGTTTGCCCGAGCTTCTTCACAGGTCTCCTCACTTACCACCCACTCTATCACAGTATCTGGACTCACAATTATATCTGAGTAGTTACGCAGCCCGTAATCCAAAGCATTGAAGGTTTTTTGGTCAGACACAAATGCATATCCACAAGGATTGAAGTCCATCTGTTGTTCCCGTTATGTTTCTACAGTAATATGTAATGTCCTTAGACCCTGTGGAATCGAGGTCTGACAGCATCCAACACCTGAGCAGGTCTTCTCTTCTTCCATGTTCGGAGGCCCACTGCAAAAGGTAAGACAACCGCTGCCAAAATTCCCGCCTGCGTCGTTCATCAAAGCAAATGTATCACACCCAAATACTGTCAGTTTGTTCCGTGTATCTGAGAATCTGTATGGTCTTGCTAAAGTGATGCTCTGATTGAACCATTGTCTCAGCCCGGACTCGTTGAAACATTTGAAAGCTGCATCGATGTTGACAGATACAGTTCCTTCTTCCACTGATATGCTTTTAGTAGGCATGTTCTTACCAAAGAAGAGTTTGATATCACTAGTGTCTGTGTCACTGCAATTCATGAAAAAATATTCGTTTATGGCGCAAGAAGGTTTGCGAATCCCAAACGGGTAAGGAACGGTGACATTCCCACATTTATCAGAACATCCAGGCAGTGTGACTGATGAATCTGCCATGGCTGCTTTTGTAGCTTGAGATATGCATAACAAAACAAGCCATAGCAACATCATCATCTTCTCAACTTTTAACACCTTTTGTCTACCTTTCTTTTCCGATATCTCTGCGACTTGTTTTCCATATATATATATAGACAAACCACAACGGGCCTCAGAGACATTTTGAAGGTGAAGAAAACTTCCTAGTTCCTACCGACAAACATTGTATTGAAAAGTCTTTAGGAAAAAAATTGTTAAAGCTGAAAAGGTCACTGTGAATTGTTCATTTTCCTACAATACATGGTCAAAGTCTAGCACTCCATTACTTAATTGGTCAATGTGCTAGTTTTTGTAAGTTGCAAGGAAGCTCAACTGTCAATATCAAGAATGTGAACAATAATGGCTTGTCTTCCAGAAGCTGTGTTGGAGCACCACACCAAAATGTCCCACATGGAAATAATAGAACAAGTGAATGTGGGCGTTAATGCCTAGGTTAAGAGAACTTGCAATGGGCAGTATTTGATGGCCAATAAATGTTAAATTTTTTAAATTTGTTAGCCCATGGACAGTAAACTGGGGCACAACAATACAATTTTTTTGTCCCATTTCTCATTGGTCAAGCTGCATGACATGGAGTCATGTTTGCTCACATATTAGCTTCATTTGGATCCACCTCAACTATCACACTCACAACTAAACAAAAATTTATATTGAGTCACATCTTTATTTTACTAAAAATTAAGTCAGAAAATTTATACATTCATCAAAATACCCAACCACATCAACAAAACACATTCTCAGGCTCAAGGTCCAACTACACAGCAAGTGGCTTCTACTATTATCCTGGGGGTGAAGAAAACACAGCAGAGCTTTTTTTTAAATAAAAAAAACTTGAAAACTAAGTCATGTAAACTCCCTACCCACGTATATTGCATTGAAAAGTCTAGCAAAAAAAATTGCTAAAGCTGAAAAGTAACCGTGAATTGTTCATTTTCCTAGCTAGAATACGTGGTCAAATTCTCTGGGTTGGGTATCCATCCCTTAATTGGTCAGCGTTGTAGTTTTTCTATTACTAAAGTTGCAAGGAAGTTCAGCTGTTAATGTCAAGATTGTGACCAATAATGACAATAAAATGGTATATGTTTCTGTTGATTCAACTTTGCTCCGGCAATCTTATGAAAAGAGTATGCTGATTCGCCTAGCAACTAGCAAAAAGTCTCATGTCGGTTTTGTGTAAGCCAACGTGCTGTTTATAAGTATGAGTCCAACTTCAAACACTCGAGTAGTCTTTTGAAGGACAAAACCACGTGGACCTTAGGCCTAGAGCATGGATATCTCAAGTGAGATTTGACCAAATCTCTCTCACCTCTTTCTTTTAGTTCTCACATATTTCTTCTCATCCCGCTCAAATTCTTTAAATTATAAAATGATATCAGAGCATGGATTTGATCCTAATGACCTTCCAATATTCCGCTTGTTTGGCCTCTCATAACTGAGCCAATAAAAAATGTTAATATCAAGCTTGAGATAGGGTCTCCTATTGTAGTCACTGAGGCTCCCAAGATGATAAATACTGCAACATCAGTACCATGCATGCCTGATGGTTAATACTGGCCTTGTCAAGCCTGGTGATGTGGGAAGGTATATATATATCTACTTGGCAGGCAATCTTCTTATTAGACATTGTAACTGATGTGTATACTGAGTTGGTGTTTGTGCAGGATTGTGTCCAGGAAGCTCAAGGATGTGTGGGCAGTTAGGCTTGCCATTGGCACCTATCTCATAGATGGGAAATATTTCCAGCCATTAGAGGAGCTCAATGAATGAAAATGCTATGATCTTCATATCTAGGATGTTATATAAAGCCTGTTTAGAGAGTTACTGAAGTATTTATACCAATAAAGAATTTCTTATCAAACACAGTTTTGTTTTTGTTTATAGGAACATTGCAATTAAAAGTCTCATGTAGTAGATAATAAACAAAGAAGTTTCGGTTGGCATGATAAAATTGACTAGTAATTCTTTGTAAATGTAGGAAGTCACGTCCTTTAATTTTAGCATTTTTTCGTAACAAATTTTGGTCCGGCTTTTCATGTCAGGGTTGGCGCTCTGAGTTTAGGATTTGAGAATTTTCGATAAAAAATAAAGTGTAAACAACAATATAAGTCATATAATAATATTGTAGTGGGCCTCAATATCTATGAAGCCTTGGAAGCCCATAAGTCTCCTCAATGAGTTGCTCACGAAATAGAACAATGGGTCGTGGGATCTAATTGGGCCGCCTTAGCCAGCTGTGCGTAGTACGCTATTGCGCGCATTATAGAAAACACAAGCTTTGCCGCCCATTTTTTTTTTCCCTCTTTCACTAGGAATCCTAAAATCCTAAAACGGTACAACCAGCACAAGTTTCATTTGCAATGGAAATTATTTGAATTCGTCGCCTCTCCGAGCAACAAAGCAACCGTGACGGCTTACTTTGGTATGTCTTCTCCCGAACTTCTCTTTGCTTTGCTTCTGTGGTCGAAGCTTCAGGTTCTACCGTAGTTGCAGACATTACACTCACGGAAAAACCCTAGACTTAGGTAGGTTTCCTGTGGATGTGTGGGTTGGAATTTTCTAGGTTTCATCGGTACAGGAATGTAGCTTAGAGCATGAATATGGTTTTAGGTACATATGCTCTAGTGCTGTGAGAGTGTGTTACTCTTTTACATCTTTATAGAATTCTTTTTGCACAATATCTCTTGATGCTTTCATTTCATCTAAGGACTCGTATAATACATCAGCGTGGCAGTCTGATGATAGTAAGTTAATTATGCGCTTTAGAAATTGAGCTACTTCGATTACTTGATAGAAGATTGTGATCAGAACATTTTAGCTTTGGAAAGAAAAAAAAAAGCCTAGAAACCAGATGTAGGCAAATATGACCAGAAGACCAACTCCAAGACTAGCAAATGAAATAGGCAAATGGCAAGTAAAATGGAGGAAATGAATTTTTCTTTGTAAATCAGATAACTTTATATTACTTTCACCTTCTATCACAGAAACAAAATATACTAATAAATATTACGTACTGTTGACCAAACTTAACATAAACAAACACCAAATGAGTTAACACTCCAGTACACACAAACATATAAACATAAAAAATATACATACTTAGCAGAAATCAAGACAAGTCTCAGCTTCAACAACAATTTCAAAACAATTCTGGACCTGCAACTAAACATGTGCCCTTAATACAGAGATAACCAAAATACAATTTTCTGAGGTCCAGAATAAGAGTTTTAACTTAATTAATCGACTCCCATTTGGGTTTCCATTCCAAGGGAGAAGCTCCAGGGACAAAGAGAGGTTTTTGAGTGAGGCGTAATGAACTTGTTTGATCAAATGCTGCCACTATAACTCTCGATGTCAAACGTTTTCTCGGTATATGTGTCTGGCTGGTTCATGTTTGCAGTGACAAAATGTTGGGAAGAATAGGAATGTTCACGAAGCAAATGCTCTGTCTCTTCGCTGTTCAGCTGAGCTGACATGTACTCACTGAGCTTCCTCAGCCTGGAAAGTTCATCAGCTACTTCCTTCATAGTTGGCCTTCTCATGCCACTGCTATGTACGCATCTTTTTGCTAGCTCAGCCACAACTTCTATCTCATCCATTTCTTCTTCATCTGATACCTCAAAATCCAGTATTTGGCGGAGAGTGCTGTTTTCCAATGATGAGAGGAAGTGTTGAACAATATTACCCTTCTCGCTAGCCCTCGATTTGGAGGAAGGTTTCTCTCCTGTAAGTAGCTCCAAGACGACCATCCCAAAACTGTAAACATCGCTCTTTGCTGTTAAATTACCAGTCATTAGATACTCAGGATCCAAATAGCCAAAAGTCCCTTGAATTTTCGTGGCTATCACAACTTCATCCGCTGAAATCAACACTGAAGCCCCAAAATCGGACACTTTCGCTGTGTAATTCTCGTCCAAGAGTATGTTCATCGACTTGACATCACCATGGATGATAGGAGGGTATGCCAAAGAGTGCAAATAATTAAGTGCCAGAGCAGTCTCTTCCGCGATCCTCAAGCGAGCTTTCCATGTCTTTAAAATGTGCGATTTCTTATCATGGACGTGCTGGTAAAGTGTTCCATTGGAGATGAATTCATAAACAAGCAATGGAACTTTGGTCTCCAGACACAAGCCTAACAGCTTCACTACATTCTTATGATTGACTTGTGAAACAATGCCAATTTCATGTTGAGATTCCTCGTTTACTTGAGCTTTATCCACCCCTTTAGGCTTCTTGACTGCAACTTCAACGTTATCAGCTAGCGTCCCTCTGTAAACTGATCCGAACCCTCCTTCGCCAAGAAACCGACTTTTGTCGTAGTTGTTGGTGGCTTTTGCTAGCTCTGCTTCGCTGAAAATCCTCACTCGTTGGTGCTCCAACAACTTACCCCCGTTGTCTAAGAAGTTCTTCTCCATTCTCCGCCTCTTGAATAACACAAAGATTAGAACACTCATGATCACAAATACAATGGCTGCCCCAATAACTGCACAAAGGAATTAAAGGATGGAAGATTGCCAATAAAGTACCACAACTTCCTCTTTCTTTTCTGATTTTTTTTATTCTTTAAGAGCCTAATCACAGTTACATAAGCAATGACGAAAATGATAGAGATCCCAACAGTTGGGATCCCAGTTATCCCAGCTACTGAGTTGAACGTATATGATTCAAGTGAATTAATAGGCTTTACAAGTCCCACATGAAATCCCGTGCGAACAACTCAACATCTGGGATAATTGGGATATTAGCTGCTGTGATGCTTATCAAAACTGAAGGAATAGAGGATTACCTTTGAAAATCTTTGTTATACTAGATATCTGACATCCAACTTTTCCATCTCCGTGCATACCAACTGGGCAGTGGCATGTGTAATTCCCATTTGTGTTCTTGCAACGTCCTTCGCATTTATATCTTTCTGGTTGCTTGCACTCATCAATATCTGTTGGAGGCACAGAATTAGGCTGTTATCAAGTTACAGAAAAGGTAGTAACTAACATTAACAAGAATAACATGAATGTTTAACCTTTACATCCATCTGGGAGATAAGGATTTCCTCTGAATCCTTCCTTGCACAAGCAGCGATATCCTTTGATGTTTTCATAGTAGTAGGTACAGTTAGTATGTCTGCCACAAGCATATCTACTGCTGTTTGCTTGAGCTTCTTCACAGGTCTTGTTGCTTACCACCCATTCTATCACAGCATTTGAACTCACATGTGCATCTGAGGAGTCACGCAGCTTGTAATCCGAAGCATTGAAGGTTTTTTGGTCAGCCACAAATGCATACCCACAAGGATTGAAGTCCATAACTTCTTTGTGATCATTGAGACTTCCTATATCAATATTTAATGTATGTAGATTATGCGGAATGGGGGTCTGACAGCATCCAACACCTGAGCAGGTCTTTTCTTGTTCCATGTTTGGAGCATCACTGCATAAGGTAAGACAACCGGTGCCGAACTTTCCATTTGAATCGCTCATCAAAGCAAATGTATCACAACCAAATACTGTTAGTTTGTTCCGTTGTGAGAATCTGTACGGTCCTTCCAATATGATGCTCTGATTGAACGGTTGCTCCGGCCCGTTCTCATTGAAACAGTTGTAAGCTGCATCGATGTTGACAGATACAGTTCCTTCTTCCACTGATATGCTGTTAATTGGCATGTTGTCACCAAAGAAGAGCTTAATATCACTAGTGTTTGTGTCATTGC
Source organism: Tripterygium wilfordii (assembly GCF_013401445.1). Classification (NCBI taxonomy): domain Eukaryota; kingdom Viridiplantae; phylum Streptophyta; class Magnoliopsida; order Celastrales; family Celastraceae; genus Tripterygium; species Tripterygium wilfordii. The sequence continues at coordinate 9,117,452 of NC_052233.1, read as the reverse complement.
AATTCATGAAAAAATGGTTGTTCATGGCGCAAGAAGCTTTGCGAATCCCAAACGGGTAAGGAACGCTGACATTCCCACATTTATCAGAACATCCAGGCCTTGCGTCAGATGAATCTGCCATGGCTGCTTTTGTAGCTTGAGATATGCATAACAAAACAAGCCATGGCAACAACATCTTCTCAACTTCTACAACCTTTTGTGTAGCCTTTTCTTTTCCGATCTCTCTGCGACTAGTTTTTCACACACATAAATAGACAAACCACAAGTTACATCGTAGACATTTTGGTAGTGAAGAAAAGGTGGAAATCATTTTTTTTTTAAATATGAAAATTAAGTCGCGGGGTAAACTTCCTCCCTTCGTCAAAAATTTGTTAAAGCTGAATAAGTCACTGTAATTTTCCGACAATGTGCTTGCTCCTCCATTCCTTTATTCATCCTAGTCTTTATCGATCAGTCGCAAGGACGCTCAGCTTTCAATATCAAGAATGTGACCAATAATGGCTCGTCTTCCTTAGGACGACAAAAGACTCATGTCTGTGTCAACAAAGACAAACCATGTGGTGTTGGAGCACCACACGGTCCACACCAACATGTCCCACCCACACACGGACAGAATAGAAGTGAATGTGAATTATATAGAGCAAACTCATTTTAGTTAATCCTTTTTCATTTTTATAGTTCCCATGAATTACTTAAACCCTTACCTATTTTTACTTTTTACTTTTTCATAATCCAAATTTTGGGGTATGGACGGTATGGCTCATGTTACTCAACCCAACTTTATTAATTTTTTGTTCATTATTTTTCTATCTTAGGTTAAATTTAAAGGTAGTTATGTTAAAAAATATTAAAATATTTGATGTAATATTAAAATGGGGTATGTGTGAAGTGATATTAGAAAATTGATAACCTAAAACAGATTTTTACTTAAAATATGAGAAATTGTGTATTCAAAATAGAGTACAGGGTTGGACATACTCTATGGTCATAATTGCCTTGTACCGAAGCTCAAAGTTCAGTTGCATAGTAAGTGGCCTTCTAGCTATATTGTTTTAGGGGTGAAGGAAACATAGAAAAAAATTCATTTTTTTAAAACTTGAAAACTAAGTCAAGAGTAAACTTCCTTCCAGGATACATTGCATTGAAAAGTTTTTAGCAAAAAAAAAAGCTAGGTCAAAAAGAAATATTATTATATTGTCATGAAAAACGCACTAATCTTTTGAATCCGGTACCAACAGGTATCATGTTCCCTAGAACAAGGTATTCTTTCAAATGATTATGAATTGTTCATTTGCCTAGAATAGATGGTCAAAGTCTATGACTCTCCCTCTCTTAATTGGTTAACGTTGTGGTCTTTCTATTTGGAAGGAAGCTCAGAGCATTCATAGCGAACACATTTGTGTTTACACTATAAACACCTCAATTTTTGTGCAACTATATATCTATTTCACAAGTGCTACATTCCAACACACTCATGATGGACACACTTACGTCAATACTCCATATTCATTTTTTCCCTCTTCTTTCTCTTCCTTTTCATCATCTCTCTTCATTATTTATGAAGTAAGGAGTACTCCAACTATGGTGTAGGAGCAAATTTTCTAGATGTTTTATAGTGTGAAAATATATTCACAGTGAACATTTGACACTGAATTTATCAAAAAAATAAAATATCATCTCAACTCTCAAGTACTCCAAATGAGCATCAATGTGGATGCTCTCAGCCGTGAATATATAAATTGTGACCAATAATGGCCCGTCTTTCTAGGACCACGAAGAGTGATGTCTGTGTCAAGTGTCAACAATATCCTGACTAGTAGGTCATAGACACAACAAAGATGTTTTAGACCTGATGGTTGACACTTTCATGTTTTTTAGTGCTACCTGCAAGCAATACTTCCATGTAGATTTTAACTTTTTAAGTACTTCAATTGTTAATTGGTATCATGCGCTGCAAGCCCAGAATAAGAAAGTTCTGACTTATTACTTATTAGACGACTGATTAGAACCTCTACAATAATTCTATGGTCAATTATCATCATCAAAGTCTTTATTCCAAAAGTTTGGAATAGGTTATATAAGTTTATGAGAACATAAACGGGAATCCGGCCACTAAAAGACTCAATGTTGAGAATATTGAAATTCAGTATATTTTCATATATGAAACTAGTTACAACTGAAGAAATATAATCACATAAATATGACCGTTGAAGTAACGGTCCAATTACAGATAATAGCTGTACATAGGTGTTGACAATACACAAGCCTACTATGCCTGTCATGATGTGGTTTAGAGAATGGCTGTACATAGATGTTGACAATACACAAGGCTACTATGCTAGAGACAAGTGTTATCTGACATGAGGTGATTTAGACTTGTTTGAGTCATGTTTGAATACAAAGCTTTGTCCAATGGTTTCTATACGCCCCCGCAAGATCAGGGTACCATCAAGTAAACTGATCTTGGCTCTCAATTGGAGAAAGCGATTGCGAGGTAGAGACTTGGTGAGAATATCCGCCAGTTGATGCTCAGTGGGAAGATAAGTAACTTTGAAGATGCCTTTCTGAACAAGGTCTCTGAGAAAATGAAGATCAATGGCAATATGTTTCATCTTCGAGTGGAGCACTGGATTGAGACTAAGATAAGTAGCACCCAAATTGTCACAGAGGAGAATAGGAGACCGAACCAAAGGCACGCGTAATTCTCGAAGAAGATGGGTGATCCATACAACCTCTGATGCAGTGGCAGCAAGGGAGCGATATTCTGCTTCAGTGGACGAACGAGCGATGGCTTTTTGTTTCCTGGATCTCCAGGAGATGGGATTGGAACCAAGAAAAATAATGTGAGAGGAAATAGAAGATCGATCATCGGGATTTCCAGCCCAATCGGAGTCAGAGAAACCACGTAGAATACAAGAGGAGGCTGACTGAAAGATGAGACCATGGTTGATGGTTCCTTTGAGATACCGAAGCAGTCTTTTGAGTATAACCCAATGACTAGTGGTGGGATGTGAAAGATACTGAGCAAGTCTATTTACTGCATAGCTCAAGTCTGGACGAGTAAGAGATAAATATTGAAGACTTCCCACCAATTGTCTATAGAGAGTGGCATCAGAAAGAGACGTGCCACTATGCGTAGATACGTTGAAGGAAGCGGGCAAGGGAGTATCAATAGACTTGCAGTAAGTCATGGCAGCGCGATCTAGAAGCTCTCGAATATACTTGTGTTGGCAAAGGAATAATTGATCATCGGTGCGAACCGCTTCTATACCAAGAAAATAAGCTAGATCGCCCAATTCTTTGAGAGAAAACTTGGAGGATAATGCATTGGTGACCCTGTGAATAAAGGTAAGATCAGAGCCAGTGAGTATAAGATCATCAACGTAAACGAGAATATAAGCAGTAATATGATTTGAATGATAAATAAATAAAGAGCTATCAGCTCTAGAGTTTATAAAGCCCAGTTGGAGCAGAGCAGCCCGTAAGGCAGTGAACCAAACTCTAGGAGCTTGCTTGAGCCCGTAAATTGATTTTTGAAGAAGGCAGAGATGATGTGGTTTCTGTTTATCAATGAAACCCGGAGGTTGTTTCATAAGAACAGTCTCTGACAAAGATCCATGAAGAAACGCATTATTTACATCAAGTTGTTTGAGAGGCCAGTGATTCATGACTGCAACTGAGAGGACAAGTCGAATGGTTGTAGGTTTAACAACTGGACTGAACGTTTGACTGTAGTCCACACCAGGACGCTGGAGGAATCCTTGAGCAACGAGACGTGCTTTGTAGCGTTGAATGGAACCGTTAGGATGACGTTTGATACGAAATACCCATTTAGAACCAATAGGTTTATAAGTAGAATCAGGAGGCACAAGGATCCACGTGGAATGATTTCTAAGTGCAGTGAGTTCTTCTTCCATAGCTTGGACCCAATGAGGAGGTTTTAATGCTTGATATACCGTTCGAGGTTCAAGAGTTTCAGAGATAGGATGTAGAGTACTGTGATTAAGAGATTTTGGTTTATAGATGTTGTTCATGGATCGAATAACCATGGTATGGGTACGTGGAGGAGTGGGTGGAAATGATGGAGGGATAGAGGAAGAGGATGCTATGGGAGCAATAGAAGAGTCAGATGTGATGTGAGTGGGAGAAGCAGTAGATGGAGGTAAATTAGAGGAAGACACCATAGAGTTGGAAAAAGAGGATGTGTTGGAGTCGGTGAGTGTTGGTGAAAAAGGAGTGGTGGGGTCAGGTAGAGGACTATGAATAGAAGTAGGAGTGTTAGTAAGAGAGGATGTGCTGGAGACAATAGGTGGAGGTGAAAAAGTAGTTGTGGGGTCAGGTAAAGGACCTTGAAGAGAAGTAGGAGTGCCAATAGAGGTGGTAGACTTTAAGCCTGTAGACAAGGACGTACCAGGGAAAATATTCTCTCTAAATAGAACATGGCGTGATAGGTAGATTTTTCCTGTGCTAGGATCATAACACTTAAATGAACTCTGAGAGGTGGTGTATCCAAGGAAAATACATGGAGAGGATTTGGGTTCAAGTTTGTTAGTAGTATATGGTTTTAACCAAGGGTAGCAAAGGCAACCAAAAGTCCTTAGTTTGAAATAATTGGGAAGAGTGTTAAACAGAAGTTGGTAAGGTGAACATGGTTTGGTGGTAGTCAACGGAAGTCTATTCATTAGATAGACTGCAGCCTCAAAAGCAAAAGACCAAAAAACAGGAGGAAGGTGAGCATGTGCGAGTAGTGTCTTGCCAGTCTCAACCACATGTCTATGCTTTCTTTCTGCTAGTCCCACATGTTGTGGCGTATATGGTGGAGATTGTTTCCAGGATATCCCAAGCTGGTTCAGAGTGGGTTGAAGTTTGACATACTCCCCTCCATTGTCTGTATATAACGTTTTAATCTTAGCATCAAATTGTCGTTCAACTAGCCTTTGAAACTGGATAAAGACAGACAACACATCAGATTTGTGAAATAAAGGAAAAATCCAAGTGTATCTTGTAAAATGATCTACAAATAAAACATAGTATTTATGTCCCAAAATGGATGCTGTGGATGTTGGTCCCCATACATCAGAGTAAATAACCTCTAAAGAATGGGTACTGTTAACAGTAGAGATGCCAAAGGGAAACCGGTGAATTTTATTAATATCACAGGAATTGCATGATAGAGATGAAGAAGAAGGGTCAGGACATAAATTTGCAGTTTTTAACAAGTAAGATAAAAGAGCAGAGTTTGGATGGCCCAAACGCTGGTGCCAAACATCCAAGTTTGATTTGTGGGCAACCAAAGCAGTCTTAGATGGCACAGAACCAAACTGATAGATTCCTTCAACGCATAGACCCCGAGCCAGTGAAACTCTCGACCTTGAATCCTTAATAACAAAAAATTCAGGATGAAATTCAATCAAAACATTGTTAGCTTTTGTAAATTGATGCACATACAATAAATTTCTTTTGAGATGAGGGACACAAAGTGTATGTGCAAGAGTGAATGTGTGGGTAGGAGTGTGTATGTGACAAGTGCCTTGATGTGTGACTTTCAAACCTGAGCCATCTCCTATCTTTACTTCATCAGTGCCTCCATATTCAGAGTTGATGGAGAGGTTCCCAATGTCAGCTGTCATGTGGTGACTTGCTCCTGAATCAACTAGCCATGGTTGAATGGTGGAAGTGTTGGAACCGGGAACACTGGAGGCATAGTTGGCAGATGGCATATTTTCTGAGACATAGATTTTGAGTTTTCTACAAGTACGGGCAGAGTGACCTGGTTTATCACAAATTTGACAAAAAATGCGTGACCTTTGACGATTGCCTCCATTATTAGAGTAGCCAGACGCTCCATAATTTGCATTGTTTTGAGATGAGTGATTTTGAAATGATGTTTGCTGTTGGCGGTTGCCACTATTGTTGGACCTGTAGTTGCTTCGGTACCGAGAGTTGGATCCTCTTTGAAATTGATTGTGTCCATAGTGTCTTGGTGGTTGTTGAGTGTTCTGATTTTGTGCAAGATTTGCAGTAGCTACAAGTTGAGCTTGGTGTTGTTCTAGTCGAAGATGAAAGGCCTCTTGACTTAACAGCAAGGACCTAAGAGACTCATAAGAGATGGGATTCTCTCTTCCATTGACAGACTCAACGGTACCCTTGTACTCGGCACCAAGTCCATTGAGAATAAAAATGACAAGATCTTCTTCTTCAACTGGATTTCCAGTCAAGGCAAGTTCATCTGCAACTTGTTTGACATCATTGAGATATTCTTCTATTTTCTTGTTTCCCCTTTGTGCATTCATAAGACTTTGTTTGAGTTGAACAATTCTGGATCGTGACTTGTTGGCATATAAACTGTGAAGCTTTGTCCAAGCCTCCTTACTGGTTGAAACATCTCCCAGTAGAGGTTGTGTGGATTCATGTAGTGAAGCAACTATGGCATTCAACAACAAACTATCTTGACAAATCCAATGTTCCTTTCCTTTAACATCCGAGTCTTGTGGACAGGGAAAGCTTCCATCCACATAGCCCATGAGCTTGTATCCTCTGAGCACAGTCACAAACTGAAGGCGCCATGGAGTGAAATTTGTGGTCTTGAGCTTCACAACTAACTGTGAGCTCGCATTGATGGCAATAATAGGCTTCTCATTTTGTGTTTGAGCTATAGATAAATCATCCCCATTGTTACCAGTTGTAATGGTAGCCATGGAGGAAGAAAGGGAAGTTGATATTTGTGTTTGGTTTCGAACCTGCTCCGATACCATAAAAGACTCAATGTTGAGAATATTGGAATTCAGTATATTTTCATATATGAAACTAGTTACAACTGAAGAAATATAAACACCTAAATATGACCGTTGAAGTAACGGTCCACTTACAGATAATAGCTGTACATAGATGTTGACAATACACAAACCTACTATGCCTGTCATGATGTGGTTTAGAGAATAGCTGTACATAGGTGTTGACAATACACAAGGCTACTATGCTAGAGACAAGTGTTATCTGACATGAGGTGATTTAGACTTGTTTGAGTCATGTTTGAATACAGAGCTTTGTCCAACGGTTTCTATAGCCACCACGTGTATTTTTGTTTTCTCTATTCATTTCTATCATGGTATTCTCATTTAAACTTATGTTCATATGTTTGACAAAATTTTACGCTGGCTATCGATCTACTGCAATCATTGTCCTTTATCCAGACTTGAGATCAACTACCCTTTTCCTTTATCCGGGCTTGGGATCGACTACAGGCACAAACAAAATTATTTCTATGGTCGTTTATGTATGATTTTATTGCTGATGTATCATGCATTACAATTTTGAACATAAAACTATTGAATTCCTTTGTTGAAGAGCAAAACAAATACTTGAATTCATCGAATAGATAGATGTAAAGAAAATATAAAGTTGCAATTTAATTGCTAATGCTGAATTGACGTGCGTACAGATCTCCATTTCATCGTCATCAGCAACCTCAAAATTTCTGATACATGTTAAGATTTCACATCGGTTTGGTGTAAACCAACATGTGGTTTATATGACCAGAAGACCAACTCCAAGACAAGCAAATGAAATAGGCAAATCGCAAGTAAAATGGAGGAAAGAAATTTTTGTGTGTAAATCAGAAATCTTTCTACTGCTTATCAGAGAGAGTACAATACCAAAGGAAACTTACTTTCTTACTTTAGAAGTCTCTTGACTTTCACCTTCTACCACACAAACAAAATATAATAAAATATTACAAATGCTTGACGCTACAACTGTTGACCAAACTTAACATAAACAGGCACCAAATGAGTTAACAATCCAGTACACACAAACATATAAACATAAAAATGTACGTACTTAGCAGAAATCAAGACAAGTCTCAACTTCATCAACAATTCCTTCTGAACCTGCAACTAAACATGTGCCCTTAATTGACTCCCAATCAGGTTTCCATTCCAAGGGACAAAGAGAAGTTTTTGTGTGAGAGGTAATGAACTTGTTTGATCAAATGCTGCCACCATAACTCTCGATGTCAAATGTTTTCACAGTATATGTGTCTGGCTGGTTCATGTTTGCGGGGACGAAATGTTGGGAAGAATAGGAATGTTCACCAAGCAAATGCTCTGTCTCTTCACTGTTCTGCTGAGCTGACATGTTCTCACTGAGCTTCCTCAGCCTGGAAAGTTCATCAGCTACTTCCTTCATAGTTGGCCTTTTCATGCCACTGCTATGTACGCATCGTTTTGCTAGCTCAGCCACAACTTCTATCTCATCCATTTCTTCTTCATCTGATACCTCAAAATCCAGTATTTGGTGGAGAGTGTTGTTTTCCAACGATGAGATGAAGTGTTGAATAATGTTACCCTTCTCGCCAGACCTCGAATTGGAGGAAGGTTTCTCTCCTGTAAGTAGCTCCAGGATGACGATCCCAAAACTGTAAACATCGCTCTTTGTCGTTAAATTCCCAGTCATTAGATACTCAGGATCCAAGTAGCCGAAAGTCCCTTGAATTTTTGTGGCTATCACAGCTTCATCTGCTGAAATCAACATTGAAGCCCCAAAATCGGACACTTTTGCTGTGTAATTCTCGTCCAAGAGTATGTTCATCGACTTGACATCGCTGTGAATGATAGGAGGGTGTGCCAAAGAGTGCAAATAATTAAGTGCTAGAGCAGTCTCTTCCGCAATCCTCAAGCGAGCTTTCCATGTCTTTAAAATATGCGACTTCTTATCATGGACATGCTGGTAAAGTGTTCCATTGGAGATAAATTCATAAACAAGCAATGGAACTTTGGTCTCCAGGCACAAGCCTAATAACTTGACTACATTCTTATGATTGACTTGTGAAACAATGCTGATTTCATGTTGAGATTCCTCATTTACTTGAGCTTTATCCACCCCTTTAGACTTCTTCACTGCAACTTCAATGTTATCAGCTAGTATCCCTCTGTAAACTGATCCGAACCCACCTTCTCCAAGAAACCGACTTTTATCGTAGTGGTTGGTTGCTTTTGCTAGCTCTGCTTCGCTGAAAATCCTCACTCGTTGGTTCTTCAGAAACTTACCCCCGTTGTCTAAGAAGTTCTTCTCCTTTCTGCTCCTCTTGAATAACGCAAAGATTAGAACACTCATGATCACAAATACAATGGTTGCCCCAATAACTGCACACGAAGGAATTAAAGGATGGAAGATTGTCAATAGAGTACCACAACTTCCCTTTTCTTTTCTGATTTTCTTTATTCTATAAGAGCCTAATCACAGTCACACAAGCAATGGCGAAAATGATAAAGATGTCAACAGTTGGGATCTCAATTATCCCAGCTACTGAGTTGAACGTACATGATCCAAGTTAATTAATAGGCTCCACATGATGCACATGAAATCTTATGTGTACAACTCAGCATCTGAGATATCTGGAATACAAGCTGCTGTGATGCTTATCAAAACTAAAGGAATGGAGGATTACCTGTGAAAATCGTGGTTATACGAAATCCCTGACAACCAACTTTTCCATCTCCGTGCATGCCAACTGGGCAGTTGCATGTGTAATTCCCAATTGTGTTCTTGCAACGTCCTTCACATTTATATTTTTCTGGTTCCTTGCATTCATCAATGTCTGTTGAATGCACAGAATTAGGCCATTCTCAAGTAACAGAAAAACAAAATTCAAAGAGTAACACAAAAATTAATATTTAACCTTGACATCCATCTGGGAAATAAGGATTTCCTCTGAATCCTTCCTTGCACGAGCAGCGATATCCTTGGCCGTTTTTAGAGAAATTACAGTTAGTATTACCGCCACAAGCATATGTACTACTGTCTGCCTGAGCTGCTTCACAAGTCTCCTCACTTACCACCCATTCTATCACAGCATCTGGACTCACGAGTGCATCTGAGTAGTCACGCAGCCCGTAATCCAAAGCATTGAAGGTTCTTTGGTCAGCCACAAATGCATATCCACAGGGATTGAAGTTCATAACTTCTTTGTGATCAGAGAAACTTCCTACAATAATATCTAATGTGTTTAGATTATGCGGAATCGGGGTCTGACAGCATCCAACACCTGAGCAGGTCTTTTCTTGTTCCACGTTTGGAGCATCACTGCATAAGGCAAGACAACCGGTGCTGAAATTTCCATCTGCATCGCTCATCAAAGCGAATGTATCACAACCAAATACTGTTAGTTTGTTTTGTGTGTCTGAGAATCTGAACAACTCATCTCCCAAACTGATGCTCTGATTGAACCATTCCACCTGCCCAGTCTCATTGAAACATTTGAAAGCTGCATGGATGTTGACAGATACAGTTCCTTCTTCAACTGATATGCTTTTAGTAGGCATGTTCTCACCAAAGAAGAGTTTGATATCACTAGTGTCTGTGTCATTGCAATTCAAGAAAAAATATTCGTTTATGGCGCAAGGTTTGCCAATCCCAAATGGGTAAGGAACGCTAACATTCCCACATTTATCAGAACATCCAGACTTTGTGACAGATGAATCTGTCATGGCTGCTTTTGTAGCTTGAGATAGGCATAACAAAACAAGCCATGGCAACATCATCTTCTCAAATTCTGCCACCCTTTTGTCTACCTTTCTTTTGTAATGTGATCTGTGATCTCTCTGCTACTTGTTTTCTATCTATATATATAGACAAACCACAAGTTGCCTCATAGGCATTTTGGTGGTGAGAAAAACATAGAAATCATTTTTTAAAAATTCGAAAATTAAGTCCCTGAGTAAACTTCCCTACCGATATGCATTGCATTCAAAAGTCTTTAGCAAAAATTTTGTTCAAGCTGAAAAAGTCACTGCGAATTATTAAATTCCGACAATACACTCGCTCTCCATCTCTTAATTCGTCAACGTTGTAGTCTTTCTGTGGCAACAAACACAAGCCCCAAGTGGCGTTGGATCACCACACCAAAACGTCCCCCATGGAAAGAATCAAAGAAGTGAATTGTGCCCAAGCTCATTCATTACTCGTCAGCTATTGCTTTTGAGTAAAGTCGGGGCTTCAACCATGGCTTAGAAACCCATTGGCATGGGCTCATGGGCTGAACCCAAGGTCCAGTTTCACATCAAAGTGGCCTTCTAGCTATTGTTTTGTGGGTGAAGAAAACATAGAAAATATCCATTTTTTTTTAAATTTTAAAAACTTGAAAACTAAGTCACAGAGTAAACGTCCTACCTACGCGCATTGCATTGAAAAGTCTTCAGCAAAAAAAAAAAAAGAAAAAAAGAGGCTAAAGCTGAAAAGTCACTTGGAACTGTTCATTTTTCTAGAATACATGGTGAAAGTCTGTCAACAATGCAACCAATAATGGCTTCGCTTCGCTTCCCAGGACCACAAAAGAATGATGTCTATGTCAACAACGTTCATGACTAAGTCATAGAGACGATATTCTTTTAGATCCGAAGGATAACAATTTCATGATGTATTATTGTTACGGCAGCGATACTTGAACGTATTTGTCAAGGACTTGAATTGTCTATCAGTATCATACACTCTATGTCCAGAATAAGATAGTTCTAACTTATTAGACGACCGACTACAACCTCTAGCTACAATTCTAATTTCATTTACTATATTGACTTCCTTTGTTGAAGACTGGAGCAAAACAAATACTTGAATTCATCGAATAGATAAAAAGTTACAATTTAATTGCTAATGCTGAAATTAACGTGCCTACAGATCTTCTCTCAAACTGCATAATGGGACAATTGATACTTAATTTCCCATGTAAGTGGGTGATGAACTTGTTTGATGATCAAATGCTGTGCTTGTCGCCACAACCCTCAATATTTCCTTAGCCTTGCTACTTCCTTCATTGTTGGCCTTTCTTATGCCATTACTCTCTATGTTAGAAAATCCAAGTTCAAACGCATCAAGGATATTATCTACTATGGGTGTCACAGGCCTGCACAAATTTGTTCTTCATGGACAATCGCCATTGATTTCTAAACCCATAAAATTAGCGTGTCCTTGTGTGAGAAGTATAAGGTCTTTACTTATATATCATTTCTTAGTTATGTCAATCCTATATGAAATAGTATTCTTTGACATTCTATGCATCTTTTTGCATGCTCAGCTACAAATTCTATTTCTTCCATTTCATCTCATCGTCATCAGCAGCCTCAAAATATCCAATATATTGAAGAGTGTTACTTTCCAATTAATACACCAAGTAGGCAAGTAGTGCATAATGCTACCATTCTCAGACTCTTGTATAGGCGGAAAACCGCACTTGCATATAGTCAAGCCCACATTCCTACGTTCTAAACTATCTTCTCAACAAGACTCACGTGAACCATACAACGGAACTCATGGCCTAGGCTATATTCTCAGCAAATCCCACATGAGCCATACAGTACAGCCCATAGGGCCATGACTTAGGCTACCTCTAACAATGAGGCCCATGAGCCGCTCAGTCTACCTACAGCCCAACGGGCCCATGGCCTTGATCACGATTCACCCAACGAAAGGCCCAATGCCTTAATCATGATCTTGGTTCGATTTCAGCGAACAAGGTCCAGCCATCCAAAACAGATCTAAAAAGCGGCAGAAGAAGATCATGACAGGGGGTTATAAAAGTCAAACCCAACCCCTCTTTGCAAAGCAATAGCAAGGCCAAGAAGCAGAAGCAGAAGCAGAAGCAGATGCAGATTCATGTTACTTACTAGCTTAACATATTAGAGGGCTCTTGGAGTAAATTCCTATCTTAGCAACTTTTCTTTCTTTCTTTTTTTGGGGTAAAAATCGATTGTTATATAATAGGCTGGAAAAGGTTTCAGGTGGTGAAGGAGAAACCACCGGATTTGAGGTGGTCCCGGTTGAAGATGGAAGGTCGGATTTGAGGTGGTGAAGGAGTAGATCTGATAAAATTCAGGGAAAAAAAATACCAAAACTATTTTTCGGTAAAGAATGAGAGTGAGATATTTTGCGGCAAAAATATACATTTGGGTTAAATTTTATGCCTGTCATCCTACTTTGTTTAAATTTTATACTTGTATCTCACAAAATCTCTAAAAATACATAACTCTTCAAAATCACAAACTATTTTGTTATATAGTTTAAGTATTAAAAGTGATAGACATTAATAATGTAGGATAATATCGTTCATGTTTGTCAAAGTTTGTCAATTAGGATTACTTTGATATGTTAAATAGATGTTATATTGGATTTTTCAGCTACTCTCTCATTTGAAGGACAAAATAGATACTTTTTAATAGTTGAAGGACGAAATTCAGTGTAAAAAAAATTTAAGGACGAAAGTGAAACTAGGGGTATAGTTGAAGGACCATAAGTTTTTTTCTCCCATTTTCATCTCTCAATTATTAGAAAGTACCATTTTCGTCATTCAAGTGAGATTGTGGTCGGGAAATGATTGCGTGACACCTATGTGACACGTTGGAGAAATATGATCTGACGAACAATAGGATGTCAAGTAGGATTTTTCTGTCATTGGATTTATTCAAGGGATAAATGAGGTACTTTTTCATTGTTGGGAACGAAAAAGAGAGAAAAAAAAATTAAGGGACGAAAATAAAACACGACAAATAATTAAGGGATGAAAAGTACATTTTTACCTTTAATGGGTCATGTGCATCACGTCACATTGGTGGCTAATCCACTATTGAATATTTTCTCCTAAATATCGCATTAGCAAATATTTTCAAAATATTTTCATTATGTTTGTGGTTGACAATCAATTAGATTAGACATAAGTGTGTCAAAATGTTCGATTATAATGAAAAATGTAATTTTTCATGTGGCATTTCAAAAAATGAAAGTGGTGAGAAATAGATGAGCCAACGGTTGTCGGATCTGGAATTGTTCGAACCGAAAAGCTAATGGGAGATTAAAAGGATAAAAGTAAAAAAAAAAAAAAAAAAAACTCTATTTAACATTTCTCTGTTATTTCTACAATATCAAATGGTGTAACGGCTAATTCTTTGAATCTGGATTTAATAAAGGTTGGGCAACAACCGAGGAATTGAAAATCGTGCCGTAGTTTTGTCCTCTAACAAAACTGTTTCACGTGCCCATTTTGATAAAAGCCAATCGATAAATGTTCCCACGGCTTCTTTTTGTATTTCGAATAAGCTTAAGCTGTATCACACAAATGCCTGCCAAAAGTTTGCAGATTGCTTTAGAATAAAAATAGTACTATATGTGAGAGACAATAAAAGCATTGTTTACGTGGGACCTGCTGGATTCCTGAAAGGGGAATAAGATGGGCCTGTTGCCGTTCCTCGAGAGGCCCAACACAGTAGCTTTATGGGCTCTACGGGCCCACGTTAGTCCATACTGTGTCGGTGAATAATTGTTTCGTCGGTAATTATACAAGACCAAATTCAAATTTCGGGTAAATCTATTAAATGTATTTTCCGAATTGTTTCAAACAACTTTGTTCGAACGAAAACAAGAGTTTGAAATGATTTGTTTAAGAACAAAATAGTAAAATATGGTCAATCTAGTCTAATTAAATAGAAGGGGAAAAAAAACCTTGAAACCGTGACACGGATAACTCACCCGAGTTTCCAGATTCACTCACCGACTTGAAACACAATGATCAAGAAAATCTATAAAGGGAAAAAATATATCTAAAACCCGCTTTGGGGGCAAAGAATTTAAAAGCAAATTAAAAAGTTATGATGAAGCTTCCATATAAGTAGTGGAGTCGGGCGGCTTAGTAGTGCAGTCCATTTCACATTCCCCAGTTGGTCTCCTCTGTCAATCAGCCTCCTTGAAGAGCCCCACAGCTGTGGCCTGTGCAGAGGAGATAATACTCTCCTTTAATAACCCTCTCTTTCTCTCTTCTACTGGGTATTCTCGTTTTCACCATGTGAGTTCTACTGTATTACTTTCTCTCTTGCCTTCATTTCCATTGCTATTGATGTTTTCTTTCTGTATTTATTTTGCAAAATTTGGGTTTTTCTTTCTAGCTTCTGCAGATTTTTATCAGTATCATTTTGTTTCGTTGAAGCTCTTGTACAGCGTACATTCTTTATTTGCTTATTTGTCCCATTCTTCAGATCTCAATGTTTACTGTTTTATTTGCCTCAATAAGATCTTTAAGGTTCTCTCTCTGTGCATTTGTGCAAAATCTTTTTTTTTTTTTCATGTTAATTACTTCGGCTCTCTGTTATATTCTCTAGATATCTTAAAATAGTTGCACTGCTTCGACTATCAATTTTTAGTTTTTGGCAACTTTCTGACTGTACTTTTATCCCCAGATTATAAGCGAAGAGATTCATTGGGGGTGCTAAAATGGGGAAATTTTCAAGACCCGTTTTGGGATTTCTGTTACTGTGCTGTTTGACAGCTATTACAGAAGCAGAATTCCTGAAATACAAAGACCCCAAACAGCCAGTTGGTGCAAGAATCAGAGACCTCATGAAAAGAATGACTCTCGAGGAAAAGATTGGCCAAATGGTGCAGATCGAGCGCACTGTTGCAACTTCTGATATCATGAAGCAATACTTCATTGGTATATAAACTATACCTTCAAAAATTTTCTGTGATAAATCGTTTTGGTTTCGCATACCCATGTTTATTGGTTACTTTTGAATGCTCATATTATTACCCAATTGGCTGTGTAGTGGATGAATGAACTGGGTTTCTGGTAACATATCTACATATGATATGTATTTTGTAATGCTCTTATGTTGAACAATGCACTGTGTTTTGAACGGTTGATATGGGATTTGTAGGGAGCGTTTTGAGTGGTGGGGGAAGTGTGCCAGCACAAAAGGCCTCTGCTGAGATGTGGATAAATACGGTGAATGCGATCCAGAAGGGTGCTCTATCCACCCGTCTTGGAATTCCCATGATTTATGGGATTGATGCTGTTCACGGCCACAACAACGTATACAATGCCACCATTTTCCCTCATAATGTTGGACTCGGAGTGACCAGGCATGTATCTTGAGTAATGTGCAGTGCTTTTGTGAATTCTTTTGTTTTATCAAAACAGTTTGTTTCACCAAAGATCTTACTTTACAGTTTTAAATATTAACCAGGGACCCTGTGCTTGTCAAAAAGATTGGAGAAGCAACAGCTCTTGAAGTTAGAGCTACTGGAATCCCTTACGCATTTGCTCCTTGTATCGCGGTAAGGAGAGATCTCAATAAATTGATAACCACATTTTATGGTAAAAACTGTACGAACTGTTTTGATGTGATATTTCTCCTGTTGCTGCATTTGCAGGTTTGCAGGGATCCCCGATGGGGTCGTTGCTATGAAAGCTATAGCGAGGATCATAGGATTGTTCAAGCAATGACTGAGATCATACCTGGTTTACAAGGCGATCTCCCTGCCAATTCTAAAAGGGGTGTTCCCTATGTTGCTTCTGGAGTGTAAGAATTTTGCACATATATGTATCATATGCTTTTAATTTCGCTATTTCTAGTTCTTTTAAGGGATGTCGATTGATAATTTTGCTATTTCTAGTTCTTTTATGCAAAGTAATTTGTATAGCACTTAGAATTTTGACTAATTCCTATTACAATATCTCCTGATCAATGCACTATTTTAATTAGGAGAAAGGTTGCTGCCTGTGCTAAGCACTATGTGGGAGATGGTGGCACGAACCACGGAATTGATGAGAACAACACAATGATCAATCAGAAGGGGTTGTTTAGCATCCACATGCCTGCTTACTATAACTCTATAAGTAAAGGTGTTGCAACAGTTATGGTATCATACTCAAGCTGGAATGGGCAAAGGATGCATGCTAATCGTGATCTTGTTACTGGATTCCTCAAAAACAAGCTGAAGTTTCGGGTAAGATAAACTGTTTAACTGCATATTATCTTTGTTATTTTTCCAGTTTGTCCAGCTAAATGGAGCATCAAAGATGGTAGGCCTAATATATGTTTCTTTGGGTGTATTTCAGGGTTTTGTGATATCAGATTGGCAGGGTATTGACAGGATTACTTCTCCTCCTCATGCCAACTATTCCTATTCTGTTGAATCTGGAGTGGGCGCTGGGATTGACATGGTCAGTTGAGATTAGCATAATGTAGAAGACTAGCATATAAACTGAGACTTGCAAAGATCATATGTTATAACACAAGCTGATGAACTATCTTTTTAAGTTCATCATCTGATGCATTTCTACATCTACTTCAGGTCATGGTTCCCTATAACTTCACAGAGTTCATTGATCTTCTAAACTATCAAGTGAAGAACAATATCATCCCAATGAGCAGGATTGATGATGCTGTAAAAAGGATTTTGAGGGTTAAATTTGTCATGGGACTCTTTGAGAACCCACTGGCTGATAACAGCCTGGTTAACCAACTTGGTAGTCAGGTCTGTTGATTGAAGTTCATTTTCTTAAACACATGCCCTTCATCTATCTGTGTCAGATGGAAAAGTAATCCTTAGTTCCTTACTCATTGACCATGTGCATTGATCAGGAACATAGAGAGTTGGCAAGGGAAGCAGTCAGAAAATCACTTGTTCTTCTAAAGAATGGTAAATCCATTGATAAGCCATTGGTGCCACTTCCTAAGAAAGCACCAAAGATTTTAGTTGCAGGAAGTCACGCTGACAATTTGGGTAATCAATGTGGAGGCTGGACTATTACATGGCAGGGTCTTGATGGGAATGAGCTAACAACCGGTATGTTGATTGTGTGGTTTCAATCAGTATCAAGTCATTGTCTTGAATTTAATTACAAATCATTTGATGGCTTACAATGTGCATAAACAGGTACCACGATCCTTAATGCAGTGAAGAATACAGTTGATCCGACCACTCAAGTTGTCTACAATGAGAACCCAGACACAAACTTTGTGAAGTCCAACAAATTCTCCTATGCTATTGTTGTCGTGGGTGAGCCCCCATACGCAGAGATGTATGGTGACAGCAACAACCTGACGATACCTGAACCAGGTCCAAGCACTATCAAGAATGTGTGTGGGGTAGTGAAATGTGTAGTTGTTATCGTATCTGGCCGGCCTGTGGTTATCCAGCCTTATGTGGAAACAATAGATGCAGTTGTAGCTGCTTGGCTTCCCGGAACTGAAGGCCAAGGTGTTGCTGATGTTCTATTTGGTGATTATGGATTTACTGGCAAGCTTGCGCGCACATGGTTCAAGACAGTTGATCAGCTTCCCATGAATGTTGGTGATCCACATTATGATCCTCTATT
Source organism: Tripterygium wilfordii (assembly GCF_013401445.1). Classification (NCBI taxonomy): domain Eukaryota; kingdom Viridiplantae; phylum Streptophyta; class Magnoliopsida; order Celastrales; family Celastraceae; genus Tripterygium; species Tripterygium wilfordii. The sequence continues at coordinate 9,099,310 of NC_052233.1, read as the reverse complement.
CCCCTTCGGGTTCGGATTGACGACTAAACCTACAAAGTAGAGGCAAAGCCTAGCTAGAAAAACATGCTGAATTGCATCAACTGTTGAGGTGCTTAGGCACAAAGGGAACTTCTTCCCAGTGGTAATTATCATCCTTCTGTGATGTATCTATCGAGAGACTAGAATCAGTACTCGACTGCATAATTGCTCCATTTTATATTTTTGTTGTTTTGGGTTCTGGAGGCAATGGATTTAACATCCATCCATGCATTTACCTGAAAAACTTCTGAATGATGAGAATGAAATTGAGTTTAGTGTCTTGGCGACAAGACATGCAAGTAGCATCTGAGTGTCCTCCTTTGAAGCCAATAGATTTCGATAAAAATGCTTTAATTTTTTTGAAATACCGTTAATAAATTTGTTTTTCATTGCAATTGAATCTTGAGTGTACATGTGTCTAATCTAATTGGTTGTCAATCGAGTAATTTCTTGTTGATTTATATAAAAATTAAAAAAATGCTTTAATTTTAATACAAGTTGGTTTGATTTTTGATGATCTGTTGGCATTCACTGCCATGGGCCATCAACAATACAAGCTCAATTCTAAGATGGGCCCAATCTACCATGGGCCAGCCCATTTCCGATTGTCGGCGTACGTTGCTAGTTTGCTACCCAGTACCCAGTGTTGTACGTTGCTTTTTAATTAAGTGGCACTGTGAGGTTGTGACCGGCTGACCGCCACCATCGTCCAATTCTCTATCACTATTAAATTATTAATGGGCCATTACACTGGGCCTTCATTACCAACTGGGCAAACCATGGGCCAACCCATTTCTCCAACAGTGAGCCTCCATTGCGACCCAATGTTCAATCATCTCTATAGGCATGAGATCACGTATGAATTTTCCATGGAACTTATCTGACATGTGTGGTTTGTAATTATTGTACATGCTGTATGGGTAATGACTGCAAATTTCGGAAAAAAGAAATTTGGATTTGGTCTGCTAATTTTCCGGGAAAAAAGAAGAAGTTACTTGGCGAGTGGGATTCTCATATAGGATCATTTATCCTTTTAATATGAAAAGAACAGCTCCCGTGTCTCAGTTTAGCTAACTCATAGAACTTCTTCACTGTCTTCTCATTTTCCACTGCAAATAACTCTCAACCATGTCTAGGCCACAGAGCTCCTTTACAACAGGCATAGTGGCTGGAATGGGCAACTGGAAATCCGAGTCTTCTGACCCCTCTATGCCCCTCCATAAGAGAAGTTGTAGGCGGGCATCTCTAATAGCTGCTCTTGTGGCACAGTGAACTGAGGATGCTAAGAGTAGTGGAGGCTCACCAGAAGCTGCAATAACAACCAGACTCAATTTTACAACATACAGGCCACTCTAGGAAAATTAACAATAGAATGATGTAAAACCATAGACATCATTGTCAGAGTTCATGATTGACAATGTTTTAACCATGGATAAACTTATCAGAACTTGTTCATGTGGGGATTTGGTAGGGCATACCTTTCGAAGAGAGGACACGTTTTTCGTGATGTCCGCTGTTCAGTAGTTCAACATTGAATTGTCTTGGAATGGTGTCTATTGTAGGGATTTCGTATGTGAACGGGCCTTCTACCACCACTAATCCATCTTCATTTGTCAGGTATTCTTCAAGCATAAAAAATCCAACACCTTGAACAAATGCTCCTTCAATCTGCAAAAATCAACTTCGATTCAGCCATCTATTTTTGACAAATAGGTAATGATTGATCTGTTTTACTTGAAATTACTCCAGAAGAGATAATTCTTGATGCGTGGAGCCTTATCACTATGTCAATACCTCAATGGTCACACCATTTTCCATGTTAAAGGGAGTTTAAGTTTATGCAAGTCACATCATGTTGGGTACATCTGATGAAAGTACAACGTTATGAAGACACATATCGTGTGTTGAAACGACTTGAAATCCAAACAACTAAAAAGATGAAAAGAAAATAAACAAAGTTGAAATCATTCTGTATGTATATTGTAGTTGGCCTAACCTGTCCTAAATCCACAGCAGGGTTGAGACTTTTCCCACAGTCATATACGATATCTGAACGCAAAATTGTAGTTTCCCCAGTTAGAATGTTTACCTCCACCTGAAACACGATACCTTCATGATTAGAATTTCTAAATTTACACAGATAATCCCTTTAAAGGAAACAACAGAGAGGGCATAAGGCTCCCGAAGTGGCAGTGGGGTCTTAGAAAGTACAGATTTACAGATTACTCAGTTAAGCGGTGTAGTATGTTTCGCAATCTGGTAGACTGACCTTACTTACAAGCACCAGTTAAGTACCATTTTAAGTGCCAAGAGACTCACCTCGGTGACTGCAGCCCCATAGTTTAAGTAGGCCTTGGAAGTCAATTCTGGAACAAAGTAAGAACTTGCTGATAGGTTGACAGATTGCAGAGTTGCCTGTATTATATTGAATACAAAATTAAATTCAATCACTCCATTTTCACTTGTTATAGGAATTGAACTGACACACAGTGCATGTCACATAAATGTTCGTAGCAGTCTTGAAGATCTGCCTAAATCATGATTGGTTCACAACCTAATCAGCGATTGCAGTGCAATGTTGATTGTGCTGCTATCTAGTCTAGTGATTTCGATATCAGTGATAGAAGTGCAAAAACATTACTAGCATTTGATTGAATAACAGTCCTTCAACTCTAGATTATACAAGATAAAAGCTTTGATTTTGAAGTGATTAGATTAAGGTCCGAACACTATTTGCTACAATGAAACCTGTGTACACAGTGCTGCACTCAGCACTTTTTGGGGCTCTTCATTAATTTTTTTCTTTTAGACAGATTAATATAAAACAAGGGCCTTCGCTGACAAAAATTAATTAGTAGACAGAAAAGCATCAGTCAAAGATGATAGAATTTTGCAAGTACTCTACTCTCCAAGGACACAATCACTGTAATTGCAAGTAAAAGTTTCTAAAAGGGAAGAAAACTACCTGTACAATGAGTGTCTCCCACTTGATGGAACCCATTTGCTCCTGCAAGCTTTCCTTGAGAGGGGTAAGTCGCTCAACCAATACTTTACAGCATAGACTTACTGCCTCGCAGCTTGCCTCAGATGTAGTGCTTCCAGCAGTAAACCCGCCTTGAATTAAACTCAAGGTATCAGATTGTATGACTCGTACTTTCTCCAAGAGGTCTCCACTTCCGTCACATTTAATTAAACCGAGAGCATATGCAGTCATCTGTTTTACCTTTGTCCAAAGCCCTTGGCCAATTTCAACCCCTCCAACTTCAACAACAACAGATCCATCCCTAAGAATGCTTACTTTCCCGGGAGTTGATCTCAACATCACTTCATGCACTATTGGTACCCTTGAAATACCTCTTTTCTGCCATATATTCTGCCTATTGAACTCTTTTACTGACTCAGTCCTTTGTTTGAAGCTTGAAGATGTCGCCAATCTATCCCATATTGAAGATAGAGTATACTCTTTCAATTCACCGGAGCTATTCCCATAGAATAAATTAAGGCTTTCATATGTGTGGAGATTCATTTTTCTGACGGAATCCACATCCACAGAGAGAGTAGATGCTACATGTTCAATTACAGCTTCAGCTATAAATGACCCTTGTACCTCCCCGGGTGCCCGCATAGCTGACTTAGAATAGTGGTTTGTTTTGCATACCTTAATATCAAAAGATAAGGCACCCCAGTTATACTTCTTGAGTGTACACATTATATTTCGTGGCATCATTGGACTTATATCTGCAGATATTCCGGCATTGACTAATATTTCAAGTTGTAAGGCTGTAACCTTCCCGTCAGATTTGAATCCTACGCTGTAAGTTATTTCCATGGGATGTCTTCCTCCTGCCATTATCATATCAGTCTTGCGATTGAGATAAGTCCTGACAGGCCGCTGTAATTTGTGTGCTGCAACTGCACATGCAGTAGAAACCTGAAGCATCATCACATTTTAAAAACTGGATCAACAGAAACCAAATAAAGAATGGGAAATAAAAAGAACTCCTATTCTTCTGAAGTAGCAAAAAAGTAATATCAAACTCCAAGAGAGATAGGCATTCAAGGAAACCTGTTTGGAACAGAAATTGATGTTCGAATAATTATACCTAACAAATATGGCATATACTTCATCTCTCAATAAATAAAAGCTATCCCTTATGGTGTTTCAGCCTTTCTCAATGCAAATATTTAAACCCATTTACTTATTGTGTTAACAACACTTATAGGTTAGCAGAACTCTCGAAGCTACTCTTCTTAACAATGAAGAAGAGATTCCTTCAAGAATTCCAAGATATAGACATTTATGCAAGTAGATGCTTACAGGCATGGCTCTCATAGCCTTTCCACCAAATCCACCCCCAGCTCTTCTAGTAATTACGCGGACATTATGTTCGGGAATACCAAGACATCTTGCAATGGTAGAGCCTGCGGATTCGGGGCACTGACTTGAACTGTAAACCACCATGCAGTTTTCTTCATCTGGAATTGCAAGGGCAGTTTGATTCTCCATATAGAAATAGTACTGTGACCCAATGCTCATCTGCATGTCAAAATTTGAAAGAACTTAAATCATAAAAGCATCACTCTAACATACCAAGTTTATGCATGCGAAGTAAAAATCTAGGCTTTTCTAAGGAGAGGATCCCCTTTTTGGGTGAAGTACGTTGGGGGTGGGGTTGTTTGAACCATATGATATTTACCCGGGCAGAGTTTATCTTGTAGTCAGCTTCAGCCATTCCTTTTGATAAATCTCCAACCTGCTTGGGGTAAATAAAGGGAAGAACCTCAAAAAAACTAGACATCTTAACAGCATCCTCCACGGATAAAATGGGTGGTTCTAAATCTTCTGTATCATAATGAACCACTGCAAGTTTCGCTGCCATATCTGCATGTTTCTGTGTATTTGCAACCTAGAAAAGCCATTTTTAGTGTAGGTTAGTAAAAAAAAAATCTCCGTGAAGCAATCAAATGAAACCTCAAGCCTGGTGACTGTAAAATGCTAACAAGAATTATGGATCCTGGAATTACCACAAAGGCAACAGGCTGTCCTGCACACTGAGTAAGCTCATCAGCAAATAGAGCTTCTTTACCAAAAATGGATTGAGAACCGATGTTCTCCCCACCTTCTGGAATGTCTTTGAAAGAAATTAGTCCAATGACTCCATCCGGGGTTGATTTAGTCTCAAATTCTATACCTTTAACCCGCGCCAAAGGCTTCGTGCTATAAATGAAAGTTCCATAGAGGCAATTAATAGGAGCGGGAATGTCATCCACATAAACAGCCTCGCCTGCATAAATTGTTCAGGTAAGCAACACGTATTGTGCAAATACTTGGAACCCGTTGAAATAATATAAGGTAACTATTTGGCTGAAATTCAGAGAGAAATCAATGAGTGGCCTGATCACAACCCTGCCCATAGCCTTGTGCACGGGTGTTGTTTACCAAAGAGCTATTAGCTATAGATGAACAAGCCGAGTTGGTTCGCTGTTACATTGAGTGACGTTAATCACCATCCATTACAAAAACATTAGGTACAAGCTGAAGAAACAGACTTCTCCACATCAGTTTTAATGAATTCAAGTTGCTTTCATGAAATTTGTTCCAATGAAGAGAGAGATAGGAATGGCTTTAGATTACTGGTTGACGTTCTTAAGAAAAAAAAAGAAACTTACTTTTAATAGACTATAAACAAGGCAGAGGAGAATCCATGCACTGGATTTCATCTAAATGTTGTTATGGATTCATGTAGCTGTCCTAAAAAATGTACAGAGATAAAGCATGATGAAGACTTTTAATAAACACATAGACTAAAACATATGTCACTCAATACGTCAGGCTTTGAATTTTTTCCAGGGAACGAAACTCCTTGTGATTACTTAGATGAAAACAAACAGAAAAAGGTTTGCTGGAAAAGTATTCTTTAAACTTGCAGATAAAGCAACACATGCCTGCAAGTTTTGCTAGTATATAGGTGGTGAAGTAAGAGACAATTATACAAACCTGATGCTTGGATGGCAGCTCCAGATTTTGTTATTGGCTCACCTACAGGTCGATACTCTTCACTGATTTCAAGCACCTGCTTTGAGGATGATAGCAAAGTTTGGAGTTCCACACGATCAACCTGGCCCTTACCCCGCATCACTTTGGAATCCAGAAAGATGGAAGTAGTATCACATCCATCCAACAAACAACTAGAGATGTTAGCGGTGTCTGTTAAGGGGCCAAGGAAGTCAAAAAGAAAACCAATGGCAAGGCTTGACCTATACGCAGCACTTGAGGTGCCATATTCAGGTGCCACAGTAGCATGCACTAACTGTGAAGCTTCATATAGAACACTAGCACTCAAAGTTTTTCCAGTTAAATACTCCTCAACCTTTCTAGCTCTTATTGCATGTCTCGTCCCATAAGCACCAAAGGCCAACTGACAGTTGTTCAACATAATTCCAACGGAAGATTTAGAGCTAGACACTTCAGCAAGGAAAGCAGCATTTAAATAAGCTAATGCATTACCTAGGGGTTTAGGTGCAGCTCTATAGGTTTCAAATAGCAACTTTTTGTTCATTTCAGATGATGAATTGCTCATCAACTCCCTATTTGAAACTATAACACTTAAAAGTACACTTTCCAAATCCAATGGAGGCCCTCCCAGAAATTCTTCCAGTGTAAGCGTTTCACGCCTAGTACCTGTCTTTATATTGACCCATGAATCCACAGCAAGAAGAACTGTAGCTAGATCTGAAGGAAAACGCTTCCTTTGTGCCAGCACCAAATTTCCTCCAACACTCGCTGTATTACGAATGAATATCGATGCAATCTTTTGCATATGGGTAGCAACTTTTTTGAACACTGTCTCACCTTGTGAGTGAAGTGCAGCATTGTTTTCTTCCTTCAAAGCTTCAATAGCTTTAGAAATAGACACGGCTGCTCCAATTTCAATCTCATTCTGATGCCTCTGAATCACAGAGAGTTCAGGTATATGTCTAAGGTCAATGTATATGTCATGGAATTCTATTTCCTTATAATATCCCTTACCCGTATCACCAACTACTAATTTCATCCTGGTTCCATAGTTTGCCTCAACTGTTTTTAGCAGGCTTTGAAGCTCATCAACACTGACAGGACTGTACCAATGATATCTTTTAGAATCCAAAGTCATAGCAGATTTCATTTCCCTCATTAAGAACTCCGGGAATGTGACAACTTTATCATTATGATTGTATGCAGTTAGTTTGTTTATCTTTACTTCCCTACTATCTCCCTTGTTCCAGAAAGAGTTCAACCCTAAATCTTCAATATCAACATCAGCGGCAAAACTCTTGCAAGCGTCTGCAACAGCGCGATACCCTGTACAACGACAAAGATGCCCAACAACGGCCTTTTCAGCTTCAGAAACTGTCAGCTTTGAGAATCCGGGAGGAGGATCTGGCCGATTGGTCTTTTCAGCATTAACAATGGCTGAAAAGAGTGAAACACATAGCCCAGGTGTACAGAAGCCACATTGAGAAGCATGAAAACCACTAAACCTTTGGTGAATTGGGTGGAATCCATTTTTGCTATTCCCAAAGCCTTCTGATGTTGTAATTGAGCATCCATTCACACTGCAAAGTAGTGTGAGACATGAAGCCACTGTAAAATCATCAACGCGCTTAAGTATAGGGTCATACTTGGAAAGCAGAACTACACAAGCACCACAACCGCCTGCAACCATAACTCAAAAGGCGTATTTATGAATCATCTACATGATATTTCGAGGTAGATACGAACATATTTATGAAAAATGAAGAATGGACCACGAAACCAAAAAGCAAAGACAGGCAATTGTTATGTTGGATCCTGTCTATTGTTGATCCAAGATTTAAATTTTACCCCCAATCTGCCCCACTATTTGTTCTGCAAATACGCATAAAAATAATTTGACAAACCAGCATGTGTTACCAAATAAGATAAGAGATACCCAGCTGAAGGACAGTATCTCAGGGAAGTAAAGCAAGGAAGATGAAAATCCAGACCACCACTTATTCTATATAAGAAAGGTGGCCATGATAATTTTTTTTTTAAAAAAAACCATTAATGTAGATTATAAATTCCAAGCGAAATGAAAAACCCATTAAGCAAGTCAAATTATCAAACACTATGGCTGCAGAAAAGGGAGCAATCTGATCACACCCATCAAAATCGCAATACATCCATATTCAAGCATTAGACTGGTACTAGAATACAACTCAAGATTCAAACGAACAAACCCCATTAAAGGAAGAGTAACCCAGATTCAAATCCCAGCAGTTCTCATTGATTAAGTTTACACAAACATACATAAATATGGGTATTTTGTGTGTAAAAATATATATATATATAGAAAGAGAGAGAGAGAGAGTACCTTCGCCACAGCCTAGCTTGACACTCTTGATGTGAGTCTGATAACGCAAGAACTCAAGCAAAGTAGTAGAAGGGTCAACAGAGGAGAGCTCAAACCTCTCTCCATTAACAGCAAACAGCAGACTCCCACCTCTTGTCTCTTTCTCCAACTCCATTTCTGCGAGACACTGGAACTTAGTGATAACCGCCACTCTCTCAACTCTCAACTCATCCCTTCATAAAATAAACTATTAAAGGGTGCAAAAGCAAGAGCCAAAGAATGATTCACAAATGATGTCACCAATTAATTGCAGTTCTCTTACTAGTCTTTAATCTATTATTAATAATATTAATCGAAAAGGTAATTTTGTGAAGAGTGAAGCGAGCAGAGTGAGTGGATATCACTTTCAGGCGAAAAGAGCGTGTGTTTTTACGTCCATGAACAATCTTCTAGTCAACGAGTTGTCTCTGATGCCAAATTTAGCAGAAAAAAGGCAGCCATTGGTAGGTGGCAACGGAATTATTCTTTCTTACACACGCACACACAAAAAATAATAATTTATTCTCCGTCTTTATTTATTTATTTTCATATAATTATGAAAATAAATAGGAAAAATACATTATTACCGTAAAAACTTCTAAATTAAACCAGTAATCAATTTCAGAAATAAATTGATGAATGTCTTCAAATTAAAATTAGAAAATGGATTCGTAGGTCCAGATAAGAGATAGCAATAAGATCAATTTAAATCAATATTATGTCGTTCTTTGTTACCAAATTTTTTTTTATTGTAACATAATATGCAACCATAAAGGATGGATGTGCAAGGAAAAAAAACCTCAACACAGAACATATCTTATGGAGTATAAGATTGTTAGTGCCCTACAAGTATATATATTTTACATAATTGAGTAAATATTATTTTTGCTTCCAACATCAAATGATTTATACTTTTGTACGATGATCATCTTCAACTTGTGTAAACTACATTGTGACAAACGTTCATTTTGTCAAATAAACTTCCATTTGTTGTTGGTAAGCGAGTTGGGAATTGTGGCCACTCGAGAAGAATTACCTCCCAAAAAAGTTTCTTATTTTTGGGATTCTTCTTTACACCACAAAACTTCCTTATAGAAATCTTTTGGTATACCGTTCATCAAAAACTTGGAGAGTAGGTAGCCCTAAGAAACTTTTAATAGTCCCCGTGCTATATTAGCCATACAACAAAGATCAATTTCCCTAAAGTTTCAGAGGATTATGTTTTAATAATTTTATATATTGTGGTGTATTAGGTAGGAGCCGGCCCTTTCCGTCTTTTCTTTGATGTAATAATAATGTAAAGAGAATTCCCCAGGTTTTCGTCATAAGTTTCTTTTATTACCTCACAACCATCGACTTTCGGCCTGGGCCATATTGCTTATAGATATGGGTAAATATGCATTCGATTCCCCTGGACTTTGATTTTGTTGCATAAACACCCTTACAAGAGATAGATTCACCGTCGAGTACCGTTTAAGAAAACTTTAGTCACACCCAATTTTTTATTAAAAACACCCCAATTTAAGTTGATCATCCCTTATAAAAATCAATTGACGAAGTGTCTTTAATAAAAAATAGGATGTGACTAAAGTTTTCCTACCGTTTATGCAACCATACCAAACTATGGGGTCCGATTGCACATTTCTATAAAGACAAACATCAAAAGGAGACATCCTTTTCAGCTCATCTATCAGATTGCCTGTTAAGGATGATATCATATATACACCCACCCAAACCGGATCTCACCTTTTTTAGCACAAACTTTTTTTAGCAAACAAATAACGAAAATAAGCCATCTAGACTAGCTCTCACCAAATTCTGATCTCAGTCAGCTGCTCATACCAATTAGCATGACAAAAACCTTTGAGCTTAGATATGAAAAATTGAAAGGTGATTTCATTGCCAAGGACAGAGTATAGTACTCATCGTAGTTGAGATATCCCCAGAAATGGGAAAGCCCAAACAGCCCATGCTTGGGCGACTTACCATAACATAAATGCTATTCTCAGAGATTTGTTTCAAACTTTTGCTTTATGGCAAGCACCTAGAAAACAAGTGCAAACATGTTCACAGTTAGCTTGGTCTCTTATTTACAGATTTCAACAAAAGCTTTTCGAAGTAAATTGTAAGTAATTTGAAATCGACACCAAAGTCTAAACATTCGAAAACAAATTGATACTCCGTATTATTCTTGTAATATAAACCTCAATTGCATACGATAGATAGGATTATTTGAGGACTTTATTGACTTAAAATTGTACCCAACAAACTAAATAAAGATATGAGAATTACCTGGGATACAAACTCTAGAAAATTTACCCCACAAATCTCCATCCCAAGCCCCCGGCAAAGACAAAACCTGAAGTCTAATGCACATTGCAAAATGCTTGCAATGTTCCTGGCATTGGACCGTGTTTCATACGAGAGAAAACATCTGCCAAGGGTTTGTTTCTAACTATAAATCAAACCATAATCTGGCAAGGCAAATAACTAAAGAAGGCCAAAGGTGCATCCATGTACACAGAGGTAAAATGGTGCGTAAATCAATAGCCCATGACAAAACCAAACAAGGGTATCCCACTGTAAAGGAAGGACACCAGTCATAAACTTATACGATGCGTACAAGAAAAAAATGATAGTTATCAAGACTTTAGATCCCAAACTAAACATCAAACTCCGTCACTATACATAAGGTAAATCTCAGCAAGGGTAGCTAATGAAATTTGCACAAGCTAATTCCAAAATACTTGCAAAAAGGCTTTCACTAGATAAATATGCAGTATTGGAGGACCAAATATTAATTGCAGAAACAATCAGACTACTGCTTTTGTGTGTCAGGAGCGCTCAGCAGTTAAAAGATAATGCAATGCTTCTTCAGAATGAATATTTACATAATTTTCACCATAAATGCTCTTGCAAATGGCATCACAATACCTAAAAGAAGCACAATATCTTACACGTGTAGAGAATCAATTAGATATTCCATATGCACCGACTCAATGTCCATCATATCTTTGACCTTCCTTGCCGAGGGCTAATTCCCCAAAAGAAAAGCAAGAGGAAAGAGACAAGCAACGGAAACGAGAGCAGCGGCAAGAGAAAGAGCGGCAACTGCAACTCCTGGCCTGGCAAACTCTGAGGTTATACCTCAGAAAGTAAGCGAAGCCCACGGAGCGGTTTCGTATGTGTTATATCCTTTCGATCGAGCGACAACTTTTAAGGAAGGCAAGGCCCTGAGAGGGTGGGTACCATCCATCTTACGCGGAGGGAGTGGTCTTCTAATAGAGGGAACAGAGCCGGTTGGTTTAGGGTCTTTGGGAGCCGAATAAAGGAAGGAGGTCGTGATAGGGAAAGGCCTTGCCTCATTCGAAAGTACCAAGAAGGATAAGAGTCCGCATTACCTCCATTGAAGAAATAAGCCCAGCTATTTCAGCTCTGGGAGGAAGGACTACTTCTTTGAACTCTTCAGTTCGAAGGATTGAAGATAAAAGAAACATATAAGGATATATGTGTGTGTGTGTGCACGCGCATGTGTATATGGGTGTAGATACATATATTACAGGTCCGCGTTTCAATCAATGCCATTCCAAAGACGTCTACAGAATATCACAATGACATATAAATTGACTTCTCAAATTACTTTGTGCCACCAGAAAAAATCAGAAGAATTGTTCCTGAACTTCTACCCCAGCTCTAAATTTAACAACTACAAAAGTATATAGAAAAGAAACCAACAACTGCATTTGTTATCACAATAATAATCATTTGTTCTCGAAGGTATTTCACTTAATTTAATGGGGTCAAGTTGGGTCAAGTTCTAGAAAATTCTGTCAAATTGAGTTTTTTTTCCTAATTCAAACAACGTATTATTTTCCTGGAAATTAGAAAGAATTTTAAACTAAATTTAAGCATGGAAAAGTCTAACAATTCATCATACAAATATATCTCGCCAGATGGAAAGTAATGCATTTGCTACTAGTAGAGTGGAAATGAATCATGTAATAGCCCAACAAAGTTCAGCTGATAATTAAATGATAACATCGACTCAACTCATTCTTTAAAAAATTTACCCATCACAGAATCATTCTAGCAGAGTAAATAAAAAAGAGAGGAAAGACAAACAGTTAACTCAAACTTCATGCTTAAGCGAGTGAAGAAACCTGCACCACGATACGTGTGATAATTGTGCTGCACATATTGCTGTAATGTTGACCCTGGTGCCTGTTAAAAGACGATCTAAGTTGTTCACAAAAGTACATTTTTATGCAAACATGTGAACAAATTTAAATCTCTATAAAAAGTTCTTCCCGCAGAAATTCATTGCATTCCCTTAAAGGAGCAAATAATGCAATACCTTGCATAACATTCAAATATTACTTTTCTCTTCACTATTCAAAGCATTTTTATGCGTATAAGCATAACCTGCAAACCTTGTCTAAGTAATCATCAAATAATATCAAAAGCAGATAGAACGCAAAATAAAAGTGGAGAAAGGGTCAGGGAAGGGCAAGGTAATGTAGGCTCCCATGTATGAACATTGTACAACAATATGAAAATATAACTATATAAGTGATGAGAAACTGAAGGAGAAAGGAAGAATTTTCAAATGTACCTCATCTTTATCAACATATTAAGTTGGTCCATTTCCAGTCAGCGTTCCAGAATGGTGATTCTGGCTTATCAAGTGCCTCTTCTTTTCTGCTTTTTCATGTCAGAGCAGAAAACCATTAGTTTAATGGAGTCTCACGAGGCACATACTAAGCTAAAATAGACACTGTTGACAGAAATGAAACTAACATTAAATAAAATCTATGGAACACAACTTTTATTTGAACATTACAAAAATTAACCACCAAAATTATAGAAGTTTACCTAGTTGACATGAAATTGTACAAAATTCTTTGATACCAATATACATGCTCACGTAGTCACATGTACGCAATATCAGATGTCTTTCACAACGGTTTTAGATGGTAGAGTAGGCAACACATCTAGAAAACACATAAACAAATAAAAGCTATGATTAACAAAAATATTGTTTGTAAAGAAATAAACAAATATCTCATACCAACCAAATTGACGACTGAAGCTCATAAATAATCTTTTACAGTCACTCAAAACTGTGCACATATATTTGGTCATATTGCCAACTAAAAGTTATATGCCTTGTTGTTGATCATCCAAGTGTTACAAGTGCTTCGCCTTGCATGATCTTAATAAGTACTTCTATAACATACGAAACAACAGTTCAAAAACCCTTACAAAGTGGCACGGTACATTCAAAACAAACAAGATTAAGAGCATTAACAATTGGAATGTCTAAGGTTGTCAACGAAACCCTAGTTGTTCACCAAACAAAAAGCATGTAGTCAAAGCATTACTCGTGCAATTGAACAGCATGGAAGATTCATCAATCCTGTACAATTAGTCAATAAACATGTATGTGAACGTATGTGCATGTAGGGTTCGGAAGGACAAGAATAGGAGTGGGGAAAGCGAATGCCGCAAAGGAATTGATTTCCACGTAGACGGAGAGAGCCATGGATTTCCGACTAAATCCCTCAAACAACGATACGAAATTTCTCTCTCCCACCGCCATATTGTTCAGTTTCCATTCATACGACCACTTACAGTGCTACTAGCACTAGTTTCTTCGAATCAAATCTTCCTCTGATCCATCAATCGGATTCGCAATTCCAAACTGCAGTCTACAGAACGCCCTGACAAATCAAACAATTTTTTAAACCCTAGTTTTTCAACTTTATTTCTACTAATAGAAGGTGCAAAAATTGAATAACAATCGAGTGCATGACAATGTGGATGAATACTTATAGTGATCAGTCCCAACGGGAGTATTTTTGGCATTGAAAGGTTTCCTGATCGTTCTCTTTGAATCTACACCTATTTACAGTGCTAACAGTACCAATTCCTTCCGATCAATTCTTGTCGTGACGGAATTGACAATTCGAAACTGCAAAACCACATGCCGCCATGATAAATTCAACAATTTCGTAAACCCTAGTTCTCTTTGAATCCACACGACTACTTACAGTGCTCTACTAACACCAATTCCTTCTGTTCAGTTCTTGTGACCGCATTGATGATTAGACACCGCAAACCACCGGCCGCCATAACAATTAGATCAATTTCGCAAACCCTAGTGACGAACTCTGTCTCCCTCCCGTAGTGAGAGGTCCGATCGGGTAAATTTTTAACTTTATGGGCCAACGGGCCCAATAATCCCGGCCCGCTCAGCTCAACCCATAAAACGAAGGACGAATTATCTTTTGAGAAACTTTAGTCACATCCTTACATTTACTAAAGACACTCCCTTAATTGATTTTGCAGCAACTTAAGTTGGGGTGTTTTTAATAAACTTATGGATATGATTAAAGTTACCCCTGTCTCTTTTGGTAATGGGCTGTATGGCCCAACAAACCGTATGGGAGAAAGAAAAGAGAGACAATATCTAGGCCCAAAACTGTTGATTACAAGGCAAATTGGTTCTTGACACTTGTCCTTGAAGAAAGAATTTTGCACTTTGCCTCTGCACGAAGTGACCATCTGTGGCATTTTTCCAAGTCATTGAAAGGGGAACACAAGGAAGAAATTTGGAAAGAATAACTGAATAACTATAAACAAAGAAAAGCCAAGCCCAAATGAAGTGTAGAAAGAATGAGAATCATGACAACACAAGGAAGAAAAACAAAACCCAGAAGTCTCCTACATCAAATATATATCTTTGGTGTATGTATATATACAAACCAAAGAAGAGAGCTTTCAACAGGGCAATAAGATCAAATTGACCAGCAAAAGAAAAGAAGAAGAAGAAGAGAAATACAAGGCTGAGAAATGGCTGCTAACCAAAGGCCTGTTGCTAATCCTGCGTATGAAAATTTCGAACCATCCACCGAATGGGAAGGAGAACCTACAGCTGATGTCTTGAACGTCTTTCTACCAGGTTTGTCTTAGTTTCCTATCAAAATGTTCATTACAAAATCCAACTGCAGTGCAAAAGGTTACCCTTTCATTCCTGCATTGCTTGAAAACTCTTTGTCACGTATAGACTGTCATATTATATTCCGGCATCCTTTTAACGGTTTAGAATTGTTCAACGCTCTTTTCAATGGACGAAACTTTTAACTTTTTTGTCCAGTTTCGAACAAAACTATATCTTTTGACATCATTTTGGTATGAAATGTTCCACGCAGCTTGTACTAACAAGTTAAACAACTAAAAACAATAGATGGAGTACAACGGACCACTTCGTATAAATGCAACTCAAAATTTACGTCTTCACAGTGTCCAGTGTCAATGAAGAACAAAAACAAACATAGATGATAGAACAATATTAATTACAATATTCTGTACTGGATTGTATTGTATTACAGGTTTCAAAAGGGAGCAGCTGAAGGTTCAAGTTACTTCAACAAATAAACTGAGAATCTCCGGAGAACGCCCGATTGGGATCAACAAATGGAGTCGATTCGAGAAGGAACTGCAGATTCCTTCCAACTGTAACACCAATGAAACAAGTGCTAAATTTGAGAGGGGTACACTCTCCATCAAATTTCCCAAAAACATCGCTCCTGCAGCAGAAACACAAAAACCAACAGCAGAGGCACCAAAGTCACAAGACCAGTTACCAAAACAAGATTCAAAGCCAAAGCCCCCAACAGAGGCTCCAATTCCTCAAAACCCACCACAAGAAAAGCCCCAGCCACCGCAAGAAAAGGTGCAGCCACCGCGAGAATCAGTTCCAAAGCCCACAAATGATCAGACACCACAAGCACCAGAAAACAAGAAGCAAGAAGAGGCTGTCCTTCAAGAAGCTGTTTCAAAGACTAGCATTGACAAGCCAAAAACTGAAAACAATGTTCCAAAGAAGGAAGCAGAGGAGAAGAAGAAGAAGAAGAAGGAATCACCAAGTGATCATGGGAAGAAGAAAAGTAGTGATGTTGATTCAATCAACAGAAATCCTGCAAAGATTGACAAGCCTTCATTAGCACAAAAGGATAAGCAGGGTCTTGGTGGGTTGATGGTGGAGATGAAGAAGCCAAAGAAGCTGATGAATATGGTGGTGGTTGTGTTGTTCATTGTGGTGATTGTGCTGTCTGCAAAAAGTGCAATTAGGTCCTTGGTGAAATCTAACACAACTGAAACCAGTTCTTCTGATTATCAAGCTTAGGATAGGTATCATATTATTCACATGTAATGGAGAACCAAAAGAGGAAATAAGGGGCTTAATTCACTAGTCAATTCTGGCTAGATTAATAAAAATCCCTTTGAGATTAATATTGGTTTGTTGAAATAAACTTCTCACACAATAGTGGAATATGAAAATTTATATATATGGAAATGGTATCAGCATGAACATCTTATATTATGTAAGACCCGGCTCGAGTGGGGTGAGGCCACAAACCTTTACAGTGTCAAGTTTGGTGGTGCTTAGCGTTAGCGAGCTATCTGGTGGAAAAGCGGTTTAAATCCCAAATCGTTCAGGGAAAGAAGTTGAGTACGTAATATAATAGGTCAAATCTCTTAACCTAATGAACGCGTTTTTTGGGCTAAATGGCGCAGAAAAATAAATCCATGCAGATTAGCATGAGTTTGCCCAAAACATACAAAATGTCACTAGGTCCAGGGATGGGTAGGCTATTACATATTGTGTTTCTAGTCCAATCTAATTTTTGTTGCAAAATTGATGTAAGAAAGCCCAAGTTTTATTAATTTCCCCTATTATAATCTTATGCTTCTCTTGAGATACAAATTTGTTGTGCAACTCAATTATAACACCAACCTTGCATAGTGGATTTGAACCATAAATTAGTATATTGATATAAACTTTAATCAGGATCAACACCATGATTATTATGTGTCATAATTAATTTTCATCATAACAATTTATGATATACATGGGTAAACAACAATTTATTTGATTGATTGAAGATCCCACATAGTTTTTTTTTGTAAAGTATGAAGGATCTCGAATTATTTAACTTTTTATTATGAAGCCCCTCATGATTCATGAGGAGATTTTTTAAAAACAGAAAAATGTAAATGAAATCACCAAGAAAATGTTGCATTTGTGTGTGTCTATATAAATATATAGACACATAATTTTGAAAGAAACCAGAGGGAGTTGCTTGTACCAAAGAAAATCTATCCAAGAAAAAGATGAACAAGAAGGGTGACAAGGATACAAATCGCGAGTACGAAGAATTCGAACCAGTCATTGAAACAGTACCAGGGGCTGAAAGTACTGATACTGTGATGCTGCATTTTTCAGGTTTTTCTCATCCCCTGTCAATACTAAAAAAAAAAAAGTTCGACGTCAATTTAACATAACTCAACCAATTTAACATAACTCAACCAAGTGATTTATAAGTAAAGCTCAACTCCTTTTACATTGTAGATACGTTTCAATGGGCTTAAGTACCATTGGCAACGGTTATTGAAGAACAAATCCGTACAGGCCCGTGGCCTAGAACAGACAAAATCTTCAATGTGTTTGAACTGAGAATTTCAAAAACTCTCTTTTTGCAAATCAACTAATGGAGTAAATAGCAAATTTGATCACTAAAAAAATTATCAAAAAATGATATTTACTCGATAATTAATTTAGTTTCGAGAAACAGAGTTTTGGTTGTACCATTTTACAGGTTTCAAGGGGAGGTACGAAGTCAAGGTTAGCTACGATAATGATAAGAATATCATGAGGATCACCGGAGAACGGCCGATCGGCGGCAAAAGATGGAGCCGTGTAAACAAGGAGATTCAGTTTCCAACTGAGGATGACATGCGTGATGCCAAACCAAGATATAAGAACACAATTCTCTATCTCCAGTACCCAAAAGTAGTCCCAACTCCACCCCCAAAAACAGAGGAAACCGAGCCCCAGAACCCACCAGCAGAACCACCTACAGAGGATGATGAACAGGTAAAGCCACCACCAGAAGCTCCAGAATCCAAGAAAGAAGAGGTTACTGATCATGACAACAATGGCACTGGAAAACCAGATCAAGTTGGGTCCTGCGCAATACTATGAATATGCATGTTTGTACGTGTGGGTGTGCTTTGTGTGCAATGAAAAATAAATTCACTTTGGGTTTGGATTTAACTTAACCTGCCATGGATATTGGGTCTTGAGTGTATTACTTTGGCTTTTGTACAGTGCTGCATTGTACCTGCAATTCCAAAATTGTTATCACAGAGTTGTCATTTGTTTGAATTTATGAATTATATCGCCATAAATGGTTTTTTAAGAAGAAGAGAGATAGCTTCTTACCAAATTTAATCAAGTATCTGCTCTTCAATCTCTGATTTCTTTTATGAATAATACTTCACAGAAAGAAAAAAAAAAGGAAAGACACAAGCCTAATATGGATTTAGATTATAGAACAGCTTTCATAAAAGCAAAATTTATGGGAAGCCCTATCAAGAAAATCCACATATTAATAATACATGATCATTACTTGCTGCCTGAAATAGTGAAATGAATAGAATAAATATGGAAACGACGACTTGCTCTTAACAAAAACACGGAAAATCAATCTATATATATATATATAACTGAGGATGCACAAGGCTTCTCCTCAATTCATGGTGCCACGTGGACGCCTTTACAAAAAAGCTTACATAGACAAAAGAAAATTTTAAAATATATTAGAAAACTTTAAGACCCACAACCACACACATAAATATATTGCAAAACTTTAATACCCACAACCACACTCATACACTTTAAAACCCACAACCACACTCATACAATTAATAGTATTCAAATAATTTTAAAATCATATTGAATTGTATGAGAATTTAATGTTTCATAGGAGTGGTTTGATGTTGTTTTGGTTTCTCAAAAGCCATGTATTGCTAATTATGAGAGTCTTTTGATATGACTCAATTAATGAAATTCATTTGTAGTATTTAGTTTGAAAACATTTGGTGTGTTTTGGGCATTAATTACCACCATTTAACAATATGAATTACCCATTAAGATGATTAAGGTTACTTTTGGAACCCTCCATGTTATAAAAGGTGGCATCTTACCATTGAAACACAACCTTAAAACCATCATCCATACAACTCACAAAAAAATTATTTAGTAAAAATGGCAGAGGGTTTGCTTAAAGGTTTAAACCCCGATCAAATGGATTCGCATGTTGTGGTAAGGCTCACTCGACTTTGGGAATCACGGAATACCAAGACGGACGAAACAATAAGTATTGGCATGATTTTGCTTGATCGCGAGGTGAGGATTTTTGTGATGTTTTCTTCTATTCCGCTATACATCCACATATTAACATGATCTTAGACACTTCTAATGTATTTTTCCCTCAATAGTTTACAAGTTTAAAAAAAATTACAACCTACCTTAAATTTTTTGATTTGCTTTCATACGTGATTAACACCATCTTCACTTAATTTGATGTATTCTTATTTTGTTTTATTTATTCTATAATATCTCTACTGTTTATTACATAATTTTATGGTCCACAAAATTTATTTGATTTGTATTATGAGTGTAATTTGTAGTTCTTTCCCTTTCTTAGCATATTGATAAAATGTATTATAGTTATTTGCTATTTATTTGATGTTGTTCATCATGCTAACAAAGTATTGATTAATTTTAAAAGGGAACACAAATACATGCTATTATATGGAAACGTCAAGCGGAACGCTTCCGGGAGCAACTACATGAGGGGAAACTATACAAAATCAAGAATTTTAGGGTCGTTGTTAGCAAAGTTAATTACAAGCCGTGGATGGAAAAAAATTTCTTAGCAAATTAAAAAAAGGTATTGTATATATTTTACCTTCATCTCACAATCATTTTTATTTTCTACAATTAAAGCTCTACTGCTCTTCATGTTAACAAAGTATCGAAAAAATTTCACACATCTCTATTTTTCAATCAAAATATGTGTCGCGCGAAGTGCGGGCATGCAACTAGTGTAAGATGAAAATGTTAATCAATGGAGTGACTATGTTAAGCCGACACTAACTCTGAATCAAGTTGATACTCGATCGACATGGAGGAGAAGTCGAAACGTTATAGAGAGGAGAGAGACGAGAAAACTATAGGTCCAAACAAACTGATTATGATGGAATCACTAGATCCATGAAATGTTCGCAATAATCCAAAGACCACATAGTACATACAAAGTACCAGACCACAAAATTACCCTAACTACGTAAAAAAAAAAAGCTTCACAGTTCAGATCTTGATCCACATGAATGCGAGATCCGGAATTCAATTCAAATTCCAGAAAAGAGAATCAAAGCAAACACTCGCTGTAGAATCTCAAATACTTATCGTCAATTGCGATTTCTATTTCATTTCGAGTAATATATAATCACCGATCGCAGTGAGACCGTCAATCAAATTCAATACAATACAGATACAGAGAAAATGTAAATGAATGTTACCTGAAATTACCGGGACGAAGGAAGGAAGGAGACGCGAAGAACAGAGAGACGTTGAGTGGAGAAAGAATAGCGGCAACTAATATAAATCTAAGAGAAGTGAACGGCGCGAGTTTGTGTAGGGAGACTCGGCTCATTTATAAATTTTATATTACTGTCCACCATACTCACCCCATTCCCTCATTCCATTTCTCTCTCCAAATCTGAATCTCATTCTCTTTAATGTTTTTTTAAACGGGAAGAGAGATTGGAACTTGGTCATAAAAGTGATACACATCATTCTTATTAGTGATTTGGGTGTTCAATTTTGTGAACATTCAATAGGAGTTGTTAGATTTGAATCATAACAATATTGCATGACATCGATTGTGTTGGATACAATCCATTGAGATATGATTGCATCATTCTTATTAGTGATTTGGGTGTTCAATTTTGAGAACATTCAATAGGAGTCGTTAAATTTGAATCATAACAATATTGCAAGACATCAATTGCGTTGGATACAATTCATTGGGATATGATTGCAAGAAATTATTTCAAGAGAAAAAAATTCGTAAGTTTCCAACTGAATTTTTCAGTGTTTTTTTTTCTTTTCTTTAAATAATTTCAAAATTTGGTAGGATAAGGTTGACATGCGAAGTTTTTTAGACCACATTTCTCACCTATGCAACCATTTTATATCGATAAAATACTCTCATCTTAGTTGTCTTTTTAAGGTAAGTTCCGCAGTCACTATCCTTTTTGTATCTACTAAATGAATCTATCGAGCCTGCGTATTAATTCATAAACTATGCATGCAGGGCAAGTTTATAAAAAATTCATATGTGAGCTCATGCCTCCGAATAGGAGTGAACTCTCGTAATAGAGTATGATTACAATACACATTATCACCATACCAATACTATCATTCGCTCCACCGTAGACTCCATTAATGTCTAACAAATTATTTTTTTTTCCTTGTCCGCTAGTTACCTCACTAAACTTACTTAAATTTGTATGTGAATCATTTAAAAAAAAGAAGAAGAAAAAAAACGTGTATGTGAATACATTTTTGAAAGTGATTGGGGAAGTTTGGTAGTTTGAGGGCTTTTGACTCAATTAAGTCACACTCGCGCTAATTAACCCAATTAGGTTTAATGATAATTAAGGTATAAGAAGGTTATGATCATTATGTTAATCTGACCAACCCACTTTGATATGATATTGATTTTTAAGGGTCACGTCAAGACAGTTGGTGGGCAAGTTGTGGTAGGTCACTCCGATTGCACCAACATTATGGCATTCACCACTCTATTTTACTCAAACAAGGATATATTAATTGTTAGGTTTTGAAAGTACCTAATGACAATTCCTTTTCTTTTTTGTGGTCGAACAACTAGGTTAAGTGGATAGTAACTAATAATAATAATTTATATTTGACTAATTAATGATAATGTATTTTTTTGGCTCTTGCTTCTCAAAAGTCAATTTATTTTGTTGAATAAGTAGTTGAAGTGATTTTTTTTAATACAAGGGAAGGGAGAGGAAAGGTTCAAACTCGAGACATCTATAAAATATCACACATGGATGTCATCTAAGCTACTCGTGGTTCTCGAAGAACCATAATCTTTTAGCCCATATAAACGCCAAATAGTCGGATACTATATATTTTACCGTTTCACTCTTCTTACATACCTGATAAGTGACATTTTTTTATGACATTTTTTTCTCTTCAATAAAATTTTGCCTCATTGCACATTTGGGTTTCCCGAATTATTTGGCTCTTATTCATAATCCATTAATCCTTACAACTTTCTGATGGGGATCCAATTGGACCACTAACTTATTTTATCGGTGAATAAATATAAATTACCGCCATTGTTCGTTTGAGGAGCTCTTGCTTCAAAATATGTTTGGGAAAAAAAAAAAACCTGATGTATGTTGAAATATATTAACATAAAACATTATTTTTTTAAAGGAATTTTATGCGAGAACAGTTCATTAAAGGCATTAAATGACACATATCATCCAAGAACACAACATTGCTTTTTGGCAAATGACTAGGCCTTTGCTTATACATTCCAGGAAAAAAAAAGTACACAAGCAATATGGATTATAAAGATGGCAGAACAGCTTCATACAATTTTTTTTTTATAGGAAGCCCCATCAAGAAAATCCACATCAATAATACATAATCATTACTTCCTAAACGAAAAGAAAGACAAGGATTTGCTCTCAACAAAATGGTGAACGTTATTTGGCCTTAAAATAAATCTTCACAAATGTAAGAAAGATAATTGATTGACCAAACTTTGATGGACTCACTTGGCACTTGCGAGCTGGGAGCGCAGGAGCTTGGCAGCAGCAACCATATTGCTGAGGGCAGGGTTAACTTCAGCATACTTGCGAGTCTTCAGGCCACAATCGGGGTTCACCCACAGGATGTTGGTTTCAAGCACTTGAAGCATCTTGTTGATACGGTCAGCGATTTCCTCTGTCGATGGGATCCTAGGAGAGTGGATATCATAGACACCAGGACCAATGCCAGCACCATACTTCACTCCCTCTCGGAAGACGGAGAGAAGCTTTTCATCTGACCTGGAGTTCTCAATGGTGATAACATCAGCGTCCATGTTGATAATTGAGTGGATGATATCGTTGAAGTTTGAGTAGCACATGTGGGTGTGGATCTGCCCAAGACATTAACAGAAAGTTTTGAGTTCCAGAACCATAATCAACAACAAACTTTTGGCCACCATTCATGGAAACCACGCATAATTTGGTAATAAATCACAAACAAATATTCTAGCAGAAAGATGCTGCACATCATATTTCCTACAAAGAAAAGGCAGCAAATAGAATTCCAAACAACTCTTGACAAGCAAATGAATTGGTTTTCTTAGCATGGCATGCTTGCCATAAATTTTGTTAAAAAAGTGCGACAGACTAAACATCACTAGACCCTAAAAGACAGGGAAAATGACATACCTGGGTAGTGTCTTTTACACCACAATTAGTAATCCTGAAGGAATGAACAGCCCAGTCCAAGTAGAAAGCCTGCTCAGACTTCCTAAGGGGCAAACCTTCTCTTAAGGCAGCCTCATCAATCTGGATAACAGTGATACCAGCTTTCTCAAGATCCTCAACCTCATCCTTGATGGCCAAAGCAATTTGATAGGTGGTCTCATGCCTGACAAGGGTTACTAAAGTTAAACCTTGTGACTACCCAGCTAATTACTGATGCAAATAACTAAGTTGGATTAATTTTTCTCACCTGGGCTGGTCATTTCTGACGAAGGACCAGTTCAAAATTGTAACAGGACCAGTAAGCATACCCTTCATGGGTCGCTTAGTCATGCTCTGAGCCATTGAAGACCAGAAGACAGTCATGGCCTTGGGGCGGCTCACATCACCATATATGATAGGAGGCTTGACACATCGAGACCCGTAAGATTGGACCCACCCATTGGCAGAGAAGGCAAAACCAGATAATTGTTCACCAAAGTACTCAACCATGTCATTCCTCTGCACTCCAAATTTTGTTGGCAAGCAATTATGAGACATTCATAAAAATACACAAAGCACATCCTGGCTGACGATAAAACAATTGCATTTAAGACGAAAGCTCACCTCTGGTTCACCATGAACCAAAACATCAATGTCAAGCTCTTCCTGGAGTTTGACAACTTTCTCAATTTCCACCTTGATGGCCTTGACGTAATCCTCCTCAGATATCCTAAAACAGCCGCAAAACAAATTAAAATAATTGACAAAATTATAAAGATCAGCAAGTGGCCAACAACATGAATACTGAGACACTCACTTCTTAGCCTTGTATTCACGACGCACTCTTCTTAGGTCCATGGTCTGAGGGAAGGATCCAATGGTAGTGGTAGGAAGAATTGGAAGGTTCAAATACTTCTGCTGTGCATCCAGCCTGGCACTAACATCAGTGGTTCGGCGGTGGTCTGATCCCTTCAAAGCTGCAGCCTATAAAAAAGAACAATAATCTTATGTAAGACCAAGGTTTTCAATGCAGGCATTTTTGAGATATAAGGGACAAAGAAATCTTCAAGCAAACACTTACAGCTTTTTGAACAGCCTCATTTGTCACCCTTGGGGAAGATTTTCTTGAAGCCTGAGCCTCAGCATTAGCAGAGAAGAATGCCTGAAGATTAAGTGTTGATAAGAAAGATGTGCATTGTTCGTAACAAATCAGAATACATAGCATTACTTGCAAACACATCATGTGTTGTATTGAGGCTTGACCTCTAACACCCCCCATCTCTCTCTCTCTCTCCAGTGATTACCCTTGTAAAACATTGTGTCAAAGAAAATCTTCACGACTAAAAATATCTCGCAAAAGTGAAAACGAAATATGCTTTTCATGGGGTCCTCTCCAAATCGTCTCAAATTCATTTACTAACTTAATTCGTTTAGGGAACACTAATGCATAACCATATTTTCAGCTCTTGATGGAGAGTTTCACTGGCTCAAGCGTCCCCAGATAAAATTCAGTTAGGAAAAAGTTTAGAATATAAATTGATAATAGAAAAGCAAAAACCTAACACTGTTTCTGCTTTATACCAACAACAATTCCATCTTTCAAACAATAAAAACATCATCAGATAAAAAATGAGTAATAGATACCTCATCCTTTTGTCCAGCCAATGCTTTTGCCAATGCATTTACTTCAACTATTTTTTGTGCTGCAAAAGCAAGCCATGACTTGATCTCATCGTCCAACTTAGTTTCATTCACAAGATCTACAGCAGTGTGGAGTAGGGAACATGATGTAGAGACAACAAGCTTCTCTGAAGAAAAGAAACAGATACCATGATTTTAGTAAAAACAAGGTATAATGGTAATCACCAAAGCTATGCAAAATTATGAACACCTTTTCCAACAATTCCCTCAAGAGTCTGCAGGGTGCTGAGAGAAGAAGCGAGATCATTAGCCCAGATGTTTCTTCCGTCGACAAGTCCAGCAAATAGGTATTTTCCAGAAGGAAATCCTCCCTTGATCAATTCAAGAGTCTTTGATCCACGAACCAAATCAAACCCAAATCCGCTAACGCCCTTCAAAGAGGTAAGGGTTTCGAATGCCACAGCAGGGACATCAGCAAAATATGTCTCTACAAGAACATTCAATCCTGATAAAGATGATTCAAGCTCAGCATAGGCCCCAGTAAATGCATGCAATTGCTGAGGCTCAAGATCCTTCACAAGGGTTGGTTCATCAAACTGTATCCAGGTTGCCCCAGCGGCTTTTAGTTCTGACACAACCTCCCTGCAAGGAATTAATCATTAGTAGAGATTCGTTATTAAAATTCCAAAGGCTGGTTATATCCTGGAGGGACTCATACAAATTAAAATTTGAGACTTACTTGTAAATTGGAAGAATTTTGGCAAGCAGGGAAAGAAGAGGAAAAGATTTGTCCACACCCTTTGCTGGTTTTGACAGCAACAAGTAGGAAACAGGGCCAACAAGGACAGGGACAGTATCAATACCAAGCTGTTCCACAGGAAATTATGAAAAATAATAGCAAATGAGAAAAAAACCAACAAATGAATAAATAAATACATAAAGCTTTTATAAAACGAACACCATGACTGACTCAAGTAATGTGCGGAGAATTATCATCAATCTAAGATCTTCAATAAAAATGAAAACTGCCCAGCAGCTGTCTGTTCCCTACTTTCCCTCCAAAATATATCTACCAAAATAATTGTCTTTCTCAAAGGGTCAAAAATTAATTAATCATGCACAGTTTCTTGAACCCAAATGCTTAACGGATTTGAGCATCAAAATAGTTTTCCTATATCTACTAACAAAAAAAAGGGTAGCAAGAGGATCCAGCAAACTCACAGCTTTGGCCTCCTTATATTCATCAACAGCTTTGTGAGAGGCATATGAGAACTTGACATCTGGCCCCAATTCAGGGACAATGAAGTGGCTGTTAAGAAACAAACAAGTAAGTGTGTGTATTGCAATAGAGCAATCACAGAGACGTGCATAAACACAGTGGAGATTTTATGACTTACTAGTTGGTGTCAAACCACTTGGTCATTTCCATAGCAGGAACAGAGGCATTACCCCTGGCCATTGAGAAGTAGGTATCAAACCCAATCTCATTGCCATTCCAGCCATACCTAGCTGGAACTGCTCCAAGCAATGCCGTGGTGTCCAAGACCTGATCGTAGTAGGAGAAGGTATTGCTAGGAATGTACTTGATTCCAGCTTCAGCCATCTGCTTCCAGATGGATGACCTGAGATCTGCCGCCACCTTCTGTAAGTCCTCAGCACTGCTCTTGCCATCCCAGAAAGATTCTAAAGCGAACTTGAGCTCTCTCTTGGGCCCCATGCGGGGGTAACCGACAATGTGGGACGTCATTGCACTGTTGCACAAAACAAAGTGTCAAATTCCTTTTATAAGTGTATTTTATAAAACAATACTTGCAAATGAATTCTGACAAGAAATCCATTCAACAATGAAAAGTAAAAGCAACACAAAAACAAAAGATAAATAGATTAGAAGATGAAGCATACTTGGCATGATAAAGAATCCAATCAACAAGGAAAATACCCAACTGCTACAGGAACGAGTTCTTCTGACAAAGGCTAAACAAATCAACTAGAGAAATTTCAACTATTATTTATCTTTTCCTACATTTTCATTCATTAATTTCTTTTTTCTGAATAAAAAAGTGAACAAGTTATTTCGGCCAATGAAGAGATCATCTTAAATTTGACACGTCTTTCAACTTTAAGTGAATGGTGCCATCGACCACAAGAAGTCAAAACTCGTAGAAACAAGAGATCTGAGCAAAATGGGGTAGTACTGAATAAACTAGCTTCATTAAATGTTCAGAAGGATCCAAAACCAATTCATTCCACACAAAGTACCATATGTGCCAAACAATAAATATGTTCCCAGTACGTACATATGAAAAGCTTTTTCAGATCAGATCTGGATCAACATAAATGCTAGATCCACACTTCAACAAAGATAAAGAAAATCAAGGCTAACGCTAGTTGTAGAATCTCAATTACTCATTATCCATCAATATTTCGGTCTCATTTCATTTCCTAAAATAACAATCAGCATATAGAACAGAGCAAAACCAACAACAACGTCACCTATTAATCGGATCTTAAACTGATAAAGTGAGATCTCGAGTTAATCGGATGAAACGTAGATAAAAAAAAGAGGAGGCATAAGACAAGCAATTGTATGTATATCACGTATAAGAGAAGTGGAACGAACAACACAGTGAACAAGTTAAACCACACAATAGCAGTAAAACAAGTGAATATCTTAAGCCGACACTCATATTCAAGTGAATTCTTCCATAGACGATGAGAAGAAGCAGAGATCCGAGCAAACTGGAAGTCTCCACAGAAAGTTTGTTAAACAATAACTATATTCAGTGAATTTTGGCAAGAATCCACAACAAATTCATTTAGAACAGAGTACATGAAAAGTTTCCAATCCTGGATAAAAGCTTTACCAATTCAGATCTGGATCAAAATAAATGCGAAATCCACAACTCAATACAGATTCCAGCAAGGAAAATCAAAGCAAACGCTCATCATCGTCAGTTAAGATTATCAATCATTTTCTTTCATACCAAGAAAGACAAAGAACGGAACACGAACAAACAATGTGAATCAAATCTAAAAAGCGATGGAGCAGCAATCACAGATCAATCGGATTGAAAGCAGAGAATGTATATTAGTACCTTAAGAGAATAGAATGAGACGTTAAGATGAAAAGAGAGGCTCAAGAGAAGTGAACGGCGCGAGTTTGCGTGGAGAGACTTGGCTTATTTATATTACTTTCTCCCACCACCTACTCTCATGCTTTGCCTGCTTCTCTCTAGATCTGAATCTTGTTCTCTCTGACCCTCTCTCCTTTAATTTTTCATTTTTTGCATTTTTATTTTCCCAATCATTTTTTCAAACTTTAATACTAATTTCTTTATTTTCTAATCATTTTTTTCATCTCCTTAACAATATGCAATTACTCGATTGTGCCACGTGGAAAGTTATATGATTTTTCTTATCCTCTTCAGAATTCCATTTATTTATTTTTAAATGTTTTCCTTGATTTCAAAGTAAAATTTTGTGTATTTTTTTTCATATTTAGTTTATGTGGCGATGTCTATGTCATTGGTCAGCTTTACAACCACTGTAGGTTGACAAATTCTCAAATACTACTCGGTTGGTGGAGTAATTTCACCGTCTTACGCAACTATTAAATTAGCTAAATATTTCAGAAATGGACACCTATTCAGTTTTTCATATAAAAATAATAATTACCAAAACAAAATGAAATTTGAAAGGGAGAAAATTACAATAAAAAAGTGTTAATACTAAAATACGCGAGTGTATAAAGAGAGTGTGGAGTTGGGAGTTTTGTTTGATTCTCATCAGTAATAATATTTTTGTAATAATGTGTTAGGCTTTAACTTAATTTACCATGTTCGTAAGAGGTGAAAAATTTATATACGGACATGATATCCGAGTTTAGACTTATATGGAATCTCTCATGTATAATGTCTTATCTATATATTTATATGTGTGTGTTGAGGGTGTGAAAGGATAAATACTTAATAGGAGGAAGATAAGTAAGATCATAACCAACCCACTTTCATATCATAATTCTTTTTAGGTCACGTCATGGAAGTAGGTGAGCAAGTGGTGGTGGGTCACTCATGTAGCACCAACTTATAATTCACCGCATGTACATTTCACTCAAAACAAATATAAGTTAATTAATACCAATAATAATTAATGTATTTTTTTTTCTTTCGTCTTTATATGTAAAAGAAACAATAGGTTTTGTTGAATGAGTTGGTGAAGTGGGCCAGTACTTGGACTTTTTAATTTTTGTTAGGTGAAGAAGGTTGGTGTGTAAAGGAGAAAACGGATTCGACCAAAAGTGTTTGGAAGACAAGAATCATATTTTATTTTTTTAGTCAGCTATTGCATTACTATCTAACTTGGGTTACCCACTACTTGACGTTTATTATTTAATCATAAATATAAAATATAATTATATATTAATTAAAAGATAAATTTTATTTACACACATCACTAAACTAGTATATCAACCCCATTATTTACCCATTATAAGTTTATATCATAAATTTATAAGTATACACACAATTTTATAGTGAAAATACCAAATTACCCTTGTTTTATACAATATTAGAATTATTAGTGTTAAGTTTACACACATTCAAACTTCAAGTCTCTTATTGATTTTCCCATGTTGAAACTCCCGCTGTCACTGATTTCCCACACCTGAATCGACGTCCAAAACCGTGCAAGTAGACAACCAAAAATTTATCATTATCAATGTCAAAAAGCTTTAGAGGAGAGGTAAGGTCTTGTGAATTGTCTCTTAAATTTTTATATATCTAATCAAATCTCTCAAATTAAACATGTGGGTTTGCCGATTTCTGTATATAGCATAAGAGTGTGTGTAGTTGCCAAATGTTGGGCGATTTCTGGTTAGAATATGGCTAAAATAAAAATCGACACACCAGGTCGGTTTCTAGGGTTATAAAATAGTAACATCGTGTTGTTTATTTGTTAAAAAAATAACATCATCCGTCGTTTTTCTTCTTAAAAAACGACAGCTTCTATTGATTTGTAATCTCTACATAAATCGGTAGGATCGTGTTATTTTTCTACCAGAAAACGACAGGCTATGTTTTTTTTTTTTTTTTTTTGGAAGAAAAAAGACATAAACATGTTGTTTTTCTTCTAGAAAAATGATAGCTTGTGTTGTTTTTCTTCCAAAAAAACGACATCCTATTGTTGTTGTTTTTTCACTTTGGAAAATTCAGATACAAACTTAGTAGTTTCTAATTAAATATGTAAAAATGATTTATTTTAAATTTTTAGTTTAAGGGTTAATATGTCATTGTATATAAGGATATTTAAGTAAACTATACAAATTTTAAAGTGATGTAAAAATAGTAAATTATTGTTGTGCTGATAAAATTTCTCTAATTAAAAAGGAGTTCTACTGCTACACCTACATTGGTCCTCCTATTATTTATGTGCCCA
This sequence comes from Tripterygium wilfordii, assembly GCF_013401445.1. Classification (NCBI taxonomy): domain Eukaryota; kingdom Viridiplantae; phylum Streptophyta; class Magnoliopsida; order Celastrales; family Celastraceae; genus Tripterygium; species Tripterygium wilfordii. Next base: position 9,068,411 of record NC_052233.1, on the reverse strand, counting down.
AAAGAATTAGATCCAGCCCAATTTCAATAGGAATTAAAAAAACATAATTATTATGGACTGGACATCCCATTTTATATTATTGATCAGCCAGCCCAATTGAACTAGTAATTTGGGAGTTCAATAACTAGATAAGTCTTGTGACCAGCCCAATTTCGCAAGTAGTTAAAACTTGAAAGGGAGTTCTATAGAAATTCTGGCCTCCCTACTCTTTATGGGTCCAAAATAAATTGAACCACACAAAATTTATTCAAAACATACCATTGTCGGAAGCTCAAGCACTTAGTACCGTTGTGGACCGTATTGTCAATGGGCAAACGACGGAGTAAGTTGATTGTATCTCTAGGCTTAAAGACGGAAAACATTAAGGTTGAGAGTTTGAACCAACTAAGACTGAAAGTATTTCTCTAGAATTTTCATAGTTTTATGGGTTTGTCCACTTCTAGAGAGAGGTTAAGAGTCCAATTTCTTACAGATGGGATTCAACCCAATCTTACTGATGTGGGGTTTAGTACCCGCTAAAAGTATAGCGATTATAAACCCAAATTATACTCGCAAGTGCACGAATCAATTGTAGTATAGAAGTGGCAAATACGAGTGTCGTACCCACAGGGACTGAATATTAAATATCTGCAATTCAAACTCTTGTAATTATCAATGGAAACAAAATAAACAAGGATTAATACAAATAAACAAACACTAGGGATCCGATTTCACCAACTCTATTGTATTTAAATTATTTAGCCGACAATTACCATTTTATCCATGCATGTCAAAGATCAAGTCCCCTAATTTATGTAATAGTCATGGGCATCTGACTTACCACGTCTATTCTCAATTGCAACCATCCATGGGCATTTGGATTGGCTAGGACAATCAAGAATGCATTAGGATTTATGATAACTTATGTAGCGATCACAAAGATCCTAGCATATGACATTTATGTCTAGGTAACTCCGGTATTAATTGCAAGAAGCTTGTCTCAAATTGGACATGGGCATTTGTCTCAAGTTGCATCATGGTAATCGAACCTAGATGGTAGCTAAGCATCAAGATTTAATTATCAATAAAGAATAGCTAATTAACACTTGACATAGCATAAATAAACTAATAATCAAACCAAATTTATTTACATACAATAGAGTGGATCCATCATCACCCTAGTAAGAGGATTAGTTCCTCATACTAGGTTTACACAACCAACAATTAATCTCACAAAATTCTAGAAAGAATATGTGAGAGAATTGTTGTAAGAGAAAAAACTCAAGAACTTACTCCTTGATTTTTCTTCTCCCCTTGCCTCTTTCTCTCTTCCTTCAATGTTGTCTTGTATTCCTTCCTCTCTTTTCTCCCCCCCCCCCTTTCTTCTCTCCCTAGCTCTCTATTTATAGGAAATTATGAGCTATCCATCCATTGAGAATTTTCAAACCAAAAATGTTGAATGGCCAAATATGTCAAAGGAAGAGATGTCACCACCATTGAAAAATAGAGTGTTGCACATGGCTATCCATCCATTGAGAATTTTCAAACCAAAAATGTTGAATGGCCAACCATGTCAAAGTAAGAGATGTCACCACCATTGAAAAATAGTGTTGCACATGGCCAATTTGTACTATAAAAATGATGGTGATGCATGGAATGATGTCAAGATGGTAGTGGACACAAGCAAATGTGCTCTTCACGAACTGGGCCAACAAATGTTGAACATAGGTTGGTATGAATTGGGCCTGAAAATATAAAAAAAACAAATATAAGGTGAGTGAAAATGATATTTACATTTTATGGTATAATACTCACTTTAAGCCCTAATTATCTAACAAATGCCTTAGTAATTCATTATTAAAAGTGTACATTTTTGGCACTTATCACAACCCCCAACCAACTTATTGCTAGCCCCTAGCAATTCAAGCGTTCAGAAGATTCATGCCATATATGAAAATAATCCAATTATCTCGTTAGTATGAATACATTCAAAAATCCACCAACCACTATCACTAGAACAAATCATTCTGACTAAATCTCATCCCACCCATTCTATCTTAGCGTGATGTGTAGTGCGTAGCGAATTTAACATAAATATGTGGCTTTAATTTAATCTTAACCTAGATGGTAGCTAAGCATCAAGATTTAATTATCAATAAAGAATAGCTAATTAACACTTGACATAGCATAAATAAACTAATAATCAAACCAAATTTATTTACATACAATAGAGTGGATCCATCATCACCCTAGTAAGAGGATTAGTTCCTCATACTAGGTTTACACAACCAACAATTAATCTCACAAAATTCTAGAAAGAATATGTGAGAGATTGTTGTAAGAGAAAAAACTCAAGAACTTACTCCTTGATTTTTCTTCTCCTCTTGCCTCTTTCTCTCTTCCTTCAATGTTGTCTTGTATTCCTTCCTCTCTTTTCTCCCCCCCCCCCCTTTCTTCTCTCCCTAGCTCTCTATTTATAGGAAATTATGAGCTATCCATCCATTGAGAATTTTCAAACCAAAAATGTTGAATGGCCAAATATGTCAAAGGAAGAGATGTCACCACCATTGAAAAATAGAGTGTTGCACATGGCTATCCATCCATTGAGAATTTTCAAACCAAAAATGTTGAATGGCCAACCATGTCAAAGTAAGAGATGTCACCACCATTGAAAAATAGTGTTGCACATGGCCAATTTGTACTATAAAAATGATGGTGATGCATGGAATGATGTCAAGATGGTAGTGGACACAAGCAAATGTGCTCTTCACGAACTGGGCCAACAAATGTTGAACATGGGTTGGTATGAATTGGGCCTGAAAATATAAAAAAAACAAATATAAAGTGAGTGAAAATGATATTTACATTTTATGGTATAATACTCACTTTAAGCCCTAATTATCTAACAAATGCCTTAGTAATTCATTATTAAAAGTGTACATTTTTGGCACTTATCACTTACCTGTCATCAATGTTGTGCGGACTATTCTGATGACCTGAAATTTATTCTCACTCAACTGTCCGAATCACATGTTAGGCTAGGACCTGGGTGGTTCCTTTTCCTCAGTCACAAAAAAATAAAATAAAATTGTTAATGGGCCAAAAGAAAATTGATCCAGCCCAATTTAACGAGAACAAGGGCATCCAAAAACTTTCGGCCCTACAACCCCTTGTGCATGCAGCGCCGTGACCAAATTCAGGGTAGTTTGCGCAAATAGAGTTTCAAACTCTTCACCTGCATCGTCTAAATTGCTAACCAATCCATAGCTTGCCACTTGAACTCCGGACAAATGTAAGATTCATCAATGGCCTACAATCTTCGAGGAGGAAGTAAGATGATATTATGTATACATGCACATTCACATACAAACATCTGTGATCAAATTGACCTAAATAAGCATAATGTTCACACTAGAACTAAGGAATACTGTCAAGGCATATGAGAAAAGTTGCGGTAAAAAGTGGTCACTCTGAAACCTGAAGTTTTACCCAGAACTTGTGTTTTAGGGATCCTTGTAAAACCTCAGGCGTTGTTGTTCCTTCATCTTTTGTCCGCTTCACATACTACAATTGATGAAGAATCCTAAGAGAATTTTCCAAATTATTTTCTAATCAGCACAAGCTGGTTATTTTCTTGTAATCAGATTCGGCAGATACAAAAGAAGAAGAAGTAATTAAATACTTCCAAAGAGAGAAACATCCAGCAAATACTACATTTTTATGAACAAGAGTACATTTTTGAATACCTGACCGTGGCCGGCTGGTTAATGTCTGTCATTGTTTGTCCTTCGTCACCAACACATTGTTGAACTACTTGGCCTTAAAAAATCCCTGAAGAACCAAAAGACAAATCAAATCACCTTGTTATTGCCATACTATGTTGTTATAAATAGAATTATGAAGCACAATGCCATGATAAGAGGGGGATCAAGATGATGAAGCTAACCCTTAAACTCTCTACATGGCTACTCTGCTATTCCTGCCTTGCAGCTTTTCTTATATGTTGTGAAGCCAACCAGGGTGAGACGCTATACAAATTTCTGGAAACCAAAAGATCAGAATATCGTCCTCTTGCACATCCTTGGCAAGAGTTACATGCCGCAAAAAACAACTCCAATGTGTACGTTGGCCCTCAAGAAGGCTTGATGCAATTGGACAAGATTTATGCGCTGCCTGGGCAACCAATTGGTGTGGATTTTGAGTAGTATGCAGGCTATGTCACGGTCAATCCACAAGCAGGCAGAGCACTTTTTTATTACTTTGCTGAGTCCCCACAAAACTCTTCGACCAAGCCATTGGTTTTGTGGTTAAATGGAGGTATTAAGCTTTAATGACATTCTATCATCATTGTCCCTTTCATCATGCAGTCATGTCAAAATGCATAATTTAACTTTGTCAGCAACTATATTTACTGTATACTATGGTAACAGATTTTACATGATGTGAACATCATTATCATGTAAAAGCATCGTAGATTTCATCAGTCTATCACATATTTTCCAACTCCATTGGCATGAGCCTTTTTCGAGTCTTTTAAACAGGAATACTAATATATGCATATGTTGAAAGGAAGTAGAGTTTCATAATATGATAGCTTTGTCAATGGATGGTACCTGGGATAACAGGACCTGGATGTTCTTCATTTGGGCATGGAGCAGTGACTGAACTAGGGCCCTTCAGAGTAAACAGTGACGGCAAAACATTGTTCCGCAACGACTATGCATGGAACAATGGTAAGGAGAATTTTCTTATCTAGCATAGACTCCGAATTCATAATTTGTTCTAAAATATTAGAAAATCACACTCACTGTTTCTGTGATCAATGGCAGTGGCAAATGTAATATTCTTGGAATCACCAGCAGGGGTAGGCTTTTCTTATTCAAATACACGATCTGATTATAACCGCTCCGGAGATAAAACTACCGCAGCTGATGCCTATACCTTTCTTGTCAACTGGCTTGAAAGGTTCCCACAATACAAATCCCGAGATTTTTACATTACAGGAGAAAGCTACGCTGGTCATTATGTGCCTCAGCTTGCGTATACCATTCTGCTCAACAACAAATACACACAACAAACTGTCATTAATCTCAAAGGCATTGCTGTATGTTCATAAAAAGTTTGAATAGACGTCTTCTTTGCTTAAAAATTTACATATGAAAGGCAAAAGTAATTATTGTCTTATCAGTCCTAACTAGGATGATATGCACGCAGATCGGAAATGCATGGATTGATGATTATACGAACAGTAAAGGGATCTTTGATCATTGGTGGACACATGCCTTGATCTCAGATCAAACCATTGAAGCCATCCATCAATATTGTGATTTTGCAGGAGAAGTATATTCAGATGAATGTATGTACTATACAAAAAAGGCCTCAAATGAGAGGGGACACATTGATACCCTCAATATTTATGCTCCACTTTGCCTTAAACCTTCATCGAAGAAAGGCTCAACCGGTTCTGTAAGTGTTCCAAGATTTCGGTACATTTAGTACTTTCTTAAAGTAGTTGCAATCTTAAATTTGTCTTCCTCTTAGAAACCAATACTAACATCAGTAAGTTTTGATTCTAGAATCTTGAGCTGCAAGACGTTCGTATAGCTTTTTATTAACACCTACAAGGTCCAATTAGTCTAAGATATTTCTTTTAAATAGGTCCATGATAATGATCCTTGTTCAGACTTCTACGTCGAGTCTTATTTGAACACTCCAGAGGTGCAAATGGCACTCCACACAAATAAGATAACATGGAGCGGCTGCAGGTACTCACCAGTTCGAGCATGTCCCAATTTTGAGATATAATTATACGAATATGACTTACATATATTCTAATGTATGATTGAGCAGCGGAAAAATCACGAAATGGATTGATAGTCCAACAACTATCCTACCCATCATTAAGAACCTCATGAGGGATGGCATGAGAGTGTGGATATATAGGTATGATAAACTTAAATAAATTATGACTACTAAACATATCATCTAATCTAAATACAATGAAGAAGAATGTTATCATTTGGTAATTTATTGACAATATTAGGGCAGAGTTCAGAAATGAGTCAACAAATGTTTTAACAATCGGATATTACCTTTGCAGCGGAGATCTAGATGCTCAAGTGCCAATTACATCATCCAGGTATTCAATAGACAGCCTCAATCTTCCTATCAAGACTGCTTGGCATCCTTGGAACATCAATAACGAGGTAGTAATATAATATCACTGACTCAATTTTCCTCTTTCTTGCTTTCTTTTGATCCCCTCCCTCCACATCAGAACAGTGTGCCCCAAAAAATGACAATAACTACCACAAGTTAGTTCAACTCCACGAATTTTGATTCGAACAGTAGTTTTTTATATGAGCTAGCTTGAGCTGATACAGAAAACCATGCATCTGTAGACACGTCACATGTCCTTTTGTTCAAAGACTAGTGTATGAAGTTTTACAAAAAATTGAAGCCATGCTATCATCTAACTCAGAACCACTGGGTCTAATGTATTCATGGAGATTAAGATTCCAGCATTGGAACTCTTTTACAGTGTATTCACTGCAGAGGCATATGCAATTGAGACGAGAAAAACCATGCTCTAAAAATTGGAACAAAAAGAAAATAACTATGACGGGTTAGCCAAAGGCATGTGAATTCATAAGCTTTCTAAAGTAAAATTATTCCTCACAGCAGAACAACAAATTTTTATTTTATTTTTGAGTAAGGAAAATAAAAACTAAATTTAGAAATAAAAGCAACAGCTCGAAGAGGTGTTATCCCTATATCTTCTTCACTGGATTAGTGACATGAAATATTATAAACTTTGCATGGCAACAGGTTGGAGGGTATGTAGTTGCATATGAAGGGTTGACGTTAGCTACAGTTAGAGGAGCAGGGCTCATGGTTCCAAGAGATCAACCGGAACGTGCACTCACCATGTTTTCATCATTCCTTGAAGGAAGTCTCCCTCTTTCTGCACCATGACTCTACTGATATTCCCCAAATAAAAAACGCACGCGCGCAGCATGCCCATTGATTTCATATTCAAAGCATATTTTCTAAATGTTTTTTCACTTGCTTCTACTCAATAAAGTCTTGTCTAATGTCTATCTCTCAGCATTTTACAGTTGGATCAATGTCTCAAAAAAGGGTAATTTTTGTTCTTTCTTACTGACCCCCGAATGTATGTGGTAGCGCGTTAAGAGGTTACATTTTCCCAATGAAAGGAGCAAAGCATAAGTTTCCAAGCCACCAACCAAAGCAGACACTACAATGACCTTTCCAAATGCTTCAAAAAAGTTCTCTCTCATCCTTCTCTCCAAGGCCTTTATCCAGGCCTGATAATAGTCCCCCGAAAGTTAGTTATGCAATTAGGAATGAGAATGAAACCCTTACTATTAAAAAACACCAAAAGTGAACTATAATGAAAAAAAGCAAATTTATTACTAATTACAGCAAGAGAGACAAAAAAGTAGATTAAGCATTACAAAGAAACCCTTAAGAATATTCCAGCGACTAGATGCTACCCCATCCATATATATATATATATATATAGTTATATATATTTATATTTATATTTATATTTATATATGTGCAATCTTTTAAAAACCAATTTGAATGATTATGGTTCACAATCTTGTTTAATTAATTGAGTCCTGGTATATGCATGTTTTGGAGAGAATATGCAAGTTTTGACTGGGAACTAGAAATAGAAGATACCGTTGTTTGGTTATCTTCCAGAGTCAAAATAATGTCAAAGACCATATATTATGAGAAATTATCACAAAAATTTGCAAATGCACTGAAACAGTGGCAATTGTTGTGGAGAAAAGCTCGTATAATTATCCTGGAAAAACCATCCTGAAGTAGCTCAAACAACTTAGTAGAAATTGCTTAAAACATCATTCCATTAATTGTATAAATTATAAAATCACCTTAAAATGTGTTAAAGCAGCTGAATTTTGTGCCCCCAAGAGCTAGTGAAATTTGATGGATAAGCCACTTGGAGCCCGTTGGGAAATTTCCTGTGCTGTAACATAAGCCCTGTAACTGCTCCAGGATTAAACGACATACCCTTCTATCAGCTGTTTAATCACTTGGAGCCAAGCCAGTAATAGTGGGTTCATAATAAATTGTTTTCTAATGAACTTTCTTGTCATCAGATTGGACTATTATTAAATAGAATTTGAAGTCTCCATAAGAATCTCCTAATCAGGAGGAACATATAGCATACACAACATAGTAAAATATGTTCAAAAGATACAAACAAATAAAAATTTGTAGGTAGAGGTTGGTGATTTTTGTTGTCATCAGGTTTGACTGCTATTAAACAAAATTTAATTAAAGTTCCATAAGAATCTCCTAATCAATAAATATACTGTAGAGTGTAGACAAAACAAATAAATTTGTTCAAGAGATACAAATAAAAAAATATATATACTTCCAAAGCAAGACCATATCCCAACTATTACCTTTCTAAGAAACCAAATTACATATTTATAATACCTGGCCGGTTGGACTGTAAGTTTCATAGATTGTCGCAGGTGCATTGCTGGATTACTGGTCCTTCCAAAATCCCTGAAGAACCAAAAGAAAAAGTAAATGATCACCTTGCTATTGCCTACCACCGTTGTTAATAATTAACTTGTGGAATTCATACGTGGTTTGTTTTGCACCTCGTGAGCTTGGAGCTTGAGGTACTACCTTGACCCTGATAAGAAATATTTGGTCACCCGGAGACGAACACGGCAACGGACATACATTTCCAGTAGCTTGACGCAGCCAAGAAGATATCACTGAAACTAGGTTTTCTCTTTCAGCGTTCAATCTTCTCAAATTTCAAAAACAGAAGTCAAGACTCAAGAGAATAAATCAGAGTCTGATTTCCGAGTTATCCACGCCATATGGCGCAATTTGCACTCGAATCCTCACTCGCCAAAAATATGCATGTGAAGAATAAAAGGAACCGCCAACAGGCAATCTTCCCGTCTTTGCGGACGAGCCAGGTCTAACTGGGCTTCTCCAAGTTCTAGCCCTACTTACTAATAAATAAACGGAACCTAAAATAGATTGGGCTCCACTCATTGCAGATAATCAGATATGTCCTTTTCTCAAACTTTTATATTTATTTTTTTTAAGCATTTACCCACCGCACGGGTATCGACTTGATCTAAAACGCCTATCACATAGTTCGAGCTGTGATAATCCGGTCTAATTTAAAACTGGCTCAGAGATCATAAAATAACCATTGGACTAGGGCTTTCCCAGTCAAAAAAAAATCTCAAGCTTGTTCAATAACTTCGTTTATCACTGCAGACTCAGTTTCCTAGTTTGTTGGGTTGGCTGAAAACAACCAATCACTGACCCTTTTTTTATTAGAAACATTTCAGACTGGTACTTTTAAGAAGACTTTTGGACATCTAGGTCCACTCAAAAAACACATGGACACATAAGTACCCATGAAAATGTCAATTACATCACTATCCTCGCTATATATAATTCATTGGAAAATATCGACGGTTCGTTACATCACTATCGTCGTTAGACTCCCCTCATCGAGACGCACAATACTCAGTCACATTCTGTCCAAAATGGCCACCGAAAAGGGAGACCAGAAGTTGTCTCGTTTTGCTCGTGTAATGTTATTGTTCATGATTATGTTATTGTTTCAAACAAAAACATAGACATTAAAAAGTCCATCTACGTCATATAATGCTAATATTTTGATTGTATAATTTTACAGTTTCAAAAAATAGAGGATTAAAAAAATAGGTCAAAATTATATGACATTTGCTACAAAAGAAATTGGATGGCAAGCCCAATTTGACAAGTAGTAACTTGAACGGGTGTTCTATAGACATTCTGGTCATCCTATTTATGAGTGCAAAATAAATTGAACCAGACAAATCTATTAAAAACACACCACAGATAAATCTATTCAAAACACACCAATGTCCGTAGCTCAAGCACTATTGTGGACATCGTATTGTTAATGGCAACCATGGAGTAATAACTCAGTTGTTTATTTCTGGACTAAAGATGGATGACGCTAAGATCGAGAGTTTGAACCAACTAAGAGTATTTCCTTGTTACATGAGCCAGCCCCTACAATTCCTTGTGCACGCCATGGCCAAATCCAAGGTATTTTGCGCAAATTGAGTTTCAAACTCTTCACCCACATCGTCTAAACTGCTAACCAATTCATAGCTTGCTACTTGAACTCCCAACAAGTGTAAGATTCATCAATGGCCTACAAGTTTCGAGGAGGAAGTAAGATGATATTACGTGTGTGTGTGTGTATATATATATATGCACATTCGCATACAAGAAAAGTTCATCTTGTTTCAACGTCTGCGAGTCAAAATTGACCTAAAGAAGCATAATGTTTACACCAGACCTAAGGAATACTATTATGGTATATATATATAACAAAAGTTGCGGTTACAATTGGTCCCTCATAAACCAAAATGTACCCAGAAGCCAGAACTTGTGTTTTAGGGTTTCTTGTAAAACCTCGGGCGTTATTGTTCTTCCATCTTTTGTCCGCTTCACATACTACAATTCACTAAGAATCGATCGTCGTAGAACAATCCTAAGAGAATTTTCTTGTGATCAGGTCCGGCAAAGACAAAAGAAGAAAAAGTAATTAAATACTTCCAAAGAAATAAACATCCGGCAAATACTACATTGTTAAGAAACCAAGGTAAATTTTTTAATACTTGGCAAGCTGGTCAATGTCTCATTGATTGTTGATTGTCACCAACACATTGCTGAACTACTTGGCCTTTAAAAAATCCCTGAAGAACCAAAAGACAAGTCAAATAACTTTGTTATTGCCATACTATGTTGTTATAAATAGAATTATGAAGTGCAATGCCATGATAAGAGGGCAACAAGATGATGAAGCTAACCCTTAAACTTTCAACATGGCTACTCTGCTATTCCTGCCTTGCAGCTTTTCTTATATGTTGTGAAGCCAACCAGGATGAGACGCTATACAAATTTCTGGAATCCAAAAGATCATAATATCCTCCTCTTGCACATCCTTGGCAAGAGTTACATGCCGCAAAAAACTACTCCAATGTGTACATTGGCCCTCAAGAAGGCTTGATGCAATTGGACAAGATTTATGCGTTGCCTGGGCAACCAATTGGTGTGGATTTTGAGCAGTATGCAGGCTATGTCACAGTAGATCCACAAGCAGGCAGATCACTTTTTTATTACTTTGCTGAGTCCCCACAAAACTCTTCGACGAAGCCATTGGTTTTGTGGTTAAATGGAGGTAATAGGCTTTAATGACATTCTATCATCATGCAGTTATGTCAAAATGCATAATTGAACTTTCTCAGCAACTATATTTACTATATACTATGATCCGCAGAGTTTACATGATGTGAACATCATTATCATGTAAAAGCATCGTATATTTCATCATATTTTCCAACTCCATTGGCATGAGCCTTTTTCGAGTCTTTTAAACAGGAATACTAATATATGCATATGTTGAAAGGAAGTAGAGTTTCATAATCTGATAGCTTCGTCAATGGATGATACCTGGGATAACAGGACCTGGATGTTCTTCATTTGGGCTTGGAGCAATGACTGAACTAGGGCCCTTCAGAGTAAACAGTGACGGCAAAACATTGTTCCGCAACGACTATGCATGGAACAATGGTAAGGAGAATTTTCTTATCTAGCATAAACTTCGTGTTCGTAATTTGTTTCTACAATATTAGAAAATCAAACTCACTGATTGCGTGATCAATGGCAGTGGCAAATGTAATATTCTTGGAATCACCAGCAGGGGTAGGCTTTTCTTATTCAAATACACCATCTGATTATAACAACACCGGAGATAAAAGTACCGCATATGATGCCTACACCTTTCTTGTCAACTGGCTTGAAAGGTTCCTATAATACAAAACCCGAGATTTTTACATAACAGGAGAAAGCTACGCTGGTCATTATGTGCCTCAGCTTGCGTATACCATTCTGCTCAACAACAAAAACACACAACGAACTGTCATTAATGTCAAAGGCATTGCTGTAAGTTCATAAAAAGTTTGAATAGACGTCTTCTTTGCTTAAAAATTTACATACGAAAGGCAAAAGTAATTATTGTCTTATCAGTCCTAACTAAGATGATATGTACGCAGATTGGAAATGCATGGATTGTTGATGATACGGACAGCAAGGGGCTCTTTGATCATTGGTGGACACATGCCTTGATCTCAGATCAAACCATTGAAGCCATCCACCAGTATTGTGATTTTGCGAAAGAAGTATATTCAAATGAATGTATGTACTATACAGAAAAGGCCTCAAATGAGACGGGAGACATTGATATTTACAATATCTATGCTCCACTTTGCCTTAAACCTTCATCGAAGAAAGGCTCAACCGGTTCTGTAAGTGTTCCAAAATTTCGATACATTTAGTACTTTCTTAAAGTAGTTGCAATCTTACCACTCCAAATACATAACACATGGTGCATTAAAATTACATGCTTCCTATGACATCCCATAGTTTCATACATGATGTGTTATTAATACTGGTTTCGAAGCCTCATTTGCAAAATTTGTCTTCCTCTTAGCAACCAATACTAACATCAGCAAGTTTTGATTCTAGAATCCTGAGCTGGAAGATGTTCGTAGCTTTTTATTAACACCTACAAGTCCAATTAGTCTAAGATATCTCTTTTAAATAGGTCCATGATAATGATCCTTGTTCAGACTTCTACGTCGAGTCTTATTTGAACACTCCAGAGGTGCAAATGGCACTCCATACAAATAAGATAATATGGAGCGGCTGCAGGTACTCACCAGCCCGAGCATGTCCCAGTTTTGAGATATAATTCTACGAATATGACTTAACATATATTCTAATGTATGATTGAGCAGCCGAAAAATCATGAAATGGATTGATAGCCCAACAACTATCCTACCCATCATCAAGAACCTCATGAGGGATGGCATGAGAGTGTGGATATACAGGTATGAGAAACTTCAGCATAATCAAATTTGGACTAGAGAAATTTTACCTACTCTTCATTGAAGACTTAAATATATTCTGGCTACTACACATATCATCTAATCTAAATACAATGAAGAAGAATGTTATCATTTGGTAATTTATTGACAATATTAGGGATGAGTTGAGAAATGAGTCAACAAATATTTTAACAATCGGATATTACCTTTGCAGCGGAGATCTAGATGCTCGAGTGCCAATTACATCATCCAGGTATTCAATAGACAGCCTCAATCTTCCTATCAAGACTGCTTGGCATCCATGGAACATCAATAACGAGGTAGAAATATAATATCACCGACTCAATTTTCTTCTTTCTTGCTTTTTTTGATCCTCCTCCCTCCACATCAGAACGGTGTGCCCCACAAAATGTCACTAACTACCACAAACTAGTTCAACTCCATGAAATTTGATTCTAACAGTAGTTTTTTTTATACGAGCCAGCTTGAACTGATTCAGCAAACCTTGCATCAGTAGATAAATCACATGTCCTTTTGTTCAAATACTAGTGTATGAAGTTTTACAAAAAATTGAAGCCATGCTATCATGTAACTTAGAACCACTGGGTCTAATGTATTTATGGAGGTTAAGATTCCAGCATTGGAACTCTTTCACAGTGCATGCTCTGCGGAGCATATGCAACTGAGAGGAGGAAAACAATGTTCTGAAAATTGGAACAAAAAGAAAATAACTATGACTGGTTAGCCAAAGACACGTAAATTCATAAGCTTTAAAGTAAAATTATACCTCATAGCAGAACATCCGGGTTTTTTTTTCTTGAGAAATAAAAGCAACAGTTAAAAGAGGTGTTATCCTTGTATCTTCTTCACTGAATTAGTGACATCAAATATTATAAACTTTGCATGGCAACAGGTTGGAGGGTATGTAGTTGCATATGAAGGGTTGACATTAGCTACAGTTAGAGGAGCAGGGCACATGGTTCCAAGAGATCAACCGGAACGTGCACTCACCATGTTTTCATCATTCCTTGAAGGAAGTCTCCCTCCTTCTGCACCATGACTCTACTGATATTCCACAAATAAAAATGCACGCGCGCAGCGGGCCCATTGACTTCATATTCAAAGCATATTTCCTGAATGTTTTTTCACTTGCTTCTACTCAATAAAGTCTCGTCTAATGTCAATCTATTAGCATTTTACAGTTGGATCAATGTCTCGAAAAGGATAGTGTTTTTTCTTTGTTACTGAACCTCGACGTATATGGTAGCATATGAAGAGGTTATATTTTCCCAGTGAAAGGGACAAAGCATAAGTTTCTAAGCCATCAACCAAAGCAGACATTACAATGACCTCACCAAATGCTTCAAAAAAATTCTCCCTCATTCTTCTCCAGGGCCCTTATCCAGGCTGATAATTGTCCCTCCAGAAGTTAGTTATGGAATTAGGAATGAAAATGAACCCCTTACTATTAAAAAACACCAAAATTGAACTATAATAAAAAAAAGAACATTAAGCACTAATTACAGCAAGAGGGAAAATAAAGTTGTGCTCACGATGGATTTTCTGAATGTTTTTTCTCACTTATTTCTTCTACTCCACTTAAGCCTTCTCAGTTGTCAATCTATTGCATTTAATCACTGTTTTAAAATAGTAACATCTTTTCTTCACAATTGATAGGAGTATGTGGCGGCACTCGAGTTAAAAGAGCAGAGCATAGGTTTCCAAACTAACGATGACCTTATCAAATCTACCAAAATTTATATATGCAATTAGGGATGCAATTGAAACGCTTAATAATTAACTTGCCGAAGCCATACCTGGTTTGTTTTGCACCTCGTGAGCTTGGAACCGGAGGTACTCCCTTAACACTGATAAGAAAGCTTTGGTCACTCGGAGACTAACACGCCAACGGACAGACATTCTAGTAGCTTGACGCAACCAAGAAGATATCACTGAAACTAGGGTTTTCTTCTTTCAGCGTTTCAATCTTTTCAAATTTCAAAAACTGAAGTCAAGAGAATGAATCAGTCTTATTTCCGAGTTATCCACGCCATAAGGCGTGATTTGCACTCGAATCCTCGGTCGCCAAAATTACATATGAAGAATAAAAGGAATCGCCAACGGGCAATCTCATGTCTTTGCGAACGGGCTAACTGGGCTTCTCCAAGTTCTGGCCCAGCTTATTAACAAATAAACGAAACCTACAAGGCTATAGTACAGATTGGGCTCCGCTCATGTCCTCGTACCGGATTCTCAAGCTAGTTCAATATCTTCGTTTATTATTTTTTTAGTTAAAATCACTCATAAATCATTTTTTAGTGTTTTTTTTTTGGTGTTATTGAGTATTTTGATCATTCTAATGTTGAATATAGAAGGTTTTCAAAAAAAAAAATCTTAAATCTTAAACCTAAATCCTAAACTCCAAATTCTAAACCCTAAATCCTAACTACTACATTAAACCATAAATCCTTAACCGTAACCCCAAAATCCTAAACATTAAACACTAAATTCTAATAACACAAAAAATAAAAACATTATTTGGAGGGATTTGGGTTGTAAGCCTATAATTACAACTAGTTACAGCCAAACTAACTACAACCACACTTTTTTGTAGACTTAAAATGGATGACGTTAAGGTCGAGAGTTCGAACCAACAAAGAGTATTTCCTTGTTACATAAGTTTGCCCACTTTCGAGATGTGGTTAGGAGCCCTATTTCACCCACATGGGTTTCAACCCAATTTCATCTATCGTAAGCTTGATACGAACTGTTCTGATGGCCCGAAGCTTATGCCCACTCATCTGTTGAAACTCCAAACTCCAAAGGGCATGTTGCATTGGGTGGTTCTTTAATCATCAACAATAAAAACTATTGGTAATGGGTCAAAAAATATCGATCCAGCCCAATTTAACTAGAACAAGGGTATCCAAAACTTTCAGCCCTACAACTCCTTTTGCATGCCATCTTGCCTTGACATAGCCAAATCATGGGTATTTTGCGCAAATAGAGTTTCAAACTCTTCACCCACATCGTCTAAACTGCTAACTAATTCATATCTTGCTACTTGAACTCCCAACAGCTGTAAGATTCATCAATGGCCTATAAGTTTCGAGGAGGAAGTAGGATGATATTACGTATACATGCACATTCACATACAGGAAAAGTTCATCTCGTTTCAACATCTGCGAGTCAAAATTGACCTAAAGAAGCACAATGTTTACACCAGACCCAAGGAATACTATTATGGTATATATATATAACAAAAGTTGTGGTTAAAATTGGTCCCTCTTAAACCAGAAGTTACTCAGAAGCCAGAACTTGTGTTTTAGGACTTCTTGTAAAACCTCGGGCGTTATTGTTCTGCCATCTTTTGTCCACTTCACATACTACAATTGATTAAGAATCGATCGCAGTCGAACAATCCTAAGAAAATTTTCAATATTTTTTGTTTCTAATCAGCACAAGCTGGTGATTTTCTTGTAATCAGGTCCGGCAGATACAAAAGAAGAGAAAGTAATTAAATACTTCCAAAGCAATAAGCATCCGACAAATACTACATTGTTAAGAAACCAAGGTACATTTTTGAATACCAGGCCAGCTGGTCAATGTCTCATTGAGTGTTGATTGTCACCAGCACATTGTTGAACTACTTGACCTTTAAAAAATCCCTGAAGAACCAAAAGACAAATCAAATAACTTTGTTATTGCCATACTATGTTGTTATAAATAGAATTATGAAGCGCAGTGCCATGGTAAGAGGGCATCAAGATGATGAAGCTAACCCTTAAACTCTCTACATGGCTACTATGCTATTCCTGCCTTGCAGCTTTTCTTATATGTTGCGAAGCCAACCAGGGTGAGACGCTATACAAATTTCTGGAATCCAAAAGATCATACTATCGTTCTCTTGCACATCCTTGGCAAGAGTTACATGCCGCAAAAAACTACTCCAATGTGTACATTGGCCCTCAAGAAGGCTTGATGCAATTGGACAAGATTTATGCGTTGCCGGGGCAACCAATTGGTGTGGATTTTGAGCAGTATGCAGGCTATGTCACAGTAGATCCACAAGCGGGCAGAGCACTCTTTTATTACTTTGCTGAGTCCCCACAAAACTCTTCGACCAAGCCATTGGTTTTGTGGTTAAATGGAGGTATTAGGCTTTAATGACATTCTATCATCATTGTCCCTTTCATCATGCAGTTATGTCAAAATGCATAATTTAACTTTGTCAGCAACTATATTTACTGTATACTATGGTAACATATTTTACATGATGTGAACATCATTATCATGTAAAAGCATCGTAGATTTCATCTGTCTAACACATATTTCCAACTCCGTTGGCATGAGCCTTTTTCGAGTCTTTTAAAGAGGAATACTAATATATGCATATGTTGAAGGAAGTAGAGTTTCATAATCTGATAGCTTTGTCAATGGATGATACCTGGGATAACAGGACCTGGATGTTCTTCATTTGGGTATGGAGCAATGACTGAACTAGGGCCCTTCAGAGTAAATAGTGATGGCAAAACATTGTTCCGCAATGACTATGCATGGAACAACGGTAAGGAGAATTTTCTTATCTAGCATAGACTCCGAATTCATAATTTGTTCTAAAATATTAGAAAATCACACTCACTGTTTCTGTGATCAATGGCAGTGGCAAATGTAATATTCTTGGAATCACCAGCAGGGGTAGGCTTTTCTTATTCAAATACACGATCTGATTATAACCGCTCCGGAGATAAAACTACCGCAGCTGATGCCTATACCTTTCTTGTCAACTGGCTTGAAAGGTTCCCACAATACAAATCCCGAGATTTTTACATTACAGGAGAGAGCTATGCTGGTCATTATGTGCCTCAGCTTGCGTATACCATTATGCTCAACAACAAATACACGCAACAAACTGTCATTAATCTCAAAGGCATTGCTGTATGTTCATAAAAAGTTTGAATAGACATCTTCTTTGCTTAAAAATTTACATATGAAAGGCAAAAGTAATTATTGTCTTATCAGTCCTAACTAGGATGATATGTATGCAGATCGGAAATGCATGGATTGATGATTATACGAACATCAAAGGGATCTTTGATCATTGGTGGACACATGCCTTGATCTCAGATCAAACCATTGAAGCCATCCATCAATATTGTGATTTTGCAGGAGAAGTATATTCAGATGAATGTATGTACTATACAAAAAAGGCCTCAAATGAGAGGGGACACATTGATACCCTCAATATTTATGCTCCACTTTGCCTTAAACCTTCATCGAAGAAAGGCTCAACCGGTTCTGTAAGTGTTCCAAGATTTCGATACATTTAGTACTTTCTTAAAGTAGTTGCAATCTTAAATTTGTCTTCCTCTTAGAAACCAATACTAACATCAGTAAGTTTTGATTCTAGAATCTTGAGCTGCAAGACGTTCGTATAGCTTTTTATTAACACCTACAAGGTCCAATTAGTCTAAGATATTTCTTTTAAATAGGTCCATGATAATGATCCTTGTTCAGACTTCTACGTCGAGTCTTATTTGAACACTCCAGAGGTGCAAATGGCACTCCACACAAATAAGATAACATGGAGCGGCTGCAGGTACTCACCAGTTCGAGCATGTCCCAATTTTGAGATATAATTATACGAATATGACTTACATATATTCTAATGTATGATTGAGCAGCGGAAAAATCACGAAATGGATTGATAGTCCAACAACTATCCTACCCATCATTAAGAACCTCATGAGGGATGGCATGAGAGTGTGGATATATAGGTATGATAAACTTAAATAAATTATGACTACTAAACATATCATCTAATCTAAATACAATGAAGAAGAATGTTATCATTTGGTAATTTATTGACAATATTAGGGCAGAGTTCAGAAATGAGTCAACAAATGTTTTAACAATCGGATATTACCTTTGCAGCGGAGATCTAGATGCTCAAGTGCCAATTACATCATCCAGGTATTCAATAGACAGCCTCAATCTTCCTATCAAGACTGCTTGGCATCCTTGGAACATCAATAACGAGGTAGTAATATAATATCACTGACTCAATTTTCCTCTTTCTTGCTTTCTTTTGATCCCCTCCCTCCACATCATAACAGTGTGCCCCAAAAAATGACAATAACTACCACAAGTTAGTTCAACTCCACGAATTTTGATTCGAACAGTAGTTTTTTATATGAGCTAGCTTGAGCTGATACAGAAAACCATGCATCTGTAGACACGTCACATGTCCTTTTGTTCAAAGACTAGTGTATGAAGTTTTACAAAAAATTGAAGCCATGCTATCATCTAACTCAGAACCACTGGGTCTAATGTATTCATGGAGATTAAGATTCCAGCATTGGAACTCTTTTACAGTGTATTCACTGCAGAGGCATATGCAATTGAGACGAGAAAAACCATGCTCTAAAAATTGGAACAAAAAGAAAATAACTATGACGGGTTAGCCAAAGGCATGTGAATTCATAAGCTTTCTAAAGTAAAATTATTCCTCACAGCAGAACAACAAATTTTTATTTTATTTTTGAGTAAGGAAAATAAAAACTAAATTTAGAAATAAAAGCAACAGCTCGAAGAGGTGTTATCCCTATATCTTCTTCACCGGATTAGTGACATGAAATATTATAAACTTTGCATGGCAACAGGTTGGAGGGTATGTAGTTGCATATGAAGGGTTGACGTTAGCTACAGTTAGAGGAGCAGGGCTCATGGTTCCAAGAGATCAACCGGAACGTGCACTCACCATGTTTTCATCATTCCTTGAAGGAAGTCTCCCTCTTTCTGCACCATGACTCTACTGATATTCCCCAAATAAAAAACGCACGCGCGCAGCATGCCCATTGATTTCATATTCAAAGCATATTTTCTAAATGTTTTTTCACTTGCTTCTACTCAATAAAGTCTTGTCTAATGTCTATCTCTCAGCATTTTACAGTTGGATCAATGTCTCAAAAAAGGGTAATTTTTGTTCTTTCTTACTGACCCCCGAATGTATGTGGTAGCGCGTTAAGAGGTTACATTTTCCCAATGAAAGGAGCAAAGCATAAGTTTCCAAGCCACCAACCAAAGCAGACACTACAATGACCTTTCCAAATGCTTCAAAAAAGTTCTCTCTCATCCTTCTCTCCAAGGCCTTTATCCAGGCCTGATAATAGTCCCCCGAAAGTTAGTTATGCAATTAGGAATGAGAATGAAACCCTTACTATTAAAAAACACCAAAAGTGAACTATAATGAAAAAAAGCAAATTTATTACTAATTACAGCAAGAGAGACAAAAAAGTAGATTAAGCATTACAAAGAAACCCTTAAGAATATTCCAGCGACTAGATGCTACCCCATCCATATATATATATATATATATATATATATAGTTATATATATTTATATTTATATTTATATTTATATTTATATATGTGCAATCTTTTGAAAACTAATTTGAATGATTATGGTTCACAATCTTGTTTAATTAATTGAGTCCTGGTATATGCATGTTTTGGAGAGAATATGCAAGTTTTGACTGGGAACTAGAAATAGAAGATACCGTTGTTTGGTTATCTTCCAGAGTCAAAATAATGTCAAAGACCATATATTATGAGAATTATCACAAAAATTTGCAAATGCACTGAAACAGTGGCAATTGTTGTGGAGAAAAGCTCGTATAATTATCCTGGAAAAACCATCCTGAAGTAGCTCAAACAACTTAGTAGAAATTGCTTAAAACATCATTCCATTAATTGTATAAATTATAAAATCACCATAAAATGTGTTAAAGCAGCTGAATTTTGTGCCCCCAAGAGCTAGTGAAATTTGATGGATAAGCCACTTGGAGCCCGTTGGGAAATTTCCTGTGCTATAACATAAGCCCTGTAACTGCTCCAGGATTAAATGACATACCCTTCTATCAGCTGTTTAATCACTTGGAGCCAAGCCAGTAATAGTGGGTTCATAATAAATTGTTTTCTAATGAACTTTCTTGTCATCAGATTGGACTATTATTAAATAGAATTTGAAGTCTCCATAAGAATCTCCTAATCAGGAGGAACATATAGCATACACAACACAGTAAAATAT